>NW_028225369.1:0-556846 GCF_052327205.1 Somniosus microcephalus
TCTACTTCTTCTGCTTCACCCCCTGACTTCACATTCTCCTTCTCCTTCTTCTGCTTCTTCTGATTCACCCTCCTAACTTCACCTTCTCCTTCTCCTTCTTCTGCTTCTTCTGATTCACCCTCCTGACTTCACCTTCTCCTTCTCCTTCTTCTGCTTCTTCTGATTCACCCTCCAGACTTCACCTTCTCCTTCTACTTCTTCTGCTTCTTCTGATTCACCCTACAGACTTCATCTTCTCCTTCTCCTTCTTCTGCTTCTTCTGATTCACCCTCCAGACCTCACCTTCTCCTTCTCCTTCTTTGACTTCTTCTGATTCACCCTCCAGACTTCATCTTCTCCTTCTCATTCTTTTGCTTCTTCTGATTCACCCTCCAGACTTCAGCTTCTCCTTCTCCTTCTTCTGCTTCTTCTGATTCACCCTCCAGACTTCACCTTCTCCTTCTCCTTCTTCTACTTCTTCTGATTCACCCTCCTGACTTCACCTTCTCCTTCTCCTTCTTCTGCTTCTTCTGATTCACCCTCCTGACTTCACCTTCTCCTTCTCCTTCTTCGGCTTCTTCTGATTCACCCTCCAGACTTCACCTTCTCCTTCTACTTCTTCTGCTTCTTCTGATTCACCCTCCAGACTTCATCTTCTCCTTCTCCTTCTTCTGCTTCTTCTGATTCACCCTCCAGACCTCACCTTCTCCTTCTCCTTCTTCTACTTCTTCTGCTTCACCCTCCAGACTTCACCTTCTCCTTCTCCTTCTTCTACTTCTTCTGATTCACCCTCCAGACTTCACCTTCTCCTTCTCCTTCTTCTGCTTCTCCTGATTCACCCTCCAGACTTCACCTTCTCCTTCTCCTTATTCTGCTTCTTCTGATTCACCCTCCAGACTTCACCTTCTCCTTCTCCTTCTTCTGCTTCTTCTGATTCACCCTCCAGACTTCACCTTCTCCTTCTCCTTCTTCTGCTTCTTCTGATTCACCCTCCAGACTTCACCTTCTCCTTCTCCTTCTTCTACTTCTTCTGATTCACCCTCCAGACTTCAGTTTCTCCTTCTCCTTCTTCTACTTCTTCTGATTCACCCTCCAGTCTTCACCTTCTCCTTCTCCTTCTTCTGCTTCTTCTGCTTCACCCTCCAGACTTCACCTTCTCCTTCTCTTTCTTCTGCTTCTTCTGATTCACCCTCCAGACTTCACCTTCTCCTTCTCCTTCTTCTGATTCTTCTGATTCACCCTCCAGACTTCACCTTCTCCTTCTCCTTCTTCTGCTTCTTCTGATTCACCCTCCTGACTTCACCTTCTCCTTCTCCTTCTTCTACTTCTTCTGATTCACCCTCCTGACTTCACCTTCTCCTTCTCCTTCTTCTACTTCTTCTGCTTCACCCTCCAGACTTCACCTTCTCCTTCTCCTTCTTCTACTTCTTCTGATTCACCCTCCAGACTTCACCTTCTCCTTCTCCTTCTTCTGCTTCTTCTGATTCACCCTCCAGACTTCACCTTCTCCTTCTCCTTATTCTGCTTCTTCTGATTCACCCTCCAGACTTCACCTTCTCCTTCTCCTTCTTCTGCTTCATCTGATTCACCCTCCAGACTTCACCTTCTCCTTCTCCTTCTTCTACTTCTTCTGATTCACCCTCCAGACTTCACCTTCTCCTTCTCCTTCTTCTGCTTCTTCTGCTGCGCCTCCAGACTGCACCTTCTCCTTCTCCTTCTTCTGCTTCTTCTGCTTCACCCTCCTGACTTCACCTTCTCCTTCTCCTTCTTCTACTTCTTCTGCTTCACCCCCCTGACTTCACCTTCTCCTTCTCCTTCTTCTGCTTCTTCTGATTCACCCTCCTAACTTCACCTTCTCCTTCTCCTTCTTCTGCTTCTTCTGATTCACCCTCCTGACTTCACCATCTCCTTCTCCTTCTTCTGCTTCTTCTGATCCACCCTCCAGACTTCACCTTCTGCTTCTCCTTCTTCTGTTTCTTCTGATTCACCCTCCAGACCTCACCTTCTCCTTCTCCTTCTTCTACTTCTTCTGATTCACCCTCCAGACTTCATCTTCTCATTCTCCTTCTTCTGCTTCTTCTGATTCACCCTCCTGACTTCACCTTCTCCTTCTCCTTCTTCTGCTTCTTCTGATTCACCCTCCAGACTTCACCTTCTCCTTCTCCTTCTTCTACTTCTTCTAATTCACCCTCCAGACTTCACCTTCTTCTTCTCCTTCTTCTACTTCTTCTGATTCACCCTCCAGTCTTCACCTTCTCCTTCTCCTTCTTCTGCTTCTTCTGCTTCACCCTCCAGACTTCACCTTCTCCTTCTCTTTCTTCTGCATCTTCTGATTCACCCTCCAGACTTCACCTTCTCCTTCTCCTTCTTCTGATTCTTCTGGTTCACCCTCCAGACTTCACCTTCTCCTTCTCCTTCTTCTGCTTCTTCTGATTCACCCTCGTGACTTCACCTTCTCCTTCTCCTACTTCTACTTCTTCTGATTCACCCACCTGACTTCACCTTCTCCTTCTCCTTCTTCTACTTCTTCTGCTTTACCCTCCAGACTTCACCTTCTCCTTCTCCTTCTTCTACTTCTTCTGATTCACCCTCCAGACTTCACCTTCTCCTTCTCCTTCTTCTGCTTCTACTGATTCACCCTCCAGACTTCACCTTCTCCTTCTCCTAATTCTGCTTCTTCTGATTCACCCTCCAGACTTCACCTTCTCCTTCTCCTTCTTCTGCTTCTTCTGATTCACCATCCAGACTTCACCTTCTCCTTCTCCTTCTTCTGCTTCTTCTGATTCACCCTCCAGACTTCACCTTCTCCTTCTCCTTCTTCTTCTTCTTCTGATTCACCCTCCAGACTTCATCTTCTCCTTCTCCTTCTTCTGCTTCTTCTGATTCACCCTCCAGACTTCACCTTCTCCTTCTCCTTCTTCTGCTTCTTCTGATTCACCCTCCAGACTTCACCTTCTCCTTCTCCTTCTTCTACTTCTTCTGATTCACCCTCCAGACTTCACCTTCTCCTTCTCCTTCTTCTACTTCTTCTGATTCACCCTCCGGACTTCACCTTCTCCTTCTCCTTCTTCTGCTTCTTCTGATTCACCCTCCAGACTTCACCTTCTCCTTCTCCTTCTTCTGCTTCTTCTGATTCACCCTCCAGACTTCACCTTCTCCTTCTCCTTATTCTGCTTCTTCTGATTCACCCTCCAGACTTCACCTTCTCCTTCTCCTTCTTCTGCTTCTTCTGATTCACCCTCCAGACTTCACCTTCTCCTTCTCCTTCTTCTACTTCTTCTGATTCACCCTCCAGACTTCACCTTCTCCTTCTCCTTCTTCTACTTCTTCAGATTCACCCTCCAGACTGCACCATCTCCTTCTCCTTCTTCTGCTTCTTCTGATTCACCCTCCAGACTTCATCTTCTCCTTCTCCTTTTTCTGCTTCTTCTGATTCACCCTCCAGACTTCACCTTCTCCTTCTCCTTCTTCTGCTTCTTCTGATACACCATTCAGACTTCACCTTCTCCTTCTCCTTCTTCTGCTTCTTCTGATTCACCCTCCAGACCTCACCTTCTCCTTCTCCTTCTTCTACTTCTTCTGATTCACCCTCAAGATTTCATCTTCTCCTTCTCCTTCTTCTGCTTCTTCTGATTCACCCTCCAGACTTCACCTTCTCCTTCTCCTTCTTCTGCTTCTTCTGATTCACCCTCCAGACTGCACCATCTCCTTCTCCTTCTTCTGCTTCTTCTGATTCACCCTCCAGACTTCACCTTCTCCTTCTCCTTCTTCTACTTCTTCTGATTCACCCTCCAGTCTTCACCTTCTCCTTCTCTTTCTTCTGCTTCTTCTGATTCACCCTCCAGACTTCACCTTCTACTTCCCCTTCTTCTGCTTCTTCTGATTCACCCTCCTGACTTCACCTTCTCCTTCTCCTTCTTCTGCTTCTTCTGATTCACCCTCCAGACTTCACCTTCTACTTCTCCTTCTTCTACTTCTTCTGATTCACCATCCAGACTTCACCTTCTCCTTCTACTTCTTCTGCTTCTTCTGATTCACCCTCCAGACTTCACCTTCTCCTTCTCCTTCTTCTGCTTCTTCTGATTCACCCTCCAGACTTCACCTTCTCCTTCTCCTTATTCTGCTTCTTCTGATTCACTCTCCAGACTTCACCTTCTCCTTCTCCTTCTTCTGCTTCTTCTGATTCACCCTCCAGACTTCACCTTCTCCTTCTCCTTTTTCTACTTCTTCTGATTCACCCTCCAGACTTCACCTTCTCCTTCTCCTTCTTCTGCTTCTTCTGATTCACCCTCCAGACTTCACCTTCTCCTTCTCCTTCGTCTACTTCTTCGGATTCACCCTCCAGACTACACCTTCTCCTTCTCCCTCTGCTGCTTCTTCTGCTTCACCCTCCAGACTTCACCTTCTCCTTCTCCTTCTTCTACTTCGTCTGATTAACCCTCCAGACTTCACCTTCTCCTTCTCCTTCTTCTGATTCACCCTCCTGACTTCACCTTCTCCATCTCCTTCTTCTGCTTCTTCTGCTTCACCCTCCAGACTTCACCTTCTCCTTCTCCTTCTTCTGCTTCTTCTGCTTCACCCTCCAGACTTCACCTTCTCCTTCTCCTTCTTCTGCTTCTTCTGCATCACCCTCCTGACTTCACCTTCTCCTTCTCCTTCTTCTACTTCTTCTGATTCACCCTCCAGACTTCACCTTCGCCTTCTCCTTCTTCTTCTTCTTCTGCTTCACCCTCCAGACTTCACCTTCTCCTTCTCCTTCTTCTACTTCTTCTGATTCACCCTCCAGACTTCACCTTCTCCTTCTCCTTCTTCTACTTCTTCAGATTCACCCTCCAGACTGCACCATCTCCTTCTCCTTCTTCTGCTTCTTCTGATTCACCCTCCAGACTTCACCTTCTCCTTCTCCTTTTTCTGCTTCTTCTGATTCACCCTCCAGACTTCACCTTCTCCTTCTCCTTCTTCTGCTTCTTCTGATACACCATTCAGACTTCACCTTCTCCTTCTCCTTCTTCTGCTTCTTCTGATTCACCCTCCAGACCTCACCTTCTCCTTCTCCTTCTTCCACTTCTTCTGATTCACCCTCAAGATTTCATCTTCTCCTTCTCCTTCTTCTGCTTCTTCTGATTCACCCTCCAGACTTCACCTTCTCCTTCTCCTTCTTCTGCTTCTTCTGATTCACCCTCCAGACTGCACCATCTACTTCTCCTTCTTCTGCTTCTTCTGATTCACCCTCCAGACTTCACCTTCTCCTTCTCCTTCTTCTACTTCTTCTGATTCACCCTCCAGTCTTCACCTTCTCCTTCTCTTTCTTCTGCTTCTTCTGATTCACCCTCCAGACTTCACCTTCTACTTCCCCTTCTTCTGCTTCTTCTGATTCACCCTCCTGACTTCACCTTCTCCTTCTCCTTCTTCTGCTTCTTCTGATTCACCCTCCAGACATCACCTTCTACTTCTCCTTCTTCTACTTCTTCTGATTCACCATCCAGACTTCACCTTCTCCTTCTACTTCTTCTGCTTCTTCTGATTCACCCTCCAGACTTCACCTTCTCCTTCTCCTTCTTCTGCTTCTTCTGATTCACCCTCCAGACTTCACCTTCTCCTTCTCCTTATTCTGCTTCTTCTGATTCACTCTCCAGACTTCACCTTCTCCTTCTCCTTCTTCTGCTTCTTCTGATTCACCCTCCAGACTTCACCTTCTCCTTCTCCTTTTTCTACTTCTTCTGATTCACCCTCCAGACTTCACCTTCTCCTTCTCCTTCTTCTGCTTCTTCTGATTCACCCTCCTGACTTCACCTTCTCCATCTCCTTCTTCTGCTTCTTCTGCTTCACCCTCCAGACTTCACCTTCTCCTTCTCCTTCTTCTGCTTCTTCTGCTTCACCCTCCAGACTTCACCTTCTCCTTCTCCTTCTTCTGCTTCTTCTGCTTCACCCTCCTGACTTCACCTTCTCCTTCTCCTTCTTCTACTTCTTCTGATTCACCCTCCAGACTTCACCTTCGCCTTCTCCTTCTTCTGCTTCTTCTGCTTCACCCTCCAGACTTCACCTTCTCCTTCTCCTTCTTCTGCTTCTTCTGCTTCGCCCTCCAGACTTCACCTTCTCCTTTTCCACTTCTGCTTCTTCTGCTTCACCCTCCAGACTTCACCTTCTCCTTCTCCTTCTTCTGCTTCTTCTGCTTCACCCTCCTGACTTCACCTTCTCCTTCTCCTTCTTCTACTTCTTCTGATTCCCCCTCCATACTTCACCTTCTCCTTCTCCTTCTTCTGCTTCTTCTGCTTCACCCTCCAGACTTCACCTTCTCCTTCTCCTTCTTCTGCTTCTTCTGCTGCGCCCTCCAGACTTCACCTTCTCCTTCTCCTTCTTCTGCTTCTTCTCCTTCACCTTCCTGACTTCACCTTCTCCTTCTCCTTCTTCTACTTCTTCTGATTCACCCTCCTGACTTCACCTTCTCCTTCTCCTTCTTCTGCTTCTTCTGATTCACCCTCCAGACTTCACCTTCTCCTTCTCCTTCTTCTGCTTCTTCCGATTCACCCTCCAGACTTCACCTTCTCCTTCTCCTTCTTCTGCTTCTTCTGATTCACCACCCAGACCTCACCTTCTCCTTCTCCTTCTTCGGCTTCTTCTGATTCACCCTCCAGACTTCATCTTCTCCTTCTCCTTCTTCTGCTTCTTCTGATTCACCCTCCAGACTTCACCTTCTCCTTCTCCTTCTTCTGCTTCTTCTGATTCACTCTCCAGACTTCACCTTCTCCTTCTCCTTCTTCTGCTTCTTCTGATTCACCCTCCAGACTTCACCTTCTCCTTCTCCTTTTTCTACTTCTTCTGATTCACCCTCCAGACTTCACCTTCTCCTTCTCCTTCTTCTGCTTCTTCTGATTCACCCTCCAGACTTCACCTTCTCCTTCTCCTTCGTCTACTTCTTCGGATTCACCCTCCAGACCTCACCTTCTCCTTCTCCTTCTTCTACTTCTTCTGATTCACCCTCCAGACTTCATCTTCTCCTTCTCCTTCTTCTGCTTCTTCTGATTCACCCTCCAGACTTCACCTTCTCCTTCTCCTTCGTCTACTTCTTCGGATTCACCCTCCAGACTACACCTTCTCCTTCTCCCTCTGCTGCTTCTTCTGCTTCACCCTCCAGACTTCACCTTCTCCTTCTCCTTCTTCTACTTCGTCTGATTCACCCTCCAGACTTCACCTTCTCCTTCTCCTTCTTCTGATTCACCCTCCTGACTTCACCTTCTCCATCTCCTTCTTCTGCTTCTTCTGCTTCACCCTCCAGACTTCACCTTCTCCTTCTCCTTCTTCTGCTTCTTCTGCTTCACCCTCCAGACTTCACCTTCTCCTTCTCCTTCTTCTGCTTCTTCTGCTTCACCCTCCTGACTTCACCTTCTCCTTCTCCTTCTTCTACTTCTTCTGATTCACCCTCCAGACTTCACCTTCGCCTTCTCCTTCTTCTGCTTCTTCTGCTTCACCCTCCAGACTTCACCTTCTCCTTCTCCTTCTTCTGCTTCTTCTGCTTCGCCCTCCAGACTTCACCTTCTCCTTT
This sequence comes from Somniosus microcephalus, assembly GCF_052327205.1. Lineage (NCBI taxonomy): Eukaryota > Metazoa > Chordata > Chondrichthyes > Squaliformes > Somniosidae > Somniosus > Somniosus microcephalus. The sequence goes on from NW_028225369.1 coordinate 7,523, forward strand.
TCCACTTCTGCTTCTTCTGCTTCACCCTCCAGACTTCACCTTCTCCTTCTCCTTCTTCTGCTTCTTCTGCTTCACCCTCCTGACTTCACCTTCTCCTTCTCCTTCTTCTACTTCTTCTGATTCCCCCTCCATACTTCACCTTCTCCTTCTCCTTCTTCTGCTTCTTCTGCTTCACCCTCCAGACTTCACCTTCTCCTTCTCCTTCTTCTGCTTCTTCTGCTGCGCCCTCCAGACTTCACCTTCTCCTTCTCCTTCTTCTGCTTCTTCTCCTTCACCTTCCTGACTTCACCTTCTCCTTCTCCTTCTTCTACTTCTTCTGCTTCACCCCCCTGACTTCACCTTCTCCTTCTCCTTCTTCTGCTTCTTCTGATTCACCCTCCTAACTTCACCTTCTCCTTCTCCTTCTTCTGCTTCTTCTGATTCACCCTCCTGACTTCACCTTCTCCTTCTCCTTCTTCTGCTTCTTCTGATTCACCCTCCAGACTTCACCTTCTCCTTCTCCTTCTTCTGCTTCTTCTGATTCACCCTCCAGACTTCACCTTCTCCTTCTCCTTCTTCTGCTTCTTCTGATTCACCCCCCAGACCTCACCTTCTCCTTCTCCTTCTTCTGCTTCTTCTGATTCACCCTCCAGACTTCATCTTCTCCTTCTCCTTCTTCTGCTTCTTCTGATTCACCCTCCAGACTTCACCTTCTCCTTCTCCTTCTTCTGCTTCTTCTGATTCACCCTCCAGACTTCACCTTCTCCTTCTCCTTCTTCTACTTCTTCTGATTCACCCTCCAGACTTCAGTTTCTCATTCTCCTTCTTCTACTTCTTCTGATTCACCCTCCAGTCTTCACCTTCTCCTTCTCCTTCTTCTGCTTCTTCTGCTTCACCCTCCAGACTTCACCTTTTCCTTCTCTTTCTTCTGCTTCTTCTGATTCACCCTCCAGACTTCAACTTCTCCTTCTCCTTCTTCTGATTCTTCTGATTCACCCTCCAGACTTCACCTTCTCCTTCTCCTTCTTCTGCTTCTTCTGATTCACCCTCCTGACTTCACATTCTCCTTCTCCTTCTTCTACTTCTTCTGATTCACCCTCCTGACTTCACCTTCTCCTTCTCCTTCTTCTAATTCTTCTGCTTCACCCTCCAGACTTCACCTTCTCCTTCTCCTTCTTCTACTTCTTCTGATTCACCCTCCAGACTTCACCTTCTCCTTCTCCTTCTTCTGCTTCTTCTGATTCACCCTCCAGACTTCACCTTCTCCTTCTCCTTATTCTGCTTCTTCTGATTCACCCTCCAGACTTCACCTTCTCCTTCTCCTTCTTCTGTTTCTTCTGATTCACCCTCCAGACTTCACCTTCTCCTTCTCCTTCTTCTGCTTCTTCTGATTCACCCTCCAGACTTCACCTTCTCCTTCTCCTTCGTCTACTTCTTCGGATTCACCCTCCAGACTACACCTTCTCCTTCTCCCTCTGCTGCTTCTTCTGCTTCACCCTCCAGACTTCACCTTCTCCTTCTCCTTCTTCTACTTCGTCTGATTCACCCTCCAGACTTCACCTTCTCCTTCTCCTTCTTCTGATTCACCCTCCTGACTTCACCTTCTCCATCTCCTTCTTCTGCTTCTTCTGCTTCACCCTCCAGACTTCACCTTCTCCTTCTCCTTCTTCTGCTTCTTCTGCTTCACCCTCCAGACTTCACCTTCTCCTTCTCCTTCTTCTGCTTCTTCTGCTTCACCCTCCTGACTTCACCTTCTCCTTCTCCTTCTTCTACTTCTTCTGATTCACCCTCCAGACTTCACCTTCGCCTTCTCCTTCTTCTGCTTCTTCTGCTTCACCCTCCAGACTTCACCTTCTCCTTCTCCTTCTTCTGCTTCTTCTGCTTCGCCCTCCAGACTTCACCTTCTCCTTTTCCACTTCTGCTTCTTCTGCTTCACCCTCCAGACTTCACCTTCTCCTTCTCCTTCTTCTGCTTCTTCTGCTTCACCCTCCTGACTTCACCTTCTCCTTCTCCTTCTTCTACTTCTTCTGATTCCCCCTCCATACTTCACCTTCTCCTTCTCCTTCTTCTGCTTCTTCTGCTTCACCCTCCAGACTTCACCTTCTCCTTCTCCTTCTTCTGCTTCTTCTGCTGCGCCCTCCAGACTTCACCTTCCCCTTCTCCTTCTTCTGCTTCTTCTCCTTCACCTTCCTGACTTCACCTTCTCCTTCTCCTTCTTCTACTTCTTCTGCTTCACCCCCCTGACTTCACCTTCTCCTTCTCCTTCTTCTGCTTCTTCTGATTCACCCTCCTAACTTCACCTTCTCCTTCTCCTTCTTCTGCTTCTTCTGATTCACCCTCCTGACTTCACCTTCTCCTTCTCCTTCTTCTGCTTCTTCTGATTCACCCTCCAGACTTCACCTTCTCCTTCTCCTTCTTCTGCTTCTTCTGATTCACCCTCCAGACTTCACCTTCTCCTTCTCCTTCTTCTGCTTCTTCTGATTCACCCCCCAGACCTCACCTTCTCCTTCTCCTTCTTCTGCTTCTTCTGATTCACCCTCCAGACTTCATCTTCTCCTTCTCCTTCTTCTGCTTCTTCTGATTCACCCTCCAGACTTCACCTTCTCCTTCTCCTTCTTCTGCTTCTTCTGATTCACCCTCCAGACTTCACCTTCTCCTTCTCCTTCTTCTACTTCTTCTGATTCACCCTCCAGACTTCAGTTTCTCATTCTCCTTCTTCTACTTCTTCTGATTCACCCTCCAGTCTTCACCTTCTCCTTCTCCTTCTTCTGCTTCTTCTGCTTCACCCTCCAGACTTCACCTTTTCCTTCTCTTTCTTCTGCTTCTTCTGATTCACCCTCCAGACTTCAACTTCTCCTTCTCCTTCTTCTGATTCTTCTGATTCACCCTCCAGACTTCACCTTCTCCTTCTCCTTCTTCTGCTTCTTCTGATTCACCCTCCTGACTTCACATTCTCCTTCTCCTTCTTCTACTTCTTCTGATTCACCCTCCTGACTTCACCTTCTCCTTCTCCTTCTTCTAATTCTTCTGCTTCACCCTCCAGACTTCACCTTCTCCTTCTCCTTCTTCTACTTCTTCTGATTCACCCTCCAGACTTCACCTTCTCCTTCTCCTTCTTCTGCTTCTTCTGATTCACCCTCCAGACTTCACCTTCTCCTTCTCCTTATTCTGCTTCTTCTGATTCACCCTCCAGACTTCACCTTCTCCTTCTCCTTCTTCTGTTTCTTCTGATTCACCCTCCAGACTTCACCTTCTCCTTCTCCTTCTTCTACTTCTTCTGATTCACCCTCCAGACTTCACCTTCTCCTTCTCCTTCTTCTACTTCTTCTGATTCACCCTCCAGACTGCACCATCTCCTTCTCCTTCTTCTGCTTCTTCTGATTCACCCTCCAGACTTCACCTTCTCCTTCTCCTTTTTCTGCTTCTTCTGATTCACCCTCCAGACTTCACCTTCTCCTTCTCCTTCTTCTGCTTCTTCTGATACACCCTTCAGACTTCACCTTCTCCTTCTCCTTCTTCTGCTTCTTCTGATTCACCCTCCAGACCTCACCTTCTCCTTCTCCTTCTTCTGCTTCTTCTGATTCACCTTCCAGACTTCATCTTCTCCTTCTCCTTCTTCTGCTTCTTCTGATTCACCCTCCAGACTTCACCTTCTCCTTCTCATTGTTCTGCTTCTTCTGATTCACCCTCCAGACTTCACCTTCTCCTTCTCCTTCTTCTACTTCTTCTGATTCACCCTCCAGACTTCACCTTCTCCTTCTCCTTCTTCTACTTCTTCTGATTCACCCTCCAGACTTCACCTTCTCCTTCTCCTTCTTCTGCTTCTTCTGATTCACCCTCCAGACTTCACCTTCTCCTTTTCCTTCTTCTGCTTCTTCTGATTCACCCTCCAGACTTCGTCTTCTCCTTCTCCTTCTTCTACTTCTTCTGATTCACCCTCCAGACTTCACCTTCTCCTTCTTCTTCTACTTCTTCTGATTCACCCTCCAGTCTTCACCTTCTCCTTCTCCTTCTTCTGCTTCTTCTGATTCACCCTCCAGACTTCACCTTCTCCTTCTCCTTCTTCTGCTTCTTCTGATTCACCCTCCTGACATCACCTTATCCTTCTCCTCCTTCTGCTTCTCCTGATTCACCCTCCAGACATCACCTTCTCCTTCTCCTTCTTCTACTTCTTCTGATTCACCCTCCAGACTTCACCTTCTCCTTCTACTTCTTCTGCTTCTTCTGATTCACCCCCCAGACATCACCTTCTCCTTCTCCTTCTTCTACTTCTTCTGATTCACCCTCCAGACTTCACCTTCTCCTTCTCCTTCTTCTGCTTCTTCTGCTTCACCCTCGAGACTTCACCTTCTCCTTCTCCTTCTTCTGCTTCTTCTGATTCACCCTCCAGACTTCACCTTCTCCTTCTCCTTCTTCTGCTTCTTCTGATTCACCCTCCAGAATTCAACTTCTCCTTCTCCTTCTTCTGCTTCTTCTGATTCACCCTCCAGACTTCACCTTCTCCTTCTCCTTCTTCTGCTTCTTCTGATTCACCCTCCAGATTTCGCCTTTTCCTTCTCCTTCTTCTACTTCTTCTGATTCACCCTCCAGACTTCACCTTCTCCTTCTCCTTCTTCTACTTCTTCTGATTCACCCTCCAGTCTTCACCTTCTCCTTCTCTTTCTTCTGCTTCTTCTGATTCACCCTCCAGACTTCACCTTCTCCTTCTCCTTCTTCTGCTTCTTCTGATTCACCCTCCTGACTTCACCTTCTCCTTCTCCTTCTTCTGCTTCTTCTGATTCACCCTCCAGACTTCACCTTCTCCTTCTCCTTCTTCTTCTTCTTCTGATTCACCATACAGACTTCACCTTCTCCTTCTACTTCTTCTGCTTCTTCTGATTCACCCTCCAGACTTCACCTTCTCCTTCTCCTTCTTCTGCTTCTTCTGATTCACCCTCCAGACTTCACCTTCTCCTTCTCCTTATTCTGCTTCTTCTGATTCACTCTCCAGACTTCACCTTCTCCTTCTCCTTCTTCTGCTTCTTCTGATTCACCCTCCAGACTTCACCTTCTCCTTCTCCTTTTTCTACTTCTTCTGATTCACCCTCCAGACTTCACCTTCTCCTTCTCCTTCTTCTGCTTCTTCTGATTCACCCTCCAGACTTCACCTTCTCCTTCTCCTTCGTCTACTTCTTCGGATTCACCCTCCAGACTACACCTTCTCCTTCTCCTTCTGCTGCTTCTTCTGCTTCACCCTCCAGACTTCACCTTCTCCTTCTCCTTCTTCTACTTCGTCTGATTCACCCTCCAGACTTCACCTTCTCCTTCTCCTTCTTCTGATTCACCCTCCTGACTTCACCTTCTCCATCTCCTTCTTCTGCTTCTTCTGCTTCACCCTCCAGACTTCACCTTCTCCTTCTCCTTCTTCTGCTTCTCCTGCTTCACCCTCCAGACTTCACCTTCTCCTTCTCCTTCTTCTGCTTCTTCTGCTTCACCCTCCTGACTTCACCTTCTCCTTCTCCTTCTTCTACTTCTTCTGATTCACCCTCCAGACTTCACCTTTGCCTTCTCCTTCTTCTGCTTCTTCTGCTTCACCCTCCAGACTTCATCTTCTCCTTCTCCTTCTTCTGCTTCTTCTGCTTCGCCCTCCAGACTTCACCTTCTCCTTTTCCACTTCTGCTTCTTCTGCTTCACCCTCCAGACTTCACCTTCTCCTTCTCCTTCTTCTGCTTCTTCTGCTTCACCCTCCTGACTTCACCTTCTCCTTCTCCTTCTTCTACTTCTTCTGATTCACCCTCCAGACTTCACCTTCTCCTTCTCCTTCTTCTGCTTCTTCTGCTTCACACTCCTGACTTCACCTTCTCCTTCTCCTTCTTCTACTTCTTCTGATTCACCCTCCAGACTTCACCTTCTCCTTCTCCTTCTTCTGCTTCTTCTGCTTCACCCTCCAGACTTCACCTTCTCCTTCTTCTGCTTCTTCTGCTGCGCCCTCCAGACTTCACCTTCTCCTTCTCCTTCTTCTGCTTCTTCTGCTTCACCCTCCAGACTTCACCTTCTCCTTCTCCTTCTTCTACTTCTTCTGCTTCACCCCCCTGACTTCACCTTCTCCTTCTCCTTCTTCTGCTTCTTCTGATTCACCCTCCTAACTTCACCTTCTCCTTCTCCTTCTTCTGCTTCTTCTGATTCACCCTCCTGACTTCACCTTCTCCTTCTCCTTCTTCTGCTTCTTCTGATTCACCCTCCAGACTTCACCTTCTCCTTCTCCTTCTTCTGATTCTTCTGATTCACCCTCCAGACTTCACCTTCTCCTTCTCCTTCTTCTGCTTCTTCTGATTCACCCTCCTGACTTCACATTCTCCTTCTCCTTCTTCTACTTCTTCTGATTCACCCTCCTGACTTCACCTTCTCCTTCTCCTTCTTCTACTTCTTCTGCTTCACCCTCCAGACTTCACCTTCTCCTTCTCCTTCTTCTACTTCTTCTGATTCACCCTCCAGACTTCACCTTCTCCTTCTCCTTCTTCTGCTTCTTCTGATTCACCCTCCAGACTTCACCTTCTCCTTCTCCTTATTCTGCTTCTTCTGATTCACCCTCCAGACTTCACCTTCTCCTTCTCCTTCTTCTGTTTCTTCTGATTCACCCTCCAGACTTCACCTTCTCCTTCTCCTTCTTCTACTTCTTCTGATTCACCCTCCAGACTTCACCTTCTCCTTCTCCTTCTTCTACTTCTTCTGATTCACCCTCCAGACTGCACCATCTCCTTCTCCTTCTTCTGCTTCTTCTGATTCACCCTCCAGACTTCACCTTCTCCTTCTCCTTTTTCTGCTTCTTCTGATTCACCCTCCAGACTTCACCTTCTCCTTCTCCTTCTTCTGCTTCTTCTGATACACCCTTCAGACTTCACCTTCTCCTTCTCCTTCTTCTGCTTCTTCTGATTCACCTTCCAGACTTCATCTTCTCCTTCTCCTTCTTCTGCTTCTTCTGATTCACCCTCCAGACTTCACCTTCTCCTTCTCCTTCTTCTGCTTCTTCTGATTCACCCTCCAGACTTCACCTTCTCCTTCTCCTTCTTCTGCTTCTTCTGATTCACCCTCCAGACTTCACCTTCTCCTTCTCCTTCTTCTACTTCTTCTGATTCACCCTCCAGACTTCACCTTCTCCTTCTCCTTCTTCTACTTCTTCTGATTCACCCTCCAGACTTCACCTTCTCCTTCTCCTTCTTCTGCTTCTTCTGATTCACCCTCCAGACTTCACCTTCTCCTTTTCCTTCTTCTGCTTCTTCTGATTCACCCTCCAGACTTCGTCTTCTCCTTCTCCTTCTTCTACTTCTTCTGATTCACCCTCCAGACTTCACCTTCTCCTTCTTCTTCTACTTCTTCTGATTCACCCTCCAGTCTTCACCTTCTCCTTCTCCTTCTTCTGCTTCTTCTGATTCACCCTCCAGACTTCACCTTCTCCTTCTCCTTCTTCTGCTTCTTCTGATTCACCCTCCTGACATCACCTTATCCTTCTCCTTCTTCTGCTTCTCCTGATTCACCCTCCAGACATCACCTTCTCCTTCTCCTTCTTCTACTTCTTCTGATTCACCCTCCAGACTTCACCTTCTCCTTCTACTTCTTCTGCTTCTTCTGATTCACCCCCCAGACATCACCTTCTCCTTCTCCTTCTTCTACTTCTTCTGATTCACCCTCCAGACTTCACCTTCTCCTTCTCCTTCTTCTGCTTCTTCTGCTTCACCCTCGAGACTTCACCTTCTCCTTCTCCTTCTTCTGCTTCTTCTGATTCACCCTCCAGACTTCACCTTCTCCTTCTCCTTCTTCTGCTTCTTCTGATTCACCCTCCAGAATTCATCTTCTCCTTCTCCTTCTTCTGCTTCTTCTGATTCACCCTCCAGACTTCACCTTCACCTTCTCCTTCTCCTTCTTCTACTTCTTCTGCCTCACCCCCCTGACTTCACCTTCTCCTTCTCCTTCTTCTGCTTCTTCTGATTCACCCTCCTAACTTCACCTTCTCCTTCTCCTTCTTCTGCTTCTTCTGATTCACCCTCCTGACTTCACCTTCTGCTTCTCCTTCTTCTGCTTCTTCTGATTCACCCTCCAGACTTCACCTTCTCCTTCTCCTTCTTCTGCTTCTTCTGATTCACCCTCCAGACTTCACCTTCTCCTTCTCCTTCTTCTGCTTCTTCTGATTCACCCCCCAGACCTCACCTTCTCCTTCTCCTTCTTCTACTTCTTCTGATTCACCCTCCAGACTTCATCTTCTCCTTCTCCTTCTTCTGCTTCTTCTGATTCACCCTCCAGACTTCACCTTCTCCTTCTCCTTCTTCTGCTTCTTCTGATTCACCCTCCAGACTTCACCTTCTCCTTATCCTTCTTCTACTTCTTCTGATTCACCCTCCAGACTTCAGTTTCTCCTTCTCATTCTTCTACTTCTTCTGCTTCACCCTCGAGACTTCACCTTCTCCTTCTCCTTCTTCTGCTTCTTCTGATTCACCCTCCAGACATCACCTTCTACTTCTCCTTCTTCTGCTTCTTCTGATTCACCCTCCAGACTTCACCTTCTCCTTCTCCTTCTTCTAATTCTTCTGATTCACCCTCCAGACTTCACCTTCTCCTTCTCCTTCTTCTACTTCTTCTGATTCACCCTCCAGACTTCACCTTCTCCTTTTCCTTCTTCTTCTACTTCTGATTCACCCTCCAGACTTCGCCTTCACCTTCTCCTTCTTCTACTTCTTCTGATTCACCCTCCAGACTTCATCTTCTCCTTCTCCTTCTTCTGCTTCTTCTGATTCACCCTCCAGACTTCACCTTCTCCTTCTCCTTCTTCTGCTTCTTCTGATTCACCCTCCAGACTTCACCTTCTCCTTATCCTTCTTCTACTTCTTCTGATTCACCCTCCAGACTTCAGTTTCTCCTTCTCATTCTTCTACTTCTTCTGATTCACCCTCCAGTCTTCACCTTCTCCTTCTCCTTCTTCTGCTTCTTCTGCTTCACCCTCCAGTCTTCACCTTCTCCTTCTCCTTCTTCTGCTTCTTCTGATTCACCCTCCAGACTTCACCTTCTCCTTCTCCTTCTTCTGATTCTTCTGATTCACCCTCCAGACTTCACCTTCTCCTTCTCCTTCTTCTGCTTCTTCTGATTCACCCTCCTGACTTCACCTTCTCCTTCTCCTTCTTCTACTTCTTCTGATTCACCCTCCAGACTTCACCTTCTCCTTCTCCTTCTTCTACTTCTTCTGATTCACCCTCCAAACTTCACCTTCTCCTTCTCCTTCTTCTGCTTCTTCTGATTCACCCTCCAGACTTCACCTTCTCCTTCTCCTTATTCTGCTTCTTCTGATTCACCCTCCAGACTTCACCTTCTCCTTCTCCTTCTTCTGCTTCTTCTGGTTCACCCTCCAGACATCACCTTCTCCTTCTCCTTCTTCTACTTCTTCTGCTTCACCCTCCAGACTTCACCTTCTCCTTCTCCTTCTTCTACTTCTTCTGATTCACCCTCCAGACTGCACCATCTCCTTCTCCTTCTTCTGCTTCTTCTGATTCACCCTCCAGACTTCACCTTCTCCTTCTCCTTTTTCTGCTTCTTCTGATTCACCCTCCAGACTTCACCTTCTCCTTCTCCTTCTTCTGCTTCTTCTGATACACCCTTCAGACTTCACCTTCTCCTTCTCCTTCTGCTTCTTCTGATTCACCCTCCAGACCTCACCTTCTCCTTCTCCTTCTTCTACTTCTTCTGATTAACCCTCCAGACTTCATCTTCTCCTTCTCCTTCTTCTGCTTCACCCTCCAGACTTCACCTTCTCCTTCTCCTTCTTCTGCTTCTTCTGATTCACCCTCCAGACTTCACCTTCTCCTTCTCCTTCTTCTAATTCTTCTGATTCACCCTCCAGACTTCACCTTCTCCTTCTCCTTCTTCTACTTCTTCTGATTCACCCTCCAGACTTCACCTTCTCCTTCTCCTTCTTCTGCTTCTTCTGATTCACCCTCCAGACTTCACCTTCTCCTTCTCCTTCTTCTGCTTCTTCTGATTCACCCTCCAGACTTCATCTTCTCCTTCTCCTTCTTCTGCTTCTTCTGATTCACCCTCCAGACTTCACCTTCTCCTTTTCCTTCTTCTTCTACTTCTGATTCACCCTCCAGACTTCGCCTTCTCCTTCTCCTTCTTCTACTTCTTCTGATTCACCCTCCAGACTTCACCTTCTCCTTCTTCTTCTACTTCTTCTGATTCACCCTCCAGTCTTCACCTTCTCCTTCTCCTTCTTCTGCTTCTTCTGATTCACCCTCCAGACTTCACCTTCTCCTTCTCCTTCTTCTGCTTCTTCTGATTCACCCTCCTGACTTCACCTTCTCCTTCTCCTTCTTCTGCTTCTCCTGATTCACCCTCCAGACATCACCTTCTGCTTCTCCTTCTTCTACTTCTTCTGATTCACCCTCCAGACTTCACTTTCTCCTTCTACTTCTTCTGCTTCTTCTGATTCACCCCCCAGACATCACCTTCTCCTTCTCCTTCTTCTACTTCTTCTGATTCACCCTCCAGACTTCACCTTCTCCTTCTCCTTCTTCTGCTTCTTCTGCTTCACCCTCGAGACTTCACCTTCTCCTTCTCCTTCTTCTGCTTCTTCTGATTCACCCTCCAGACATCACCTTCTACTTCTCCTTCTTCTGCTTCTTCTGATTCACCCTCCAGACTTCACTTTCTCCTTCTACTTCTTCTGCTTCTTCTGATTCACCCCCCAGACATCACCTTCTCCTTCTCCTTCTTCTACTTCTTCTGATTCACCCTCCAGACTTCACCTTCTCCTTCTCCTTCTTCTGCTTCTTCTGCTTCACCCTCGAGACTTCACCTTCTCCTTCTCCTTCTTCTGCTTCTTCTGATTCACCCTCCAGACATCACCTTCTACTTCTCCTTCTTCTGCTTCTTCTGATTCACCCTCCAGACTTCACCTTCTCCTTCTCCTTCTTCTAATTCTTCTGATTCACCCTCCAGACTTCACCTTCTCCTTCTCCTTCTTCTACTTCTTCTGATTCACCCTCCAGACTTCACCTTCTCCTTCTCCTTCTTCTGCTTCTTCTGATTCTCCCTCCAGACTTCACCTTCTCCTTCTCCTTCTTCTGCTTCTTCTGATACACCCTTCAGACTTCACCTTCTCCTTCTCCTTCTGCTTCTTCTGATTCACCCTCCAGACCTCACCTTCTCCTTCTCCTTCTTCTACTTCTTCTGATTAACCCTCCAGACTTCATCTTCTCCTTCTCCTTCTTCTGCTTCTTCTGATTCACCCTCCAGACTTCACCTTCTCCTTCTCCTTCTTCTGCTTCTTCTGATTCACCCTCCAGACTTCACCTTCTCCTTCTCCTTCTTCTAATTCTTCTGATTCACCCTCCAGACTTCACCTTCTCCTTCTCCTTCTTCTACTTCTTCTGATTCACCCTCCAGACTTCACCTTCTCCTTCTCCTTCTTCTGCTTCTTCTGATTCACCCTCCAGACTTCACCTTCTCCTTCTCCTTCTTCTGCTTCTTCTGATTCACCCTCCAGACTTCATCTTCTCCTTCTCCTTCTTCTGCTTCTTCTGATTCACCCTCCAGACTTCACCTTCTCCTTTTCCTTCTTCTTCTACTTCTGATTCACCCTCCAGACTTCGCCTTCTCCTTCTCCTTCTTCTAATTCTTCTGATTCACCCTCCAGACTTCACCTTCTCCTTCTTCTTCTACTTCTTCTGATTCACCCTCCAGTCTTCACCTTCTCCTTCTCCTTCTTCTGCTTCTTCTGATTCACCCTCCAGACTTCACCTTCTCCTTCTCCTTCTTCTGCTTCTTCTGATTCACCCTCCTGACTTCACCTTCTCCTTCTCCTTCTTCTGCTTCTCCTGATTCACCCTCCAGACATCACCTTCTGCTTCTCCTTCTTCTACTTCTTCTGATTCACCCTCCAGACTTCACTTTCTCCTTCTACTTCTTCTGCTTCTTCTGATTCACCCCCCAGACATCACCTTCTCCTTCTCCTTCTTCTACTTCTTCTGATTCACCCTCCAGACTTCACCTTCTCCTTCTCCTTCTTCTGCTTCTTCTGCTTCACCCTCGAGACTTCACCTTCTCCTTCTCCTTCTTCTGCTTCTTCTGATTCACCCTCCAGACTTCACCTTCTACTTCTCCTTCTTCTGCTTCTTCTGATTCACCCTCCAGACTTCACCTTCTCCTTCTCCTTCTTCTAATTCTTCTGATTCACCCTCCAGACTTCACCTTCTCCTTCTCCTTCTTCTACTTCTTCTGATTCACCCTCCAGACTTCACCTTCTCCTTCTCCTTCTTCTGCTTCTTCTGATTCACCCTCCAGACTTCACCTTCTCCTTCTCCTTCTTCTGCTTCTTCTGATTCACCCTCCAGACTTCATCTTCTCCTTCTCCTTCTTCTGCTTCTTCTGATTCACCCTCCAGACTTCACCTTCTCCTTTTCCTTCTTCTTCTACTTCTGATTCACCCTCCAGACTTCGCCTTCTCCTTCTCCTTCTTCTACTTCTTCTGATTCACCCTCCAGACTTCACCTTCTCCTTCTTCTTCTACTTCTTCTGATTCACCCTCCAGTCTTCACCTTCTCCTTCTCCTTCTTCTGCTTCTTCTGATTCACCCTCCAGACTTCACCTTCTCCTTCTCCTTCTTCTGCTTCTTCTGATTCACCCTCCTGACTTCACCTTCTCCTTCTCCTTCTTCTGCTTCTCCTGATTCACCCTCCAGACATCACCTTCTGCTTCTCCTTCTTCTACTTCTTCTGATTCACCCTCCAGACTTCACTTTCTCCTTCTACTTCTTCTGCTTCTTCTGATTCACCCCCCAGACATCACCTTCTCCTTCTCCTTCTTCTACTTCTTCTGATTCACCCTCCAGACTTCACCTTCTCCTTCTCCTTCTTCTGCTTCTTCTGCTTCACCCTCGAGACTTCACCTTCTCCTTCTCCTTCTTCTGCTTCTTCTGATTCACCCTCCAGACTTCACCTTCTCCTTCTCCTTCTTCTGCTTCTTCTGATTCACCCTCCAGACTTCATCTTCTGCTTCTCCTTCTTCTGCTTCTTCTGATTCAATCTCCAGACTTCACCTTCTCCTTCTCCTTCTTCTGAATCACCCTCCAGACTTCGCCTTTTCCTTCTCCTTCTTCTACTTCTTCTGATTCACCCTCCAGACTTCACCTTCTCCTTCTCCTTCTTCTACTTCTTCTGATTCACCCTCCAGTCTTCACCTTCTCCTTCTCCTTCTTCTGCTTCTTCTGATTCACCCTCCAGACTTCACCTTCTCCTTCTCCTTCTTCTGCTTCTTCTGATTCACCCTCCTGACTTCACCTTCTCCTTCTCCTTCTTCTGCTTCTTCTGATTCACCCTCCAGACTTCACCTTCTCCTTCTACTTCTTCTACTTCTTCTGATTCACCATCCAGACTTCACCTTCTCCTTCTACTTCTTCTGCTTCTTCTGATTCACCCTCCAGACTTCACCTTCTCCTTCTCCTTCTTCTGCTTCTTCTGATTCACCCTCCAGACTTCTCCTTCTCCTTCTCCTTCTTCTGCTTCTTCTGATTCACTCTCCAGACTTCACCTTCTCCTTCTCCTTCTTCTGCTTCTTCTGATTCACCCTCCAGACTTCACCTTCTCCTTCTCCTTCTTCTACTTCTTCTGATTCACCCTCCAGACTTCACCTTCTCCTTCTCCTTCTTCTGCTTCTTCTGGTTCACCCTCCAGACATCACCTTCTCCTTCTCCTTCTTCTACTTCTTCTGCTTCACCCTCCAGACTTCACCTTCTCCTTCTCCTTCTTCTACTTCTTCTGATTCACCCTCCAGACTGCACCATCTCCTTCTCCTTCTTCTGCTTCTTCTGATTCACCCTCCAGACTTCACCTTCTCCTTCTCCTTTTTCTGCTTCTTCTGATTCACCCTCCAGACTTCACCTTCTCCTTCTCCTTCTTCTGCTTCTTCTGATACACCCTTCAGACTTCACCTTCTCCTTCTCCTTCTGCTTCTTCTGATTCACCCTCCAGACCTCACCTTCTCCTTCTCCTTCTTCTACTTCTTCTGATTAACCCTCCAGACTTCATCTTCTCCTTCTCCTTCTTCTGCTTCACCCTCCAGACTTCACCTTCTCCTTCTCCTTCTTCTGCTTCTTCTGATTCACCCTCCAGACTTCACCTTCTCCTTCTCCTTCTTCTAATTCTTCTGATTCACCCTCCAGACATCACCTTCTCCTTCTCCTTCTTCTACTTCTTCTGATTCACCCTCCAGACTTCACCTTCTCCTTCTCCTTCTTCTGCTTCTTCTGATTCACCCTCCAGACTTCACCTTCTCCTTCTCCTTCTTCTGCTTCTTCTGATTCACCCTCCAGACTTCATCTTCTCCTTCTCCTTCTTCTGCTTCTTCTGATTCACCCTCCAGACTTCACCTTCTCCTTTTCCTTCTTCTTCTACTTCTGATTCACCCTCCAGACTTCGCCTTCTCCTTCTCCTTCTTCTACTTCTTCTGATTCACCCTCCAGACTTCACCTTCTCCTTCTTCTTCTACTTCTTCTGATTCACCCTCCAGTCTTCACCTTCTCCTTCTCCTTCTTCTGCTTCTTCTGATTCACCCTCCAGACTTCACCTTCTCCTTCTCCTTCTTCTGCTTCTTCTGATTCACCCTCCTGACTTCATCTTCTCCTTCTCCTTCTTCTGCTTCTCCTGATTCACCCTCCAGACATCACCTTCTGCTTCTCCTTCTTCTACTTCTTCTGATTCACCCTCCAGACTTCACTTTCTCCTTCTACTTCTTCTGCTTCTTCTGATTCACCCCCCAGACATCACCTTCTCCTTCTCCTTCTTCTACTTCTTCTGATTCACCCTCCAGACTTCACCTTCTCCTTCTCCTTCTTCTGCTTCTTCTGCTTCACCCTCGAGACTTCACCTTCTCCTTCTCCTTCTTCTGCTTCTTCTGATTCACCCTCCAGACATCACCTTCTACTTCTCCTTCTTCTGCTTCTTCTGATTCACCCTCCAGACTTCACCTTCTCCTTCTCCTTCTTCTAATTCTTCTGATTCACCCTCCAGACTTCACCTTCTCCTTCTCCTTCTTCTACTTCTTCTGATTCACCCTCCAGACTTCACCTTCTCCTTCTCCTTCTTCTGCTTCTTCTGATTCACCCTCCAGACTTCACCTTCTCCTTCTCCTTCTTCTGCTTCTTCTGATACACCCTTCTAACTTCACCTTCTCCTTCTCCTTCTGCTTCTTCTGATTCACCCTCCAGACCTCACCTTCTCCTTCTCCTTCTTCTACTTCTTCTGATTAACCCTCCAGACTTCATCTTCTCCTTCTCCTTCTTCTGCTTCTTCTGATTCACCCTCCAGACTTCACCTTCTCCTTCTCCTTCTTCTGCTTCTTCTGATTCACCCTCCAGACTTCACCTTCTCCTTCTCCTTCTTCTAATTCTTCTGATTCACCCTCCAGACTTCACCTTCTCCTTCTCCTTCTTCTACTTCTTCTGATTCACCCTCCAGACTTCACCTTCTCCTTCTCCTTCTTCTGCTTCTTCTGATTCACCCTCCAGACTTCACCTTCTCCTTCTCCTTCTTCTGCTTCTTCTGATTCACCCTCCAGACTTCATCTTCTCCTTCTCCTTCTTCTGCTTCTTCTGATTCACCCTCCAGACTTCACCTTCTCCTTTTCCTTCTTCTTCTACTTCTGATTCACCCTCCAGACTTCGCCTTCTCCTTCTCCTTCTTCTACTTCTTCTGATTCACCCTCCAGACTTCACCTTCTCCTTCTTCTTCTACTTCTTCTGATTCACCCTCCAGTCTTCACCTTCTCCTTCTCCTTCTTCTGCTTCTTCTGATTCACCCTCCAGACTTCACCTTCTCCTTCTCCTTCTTCTGCTTCTTCTGATTCACCCTCCTGACTTCACCTTCTCCTTCTCCTTCTTCTGCTTCTCCTGATTCACCCTCCAGACATCACCTTCTGCTTCTCCTTCTTCTACTTCTTCTGATTCACCCTCCAGACTTCACTTTCTCCTTCTACTTCTTCTGCTTCTTCTGATTCACCCCCCAGACATCACCTTCTCCTTCTCCTTCTTCTACTTCTTCTGATTCACCCTCCAGACTTCACCTTCTCCTTCTCCTTCTTCTGCTTCTTCTGCTTCACCCTCGAGACTTCACCTTCTCCTTCTCCTTCTTCTGCTTCTTCTGATTCACCCTCCAGACATCACCTTCTACTTCATCTTCTTCTGCTTCTTCTGATTCACCCTCCAGACTTCACCTTCTCCTTCTCCTTCTTCTAATTCTTCTGATTCACCCTCCAGACTTCACCTTCTCCTTCTCCTTCTTCTACTTCTTCTGATTCACCCTCCAGACTTCACCTTCTCCTTCTCCTTCTTCTGCTTCTTCTGATTCTCCCTCCAGACTTCACCTTCTCCTTCTCCTTCTTCTGCTTCTTCTGATACACCCTTCAGACTTCACCTTCTCCTTCTCCTTCTGCTTCTTCTGATTCACCCTCCAGACCTCACCTTCTCCTTCTCCTTCTTCTACTTCTTCTGATTAACCCTCCAGACTTCATCTTTTCTCCTTCTCCTTCTTCTACTTCTTCTGATTCACCCTCCAGACTTCACCTTCTCCTTCTCCTTCTTCTGCTTCTTCTGCTTCACCCTCCAGACTTCACCTTCTCCTTCTTCTGCTTCTTCTGCTGCGCCCTCCAGACTTCACCTTCTCCTTCTCCTTCTTCTGCTTCTTCTGCTTCACCCTCCAGACTTCACCTTCTCCTTCTCCTTCTTCTACTTCTTCTGATTCACCCTCCAGACTTCACCTTCTCCTTCTCCTTCTTCTGCTTCTTCTGCTTCACCCTCCAGACTTCACCTTCTCCTTCTTCTGCTTCTTCTGATTCACCCTCCTAACTTCACCTTCTACTTCTCCTTCTTCTGCTTCTTCTGATTCACCCTCCTGACTTCACCTTCTCCTTCTCCTTCTTCTGCTTCTTCTGATTCACCCTCCAGACTTCACCTTCTCCTTCTCCTTCTTCTGATTCTTCTGATTCACCCTCCAGACTTCACCTTCTCCTTCTCCTTCTTCTGCTTCTTCTGATTCACCCTCCTGTCTTCACATTCTCCTTCTCCTTCTTCTACTTCTTCTGATTCACCCTCCTGACTTCACCTTCTCCTTCTCCTTCTTCTACTTCTTCTGCTTCACCCTCCAGACTTCACCTTCTCCTTCTCCTTCTTCTACTTCTTCTGATTCACCCTCCAGACTTCACCTTCTCCTTCTCCTTCTTCTGCTTCTTCTGATTCACCCTCCAGACTTCACCTTCTCCTTCTCCTTATTCTGCTTCTTCTGATTCACCCTCCAGACTTCACCTTCTCCTTCTCCTTCTTCTGTTTCTTCTGATTCACCCTCCAGACTTCACCTTCTCCTTCTCCTTCTTCTACTTCTTCTGATTCACCCTCCAGACTTCACCTTCTCCTTCTCCTTCTTCTACTTCTTCTGATTCACCCTCCAGACTGCACCATCTCCTTCTCCTTCTTCTGCTTCTTCTGATTCACCCTCCAGACTTCACCTTCTCCTTCTCCTTTTTCTGCTTCTTCTGATTCACCCTCCAGACTTCACCTTCTCCTTCTCCTTCTTCTGCTTCTTCTGATACACCCTTCAGACTTCACCTTCTCCTTCTCCTTCTTCTGCTTCTTCTGATTCACCTTCCAGACTTCATCTTCTCCTTCTCCTTCTTCTGCTTCTTCTGATTCACCCTCCAGACTTCACCTTCTCCTTCTCCTTCTTCTGCTTCTTCTGATTCACCCTCCAGACTTCACCTTCTCCTTCTCCTTCTTCTGCTTCTTCTGATTCACCCTCCAGACTTCACCTTCTCCTTCTCCTTCTTCTACTTCTTCTGATTCACCCTCCAGACTTCACCTTCTCCTTCTCCTTCTTCTGCTTCTTCTGATTCACCCTCCAGACTTCACCTTCTCCTTTTCCTTCTTCTGCTTCTTCTGATTCACCCTCCAGACTTCGTCTTCTCCTTCTCCTTCTTCTACTTCTTCTGATTCACCCTCCAGACTTCACCTTCTCCTTCTTCTTCTACTTCTTCTGATTCACCCTCCAGTCTTCACCTTCTCCTTCTCCTTCTTCTGCTTCTTCTGATTCACCCTCCAGACTTCACCTTCTCCTTCTCCTTCTTCTGCTTCTTCTGATTCACCCTCCTGACATCACCTAATCCTTCTCCTTCTTCTGCTTCTCCTGATTCACCCTCCAGACATCACCTTCTCCTTCTCCTTCTTCTACTTCTTCTGATTCACCCTCCAGACTTCACCTTCTCCTTCTACTTCTTCTGCTTCTTCTGATTCACCCCCCAGACATCACCTTCTCCTTCTCCTTCTTCTACTTCTTCTGATTCACCCTCCAGACTTCACCTTCTCCTTCTCCTTCTTCTGCTTCTTCTGCTTCACCCTCGAGACTTCACCTTCTCCTTCTCCTTCTTCTGCTTCTTCTGATTCACCCTCCAGACTTCACCTTCTCCTTCTTCTGCTTCTTCTGATTCACCCTCCAGAATTCATCTTCTCCTTCTCCTTCTTCTGCTTCTTCTGATTCACCCTCCAGACTTCACCTTCTCCTTCTCCTTCTTCTGCTTCTTCTGATTCACCCTCCAGATTTTGCCTTTTCCTTCTCCTTCTTCTACTTCTACTGATTCACCCTCCAGACTTCACCTTCTCCTTCTCCTTCTTCTACTTCTTCTGATTCACCCTCCAGTCTTCACCTTCTCCTTCTCTTTCTTCTGCTTCTTCTGATTCACCCTCCAGACTTCACCTTCTCCTTCTCCTTCTTCTGCTTCTTCTGATTCACCCTCCTGACTTCACCTTCTCCTTCTCCTTCTTCTGCTTCTTCTGATTCACCCTCCAGACTTCACCTTCTCCTTCTCCCTCTTCTTCTTCTTCTGATTCACCATCCAGACTTCACCTTCTCCTTCTACTACTTCTGCTTCTTCTGATTCACCCTCCAGACTTCACCTTCTCCTTCTCCTTCTTCTGCTTCTTCTGATTCACCCTCCAGACTTCACCTTCTCCTTCTCCTTATTCTGCTTCTTCTGATTCACTCTCCAGACTTCACCTTCTCCTTCTCCTTCTTCTGCTTCTTCTGATTCACCCTCCAGACTTCACCTTCTCCTTCTCCTTTTTCTACTTCTTCTGATTCACCCTCCAGACTTCACCTTCTCCTTCTCCTTCTTCTGCTTCTTCTAATTCACCATCCAGACTTCACCTTCTCCTTCTCCTTCGTCTACTTCTTCGGATTCACCCTCCAGACTACACCTTCTCCTTCTCCTTCTGCTGCTTCTTCTGCTTCACCCTCCAGACTTCACCTTCTCCTTCTCCTTCTTCTACTTCGTCTGATTCACCCTCCAGACTTCACCTTCTCCTTCTCCTTCTTCTGATTCACCCTCCTGACTTCACCTTCTCCATCTCCTTCTTCTGCTTCTTCTGCTTCACCCTCCAGACTTCACCTTCTCCTTCTCCTTCTTCTGCTTCTCCTGCTTCACCCTCCAGACTTCACATTCTCCTTCTCCTTCTTCTGCTTCTTCTGCTTCACCCTCCTGACTTCACCTTCTCCTTCTCCTTCTTCTACTTCTTCTGATTCACCCTCCAGACTTCACCTTTGCCTTCTCCTTCTTCTGCTTCTTCTGCTTCACCCTCCAGACTTCATCTTCTCCTTCTCCTTCTTCTGCTTCTTCTGCTTCGCCCTCCAGACTTCACCTTCTCCTTTTCCACTTCTGCTTCTTCTGCTTCACCCTCCAGACTTCACCTTCTCCTTCTCCTTCTTCTGCTTCTTCTGCTTCACCCTCCTGACTTCACCTTCTCCTTCTCCTTCTTCTACTTCTTCTGATTCACCCTCCAGACTTCACCTTCTCCTTCTCCTTCTTCTGCTTCTTCTGCTTCACACTCCTGACTTCACCTTCTCCTTCTCCTTCTTCTACTTCTTCTGATTCACCCTCCAGACTTCACCTTCTCCTTCTCCTTCTTCTGCTTCTTCTGCTTCACCCTCCAGACTTCACCTTCTCCTTCTCCTTCTTCTGCTTCTTCTGCTGCGCCCTCCAGACTTCACCTTCTCCTTCTCCTTCTTCTGCTTCTTCTGCTTCACCCTCCAGACTTCACCTTCTCCTTCTCCTTCTTCTACTTCTTCTGCTTCACCCCCCTGACTTCACCTTCTCCTTCTCCTTCTTCTGCTTCTTCTGATTCAACCTCCTAACTTCACCTTCTCCTTCTTCTTCTGCTTCTTCTGATTCACCCTCCTGACTTCACCTTCTCCTTCTCCTTCTTCTGCTTCTTCTGATTCACCCTCCAGACTTCACCTTCTCCTTCTCCTTCTTCTGCTTCTTCTGATGCACCCTCCAGACTTCACCTTCTCCTTCTCCTTCTTCTGCTTCTTCTGCTTCACCCTCCAGACTTCACCTTCTCCTTCTCTTTCTTCAGCTTCTTCTGATTCACCCTCCAGACTTCACCTTCTCCTTCTCCTTCTTCTGATTCTTCTGATTCACCCTCCAGACTTCACCTTCTCCTTCTCCTTCTTCTGCTTCTTCTGATTCACCCTCCTGACTTCACCTTCTCCTTCTCCTTCTTCTACTTCTTCTGATTCACCCTCCTGAATTCACCTTCTCCTTCTACTTCTTCTACTTCTTCTGCTTCACCCTCCAGACTTCACCTTCTCCTTCTCCTTCTTCTACTTCTTCTGATTCACCCTCCATACTTCACCTTCTCCTTCTCCTTCTTCTGCTTCTTCTGATTCACCCTCCAGACTTCACCTTCTCCTTCTCCTTATTCTGCTTCTTCTGATTCACCCTCCAGACTTCACCTTCTCCTTCTCCTTCTTCTGCTTCTTCTGATTCACCCTCCAGACTTCACCTTCTCCTTCTCCTTCTTCTACTTCTTCTGATTCACCCTCCAGACTTCACCTTCTCCTTCTCCTTCTTCTACTTCTTCTGATTCACCCTCCAGACTGCACCATCTCCTTCTCCTTCTTTTGCTTCTTCTGATTCACACTCCAGACTTCACCTTCTCCTTCTCCTTTTTCTGCTTCTTCTGATTCACCCTCCAGACTTCACCTTCTCCTTCTCCTTCTTCTGCTTCTTCTGATACACCCTTCAGACTTCACCTTCTCCTTCTCCTTCTTCTGCTTCTTCTGATTCACCCTCCAGACCTCACCTTCTCCTTCTCCTTCTTCTACTTCTTCTGATTCACCCTCCAGACTTCATCTTCTCCTTCTCCTTCTTCTGCTTCTTCTGATTCACCCTCCAGACTTCACCTTCTCCTTCTCCTTCTTCTGCTTCTTCTGATTCACCCTCCAGACTTCACCTTCTCCTTCTCCTTCTTCTACTTCTTCTGATTCACCCTCCAGACTTCACCTTCTCCTTCTCCTTCTTCTACTTCTTCTGATTCACCCTCCAGACTTCACCTTCTCCTTCTCCTTCTTCTGCTTCTTCTGATTCACCCTCCAGACTTCACCTTCTCCTTCTCCTTCTTCTGCTTCTTCTGCTTCACCCTCCTGACTTCACCTTCTCCTTCTCCTTCTTCTACTTCTTCTGATTCACCCTCCAGACTTCACCTTCTCCTTCTCCTTCTTCTGCTTCTTCTGCTTCACCCTCCAGACTTCACCTTCTCCTTCTCCTTCTTCTGCTTCTTCTGCTTCTCCCTCCAGACTTCACCTTCTCCTTCTCCTTCTTCTGCTTCTTCTGCTTCACCCTCCAGACTTAACCTTCTCCTTCTCCTTCTTCTGCTTCTTCTGCTTCACCCTCCTGACTTCACCTTCTCCTTCTCCTTCTTCTACTTCTTCTGATTCACCCTCCAGACTTCACCTTCTCCTTCTCCTTCTTCTGCTTCTTCTGCTCCACCCTCCAGACTTCACCTTCTCCTTCTCCTTCTTCTGCTTCTTCTGCTGCGCCCTCCAGACTTCACCTTCTCCTTCTCCTTCTTCTGCTTCTTCTGATTCACCCTCCAGACTTCACCTTCTCCTTCTCCTTCTTCTACTTCTTCTGCCTCACCCCCCTGACTTCACCTTCTCCTTCTCCTTCTTCTGCTTCTTCTGATTCACCCTCCTAACTTCACCTTCTCCTTCTCCTTCTTCTGCTTCTTCTGATTCACCCTCCTGACTTCACCTTCTGCTTCTCCTTCTTCTGCTTCTTCTGATTCACCCTCCAGACTTCACCTTCTCCTTCTCCTTCTTCTGCTTCTTCTGATTCACCCTCCAGACTTCACCTTCTCCTTCTCCTTCTTCTGCTTCTTCTGATTCACCCCCCAGACCTCACCTTCTCCTTCTCCTTCTTCTACTTCTTCTGATTCACCCTCCAGACTTCATCTTCTCCTTCTCCTTCTTCTGCTTCTTCTGATTCACCCTCCAGACTTCACCTTCTCCTTCTCCTTCTTCTGCTTCTTCTGATTCACCCTCCAGACTTCACCTTCTCCTTATCCTTCTTCTACTTCTTCTGATTCACCCTCCAGACTTCAGTTTCTCCTTCTCATTCTTCTACTTCTTCTGCTTCACCCTCGAGACTTCACCTTCT
Organism: Somniosus microcephalus; assembly: GCF_052327205.1. Taxonomy (NCBI): domain Eukaryota; kingdom Metazoa; phylum Chordata; class Chondrichthyes; order Squaliformes; family Somniosidae; genus Somniosus; species Somniosus microcephalus. Next base: position 30,002 of record NW_028225369.1, read on the forward strand.
CCTTCTCCTTCTTCTGCTTCTTCTGATTCACCCTCCAGACATCACCTTCTACTTCTCCTTCTTCTGCTTCTTCTGATTCACCCTCCAGACTTCACCTTCTCCTTCTCCTTCTTCTAATTCTTCTGATTCACCCTCCAGACTTCACCTTCTCCTTCTCCTTCTTCTACTTCTTCTGATTCACCCTCCAGACTTCACCTTCTCCTTTTCCTTCTTCTTCTACTTCTGATTCACCCTCCAGACTTCGCCTTCTCCTTCTCCTTCTTCTACTTCTTCTGATTCACCCTCCAGACTTCATCTTCTCCTTCTCCTTCTTCTGCTTCTTCTGATTCACCCTCCAGACTTCACCTTCTCCTTCTCCTTCTTCTGCTTCTTCTGATTCACCCTCCAGACTTCACCTTCTCCTTATCCTTCTTCTACTTCTTCTGATTCACCCTCCAGACTTCAGTTTCTCCTTCTCATTCTTCTACTTCTTCTGATTCACCCTCCAGTCTTCACCTTCTCCTTCTCCTTCTTCTGATTCTTCTGATTCACCCTCCAGTCTTCACCTTCTCCTTCTCCTTCTTCTGCTTCTTCTGATTCACCCTCCTGACTTCACCTTCTCCTTCTCCTTCTTCTACTTCTTCTGATTCACCCTCCAGACTTCACCTTCTCCTTCTCCTTCTTCTGCTTCTTCTGATTCACCCTCCAAACTTCACCTTCTCCTTCTCCTTCTTCTGCTTCTTCTGATTCACCCTCCAGACTTCACCTTCTCCTTCTCCTTATTCTGCTTCTTCTGATTCACCCTCCAGACTTCACCTTCTCCTTCTCCTTCTTCTGCTTCTTCTGGTTCACCCTCCAGACATCACCTTCTCCTTCTCCTTCTTCTACTTCTTCTGCTTCACCCTCCAGACTTCACCTTCTCCTTCTCCTTCTTCTACTTCTTCTGATTCACCCTCCAGACTGCACCATCTCCTTCTCCTTCTTCTGCTTCTTCTGATTCACCCTCCAGACTTCACCTTCTCCTTCTCCTTTTTCTGCTTCTTCTGATTCACCCTCCAGACTTCACCTTCTCCTTCTCCTTCTTCTGCTTCTTCTGATACACCCTTCAGACTTCACCTTCTCCTTCTCCTTCTGCTTCTTCTGATTCACCCTCCAGACCTCACCTTCTCCTTCTCCTTCTTCTACTTCTTCTGATTAACCCTCCAGACTTCATCTTCTCCTTCTCCTTCTTCTGCTTCACCCTCCAGACTTCACCTTCTCCTTCTCCTTCTTCTGCTTCTTCTGATTCACCCTCCAGACTTCACCTTCTCCTTCTCCTTCTTCTAATTCTTCTGATTCACCCTCCAGACTTCACCTTCTCCTTCTCCTTCTTCTACTTCTTCTGATTCACCCTCCAGACTTCACCTTCTCCTTCTCCTTCTTCTGCTTCTTCTGATTCACCCTCCAGACTTCACCTTCTCCTTCTCCTTCTTCTGCTTCTTCTGATTCACCCTCCAGACTTCATCTTCTCCTTCTCCTTCTTCTGCTTCTTCTGATTCACCCTCCAGACTTCACCTTCTCCTTTTCCTTCTTCTTCTACTTCTGATTCACCCTCCAGACTTCGCCTTCTCCTTCTCCTTCTTCTACTTCTTCTGATTCACCCTCCAGACTTCACCTTCTCCTTCTTCTTCTACTTCTTCTGATTCACCCTCCAGTCTTCACCTTCTCCTTCTCCTTCTTCTGCTTCTTCTGATTCACCCTCCAGACTTCACCTTCTCCTTCTCCTTCTTCTGCTTCTTCTGATTCACCCTCCTGACTTCACCTTCTCCTTCTCCTTCTTCTGCTTCTCCTGATTCACCCTCCAGACATCACCTTCTGCTTCTCCTTCTTCTACTTCTTCTGATTCACCCTCCAGACTTCACTTTCTCCTTCTACTTCTTCTGCTTCTTCTGATTCACCCCCCCAGACATCACCTTCTCCTTCTCCTTCTTCTACTTCTTCTGATTCACCCTCCAGACTTCACCTTCTCCTTCTCCTTCTTCTGCTTCTTCTGCTTCACCCTCGAGACTTCACCTTCTCCTTCTCCTTCTTCTGCTTCTTCTGATTCACCCTCCAGACATCACCTTCTACTTCTCCTTCTTCTGCTTCTTCTGATTCACCCTCCAGACTTCACCTTCTCCTTCTCCTTCTTCTAATTCTTCTGATTCACCCTCCAGACTTCACCTTCTCCTTCTCCTTCTTCTACTTCTTCTGATTCACCCTCCAGACTTCACCTTCTCCTTCTCCTTCTTCTGCTTCTTCTGATTCACCCTCCAGACTTCACCTTCTCCTTCTCCTTCTTCTGCTTCTTCTGATACACCCTTCAGACTTCACCTTCTCCTTCTCCTTCTGCTTCTTCTGATTCACCCTCCAGACCTCACCTTCTCCTTCTCCTTCTTCTACTTCTTCTGATTAACCCTCCAGACTTCATCTTCTCCTTCTCCTTCTTCTGCTTCTTCTGATTCACCCTCCAGACTTCACCTTCTCCTTCTCCTTCTTCTGCTTCTTCTGATTCACCCTCCAGACTTCACCTTCTCCTTCTCCTTCTTCTAATTCTTCTGATTCACCCTCCAGACTTCACCTTCTCCTTCTCCTTCTTCTACTTCTTCTGATTCACCCTCCAGACTTCACCTTCTCCTTCTCCTTCTTCTGCTTCTTCTGATTCACCCTCCAGACTTCACCTTCTCCTTCTCCTTCTTCTGCTTCTTCTGATTCACCCTCCAGACTTCATCTTCTCCTTCTCCTTCTTCTGCTTCTTCTGATTCACCCTCCAGACTTCACCTTCTCCTTTTCCTTCTTCTTCTACTTCTGATTCACCCTCCAGACTTCGCCTTCTCCTTCTCCTTCTTCTACTTCTTCTGATTCACCCTCCAGACTTCACCTTCTCCTTCTTCTTCTACTTCTTCTGATTCACCCTCCAGTCTTCACCTTCTCCTTCTCCTTCTTCTGCTTCTTCTGATTCACCCTCCTGACTTCACCTTCTGCTTCTCCTTCTTCTGCTTCTTCTGATTCACCCTCCAGACTTCACCTTCTCCTTCTCCTTCTTCTGCTTCTTCTGATTCACCCTCCAGACTTCACCTTCTCCTTCTCCTTCTTCTGCTTCTTCTGATTCACCCCCCAGACCTCACCTTCTCCTTCTCCTTCTTCTACTTCTTCTGATTCACCCTCCAGACTTCATCTTCTCCTTCTCCTTCTTCTGCTTCTTCTGATTCACCCTCCAGACTTCACCTTCTCCTTCTCCTTCTTCTGCTTCTTCTGATTCACCCTCCAGACTTCACCTTCTCCTTATCCTTCTTCTACTTCTTCTGATTCACCCTCCAGACTTCAGTTTCTCCTTCTCATTCTTCTACTTCTTCTGCTTCACCCTCGAGACTTCACCTTCTCCTTCTCCTTCTTCTGCTTCTTCTGATTCACCCTCCAGACATCACCTTCTACTTCTCCTTCTTCTGCTTCTTCTGATTCACCCTCCAGACTTCACCTTCTCCTTCTCCTTCTTCTAATTCTTCTGATTCACCCTCCAGACTTCACCTTCTCCTTCTCCTTCTTCTACTTCTTCTGATTCACCCTCCAGACTTCACCTTCTCCTTTTCCTTCTTCTTCTACTTCTGATTCACCCTCCAGACTTCGCCTTCTCCTTCTCCTTCTTCTACTTCTTCTGATTCACCCTCCAGACTTCATCTTCTCCTTCTCCTTCTTCTGCTTCTTCTGATTCACCCTCCAGACTTCACCTTCTCCTTCTCCTTCTTCTGCTTCTTCTGATTCACCCTCCAGACTTCACCTTCTCCTTATCCTTCTTCTACTTCTTCTGATTCACCCTCCAGACTTCAGTTTCTCCTTCTCATTCTTCTACTTCTTCTGATTCACCCTCCAAACTTCACCTTCTCCTTCTCCTTCTTCTGCTTCTTCTGATTCACCCTCCAGACTTCACCTTCTCCTTCTCCTTATTCTGCTTCTTCTGATTCACCCTCCAGACTTCACCTTCTCCTTCTCCTTCTTCTGCTTCTTCTGGTTCACCCTCCAGACATCACCTTCTCCTTCTCCTTCTTCTACTTCTTCTGCTTCACCCTCCAGACTTCACCTTCTCCTTCTCCTTCTTCTACTTCTTCTGATTCACCCTCCAGACTGCACCATCTCCTTCTCCTTCTTCTGCTTCTTCTGATTCACCCTCCAGACTTCACCTTCTCCTTCTCCTTTTTCTGCTTCTTCTGATTCACCCTCCAGACTTCACCTTCTCCTTCTCCTTCTTCTGCTTCTTCTGATACACCCTTCAGACTTCACCTTCTCCTTCTCCTTCTGCTTCTTCTGATTCACCCTCCAGACCTCACCTTCTCCTTCTCCTTCTTCTACTTCTTCTGATTTAACCCTCCAGACTTCATCTTCTCCTTCTCCTTCTTCTGCTTCACCCTCCAGACTTCACCTTCTCCTTCTCCTTCTTCTGCTTCTTCTGATTCACCCTCCAGACTTCACCTTCTCCTTCTCCTTCTTCTAATTCTTCTGATTCACCCTCCAGACTTCACCTTCTCCTTCTCCTTCTTCTACTTCTTCTGATTCACCCTCCAGACTTCACCTTCTCCTTCTCCTTCTTCTGCTTCTTCTGATTCACCCTCCAGACTTCACCTTCTCCTTCTCCTTCTTCTGCTTCTTCTGATTCACCCTCCAGACTTCATCTTCTCCTTCTCCTTCTTCTGCTTCTTCTGATTCACCCTCCAGACTTCACCTTCTCCTTTTCCTTCTTCTTCTACTTCTGATTCACCCTCCAGACTTCGCCTTCTCCTTCTCCTTCTTCTACTTCTTCTGATTCACCCTCCAGACTTCACCTTCTCCTTCTTCTTCTACTTCTTCTGATTCACCCTCCAGTCTTCACCTTCTCCTTCTCCTTCTTCTGCTTCTTCTGATTCACCCTCCAGACTTCACCTTCTCCTTCTCCTTCTTCTGCTTCTTCTGATTCACCCTCCTGACTTCACCTTCTCCTTCTCCTTCTTCTGCTTCTCCTGATTCACCCTCCAGACATCACCTTCTGCTTCTCCTTCTTCTACTTCTTCTGATTCACCCTCCAGACTTCACTTTCTCCTTCTACTTCTTCTGCTTCTTCTGATTCACCCCCCAGACATCACCTTCTCCTTCTCCTTCTTCTACTTCTTCTGATTCACCCTCCAGACTTCACCTTCTCCTTCTCCTTCTTCTGCTTCTTCTGCTTCACCCTCGAGACTTCACCTTCTCCTTCTCCTTCTTCTGCTTCTTCTGATTCACCCTCCAGACATCACCTTCTACTTCTCCTTCTTCTGCTTCTTCTGATTCACCCTCCAGACTTCACCTTCTCCTTCTCCTTCTTCTAATTCTTCTGATTCACCCTCCAGACTTCACCTTCTCCTTCTCCTTCTTCTACTTCTTCTGATTCACCCTCCAGACTTCACCTTCTCCTTCTCCTTCTTCTGCTTCTTCTGATTCACCCTCCAGACTTCACCTTCTCCTTCTCCTTCTTCTGCTTCTTCTGATACACCCTTCAGACTTCACCTTCTCCTTCTCCTTCTGCTTCTTCTGATTCACCCTCCAGACCTCACCTTCTCCTTCTCCTTCTTCTACTTCTTCTGATTAACCCTCCAGACTTCATCTTCTCCTTCTCCTTCTTCTGCTTCTTCTGATTCACCCTCCAGACTTCACCTTCTCCTTCTCCTTCTTCTGCTTCTTCTGATTCACCCTCCAGACTTCACCTTCTCCTTCTCCTTCTTCTAATTCTTCTGATTCACCCTCCAGACTTCACCTTCTCCTTCTCCTTCTTCTACTTCTTCTGATTCACCCTCCAGACTTCACCTTCTCCTTCTCCTTCTTCTGCTTCTTCTGATTCACCCTCCAGACTTCACCTTCTCCTTCTCCTTCTTCTGCTTCTTCTGATTCACCCTCCAGACTTCATCTTCTCCTTCTCCTTCTTCTGCTTCTTCTGATTCACCCTCCAGACTTCACCTTCTCCTTTTCCTTCTTCTTCTACTTCTGATTCACCCTCCAGACTTCGCCTTCTCCTTCTCCTTCTTCTACTTCTTCTGATTCACCCTCCAGACTTCACCTTCTCCTTCTTCTTCTACTTCTTCTGATTCACCCTCCAGTCTTCACCTTCTCCTTCTCCTTCTTCTGCTTCTTCTGATTCACCCTCCAGACTTCACCTTCTCCTTCTCCTTCTTCTGCTTCTTCTGATTCACCCTCCTGACTTCACCTTCTCCTTCTCCTTCTTCTGCTTCTCCTGATTCACCCTCCAGACATCACCTTCTGCTTCTCCTTCTTCTACTTCTTCTGATTCACCCTCCAGACTTCACTTTCTCCTTCTACTTCTTCTGCTTCTTCTGATTCACCCCCCAGACATCACCTTCTCCTTCTCCTTCTTCTACTTCTTCTGATTCACCCTCCAGACTTCACCTTCTCCTTCTCCTTCTTCTGCTTCTTCTGCTTCACCCTCGAGACTTCACCTTCTCCTTCTCCTTCTTCTGCTTCTTCTGATTCACCCTCCAGACATCACCTTCTCCTTCTCCTTCTTCTAATTCTTCTGATTCACCCTCCAGACTTCACCTTCTCCTTCTCCTTCTTCTACTTCTTCTGATTCACCCTCCAGACTTCACCTTCTCCTTCTCCTTCTTCTGCTTCTTCTGATTCACCCTCCAGACTTCACCTTCTCCTTCTCCTTCTTCTGCTTCTTCTGATTCACCCTCCAGACTTCATCTTCTCCTTCTCCTTCTTCTGCTTCTTCTGATTCACCCTCCAGACTTCACCTTCTCCTTTTCCTTCTTCTTCTACTTCTGATTCACCCTCCAGACTTCGCCTTCTCCTTCTCCTTCTTCTACTTCTTCTGATTCACCCTCCAGACTTCACCTTCTCCTTCTTCTTCTACTTCTTCTGATTCACCCTCCAGTCTTCACCTTCTCCTTCTCCTTCTTCTGCTTCTTCTGATTCACCCTCCAGACTTCACCTTCTCCTTCTCCTTCTTCTGCTTCTTCTGATTCACCCTCCTGACTTCACCTTCTCCTTCTCCTTCTTCTGCTTCTCCTGATTCACCCTCCAGACATCACCTTCTGCTTCTCCTTCTTCTACTTCTTCTGATTCACCCTCCAGACTTCACTTTCTCCTTCTACTTCTTCTGCTTCTTCTGATTCACCCCCCAGACATCACCTTCTCCTTCTCCTTCTTCTACTTCTTCTGATTCACCCTCCAGACTTCACCTTCTCCTTCTCCTTCTTCTGCTTCTTCTGCTTCACCCTCGAGACTTCACCTTCTCCTTCTCCTTCTTCTGCTTCTTCTGATTCACCCTCCAGACTTCACCTTCTACTTCTCCTTCTTCTGCTTCTTCTGATTCACCCTCCAGACTTCACCTTCTCCTTCTCCTTCTTCTAATTCTTCTGATTCACCCTCCAGACTTCACCTTCTCCTTCTCCTTCTTCTACTTCTTCTGATTCACCCTCCAGACTTCACCTTCTCCTTCTCCTTCTTCTGCTTCTTCTGCTTCACCCTCGAGACTTCACCTTCTCCTTCTCCTTCTTCTGCTTCTTCTGATTCACCCTCCAGACATCACCTTCTACTTCTCCTTCTTCTGCTTCTTCTGATTCACCCTCCAGACTTCACCTTCTCCTTCTCCTTCTTCTAATTCTTCTGATTCACCCTCCAGACTTCACCTTCTCCTTCTCCTTCTTCTACTTCTTCTGATTCACCCTCCAGACTTCACCTTCTCCTTCTCCTTCTTCTGCTTCTTCTGATTCACCCTCCAGACTTCACCTTCTCCTTCTCCTTCTTCTGCTTCTTCTGATACACCCTCCAGACTTCACCTTCTCCTTCTCCTTCTTCTGCTTCTTCTGATTCACCCTCCAGACTTCTCCTTCTCCTTCTCCTTCTTCTGCTTCTTCTGATTCACTCTCCAGACTTCACCTTCTCCTTCTCCTTCTTCTGCTTCTTCTGATTCACCCTCCAGACTTCACCTTCTCCTTCTCCTTCTTCTACTTCTTCTGATTCACCCTCCAGACTTCACCTTCTCCTTCTCCTTCTTCTGCTTCTTCTGGTTCACCCTCCAGACATCACCTTCTCCTTCTCCTTCTTCTACTTCTTCTGCTTCACCCTCCAGACTTCACCTTCTCCTTCTCCTTCTTCTACTTCTTCTGATTCACCCTCCAGACTGCACCATCTCCTTCTCCTTCTTCTGCTTCTTCTGATTCACCCTCCAGACTTCACCTTCTCCTTCTCCTTTTTCTGCTTCTTCTGATTCACCCTCCAGACTTCACCTTCTCCTTCTCCTTCTTCTGCTTCTTCTGATACACCCTTCAGACTTCACCTTCTCCTTCTCCTTCTGCTTCTTCTGATTCACCCTCCAGACCTCACCTTCTCCTTCTCCTTCTTCTACTTCTTCTGATTAACCCTCCAGACTTCATCTTCTCCTTCTCCTTCTTCTGCTTCACCCTCCAGACTTCACCTTCTCCTTCTCCTTCTTCTGCTTCTTCTGATTCACCCTCCAGACTTCATCTTCTCCTTCTCCTTCTTCTAATTCTTCTGATTCACCCTCCAGACATCACCTTCTCCTTCTCCTTCTTCTACTTCTTCTGATTCACCCTCCAGACTTCACCTTCTCCTTCTCCTTCTTCTGCTTCTTCTGATTCACCCTCCAGACTTCACCTTCTCCTTCTCCTTCTTCTGCTTCTACTGATTCACCCTCCAGACTTCATCTTCTCCTTCTCCTTCTTCTGCTTCTTCTGATTCACCCTCCAGACTTCACCTTCTCCTTTTCCTTCTTCTTCTACTTCTGATTCACCCTCCAGACTTCGCCTTCTCCTTCTCCTTCTTCTACTTCTTCTGATTCACCCTCCAGACTTCACCTTCTCCTTCTTCTTCTACTTCTTCTGATTCACCCTCCAGTCTTCACCTTCTCCTTCTCCTTCTTCTGCTTCTTCTGATTCACCCTCCAGACTTCACCTTCTCCTTCTCCTTCTTCTGCTTCTTCTGATTCACCCTCCTGACTTCATCTTCTCCTTCTCCTTCTTCTGCTTCTCCTGATTCACCCTCCAGACATCACCTTCTGCTTCTCCTTCTTCTACTTCTTCTGATTCACCCTCCAGACTTCACTTTCGCCTTCTACTTCTTCTGCTTCTTCTGATTCACCCCCCAGACATCACCTTCTCCTTCTCCTTCTTCTACTTCTTCTGATTCACCCTCCAGACTTCACCTTCTCCTTCTCCTTCTTCTGCTTCTTCTGCTTCACCCTCGAGACTTCACCTTCTCCTTCTCCTTCTTCTGCTTCTTCTGATTCACCCTCCAGACATCACCTTCTACTTCTCCTTCTTCTGCTTCTTCTGATTCACCCTCCAGACTTCACCTTCTCCTTCTCCTTCTTCTAATTCTTCTGATTCACCCTCCAGACTTCACCTTCTCCTTCTCCTTCTTCTACTTCTTCTGATTCACCCTCCAGACTTCACCTTCTCCTTCTCCTTCTTCTGCTTCTTCTGATTCACCCTCCAGACTTCACCTTCTCCTTCTCCTTCTTCTGCTTCTTCTGATACACCCTTCTAACTTCACCTTCTCCTTCTCCTTCTGCTTCTTCTGATTCACCCTCCAGACCTCACCTTCTCCTTCTCCTTCTTCTACTTCTTCTGATTAACCCTCCAGACTTCATCTTCTCCTTCTCCTTCTTCTGCTTCTTCTGATTCACCCTCCAGACTTCACCTTCTCCTTCTCCTTCTTCTGCTTCTTCTGATTCACCCTCCAGACTTCACCTTCTCCTTCTCCTTCTTCTAATTCTTCTGATTCACCCTCCAGACTTCACCTTCTCCTTCTCCTTCTTCTACTTCTTCTGATTCACCCTCCAGACTTCACCTTCTCCTTCTCCTTCTTCTGCTTCTTCTGATTCACCCTCCAGACTTCACCTTCTCCTTCTCCTTCTTCTGCTTCTTCTGATTCACCCTCCAGACTTCATCTTCTCCTTCTCCTTCTTCTGCTTCTTCTGATTCACCCTCCAGACTTCACCTTCTCCTTTTCCTTCTTCTTCTACTTCTGATTCACCCTCCAGACTTCGCCTTCTCCTTCTCCTTCTTCTACTTCTTCTGATTCACCCTCCAGACTTCACCTTCTCCTTCTTCTTCTACTTCTTCTGATTCACCCTCCAGTCTTCACCTTCTCCTTCTCCTTCTTCTGCTTCTTCTGATTCACCCTCCAGACTTCACCTTCTCCTTCTCCTTCTTCTGCTTCTTCTGATTCACCCTCCTGACTTCACCTTCTCCTTCTCCTTCTTCTGCTTCTCCTGATTCACCCTCCAGACATCACCTTCTGCTTCTCCTTCTTCTACTTCTTCTGATTCACCCTCCAGACTTCACTTTCTCCTTCTACTTCTTCTGCTTCTTCTGATTCACCCCCCAGACATCACCTTCTCCTTCTCCTTCTTCTACTTCTTCTGATTCACCCTCCAGACTTCACCTTCTCCTTCTCCTTCTTCTGCTTCTTCTGCTTCACCCTCGAGACTTCACCTTCTCCTTCTCCTTCTTCTGCTTCTTCTGATTCACCCTCCAGACATCACCTTCTACTTCTCCTTCTTCTGCTTCTTCTGATTCACCCTCCAGACTTCACCTTTGCCTTCTCCTTCCTCTGCTTCTTCTGCTTCACCCTCCAGACTTCATCTTCTCCTTCTCCTTCTTCTGCTTCTTCTGCTTCGCCCTCCAGACTTCACCTTCTCCTTTTCCACTTCTGCTTCTTCTGCTTCACCCTCCAGACTTCACCTTCTCCTTCTCCTTCTTCTGCTTCTTCTGCTTCACCCTCCTGACTTCACCTTCTCCTTCTCCTTCTTCTACTTCTTCTGATTCACCCTCCAGACTTCACCTTCTCCTTCTCCTTCTTCTGCTTCTTCTGCTTCACACTCCTGACTTCACCTTCTCCTTCTCCTTCTTCTACTTCTTCTGATTCACCCTCCAGACTTCACCTTCTCCTTCTCCTTCTTCTGCTTCTTCTGCTTCACCCTCCAGACTTCACCTTCTCCTTCTTCTGCTTCTTCTGCTGCGCCCTCCAGACTTCACCTTCTCCTTCTCCTTCTTCTGCTTCTTCTGCTTCACCCTCCAGACTTCACCTTCTCCTTCTCCTTCTTCTACTTCTTCTGATTCACCCTCCAGACTTCACCTTCTCCTTCTCCTTCTTCTGCTTCTTCTGCTTCACCCTCCAGACTTCACCTTCTCCTTCTTCTGCTTCTTCTGATTCACCCTCCTAACTTCACCTTCTACTTCTCCTTCTTCTGCTTCTTCTGATTCACCCTCCTGACTTCACCTTCTCCTTCTCCTTCTTCTGCTTCTTCTGATTCACCCTCCAGACTTCACCTTCTCCTTCTCCTTCTTCTGATTCTTCTGATTCACCCTCCAGACTTCACCTTCTCCTTCTCCTTCTTCTGCTTCTTCTGATTCACCCTCCTGTCTTCACATTCTCCTTCTCCTTCTTCTACTTCTTCTGATTCACCCTCCTGACTTCACCTTCTCCTTCTCCTTCTTCTACTTCTTCTGCTTCACCCTCCAGACTTCACCTTCTCCTTCTCCTTCTTCTACTTCTTCTGATTCACCCTCCAGACTTCACCTTCTCCTTCTCCTTCTTCTGCTTCTTCTGATTCACCCTCCAGACTTCACCTTCTCCTTCTCCTTATTCTGCTTCTTCTGATTCACCCTCCAGACTTCACCTTCTCCTTCTCCTTCTTCTGTTTCTTCTGATTCACCCTCCAGACTTCACCTTCTCCTTCTCCTTCTTCTACTTCTTCTGATTCACCCTCCAGACTTCACCTTCTCCTTCTCCTTCTTCTACTTCTTCTGATTCACCCTCCAGACTGCACCATCTCCTTCTCCTTCTTCTGCTTCTTCTGATTCACCCTCCAGACTTCACCTTCTCCTTCTCCTTTTTCTGCTTCTTCTGATTCACCCTCCAGACTTCACCTTCTCCTTCTCCTTCTTCTGCTTCTTCTGATACACCCTTCAGACTTCACCTTCTCCTTCTCCTTCTTCTGCTTCTTCTGATTCACCTTCCAGACTTCATCTTCTCCTTCTCCTTCTTCTGCTTCTTCTGATTCACCCTCCAGACTTCACCTTCTCCTTCTCCTTCTTCTGCTTCTTCTGATTCACCCTCCAGACTTCACCTTCTCCTTCTCCTTCTTCTGCTTCTTCTGATTCACCCTCCAGACTTCACCTTCTCCTTCTCCTTCTTCTACTTCTTCTGATTCACCCTCCAGACTTCACCTTCTCCTTCTCCTTCTTCTGCTTCTTCTGATTCACCCTCCAGACTTCACCTTCTCCTTTTCCTTCTTCTGCTTCTTCTGATTCACCCTCCAGACTTCGTCTTCTCCTTCTCCTTCTTCTACTTCTTCTGATTCACCCTCCAGACTTCACCTTCTCCTTCTTCTTCTACTTCTTCTGATTCACCCTCCAGTCTTCACCTTCTCCTTCTCCTTCTTCTGCTTCTTCTGATTCACCCTCCAGACTTCACCTTCTCCTTCTCCTTCTTCTGCTTCTTCTGATTCACCCTCCTGACATCACCTAATCCTTCTCCTTCTTCTGCTTCTCCTGATTCACCCTCCAGACATCACCTTCTCCTTCTCCTTCTTCTACTTCTTCTGATTCACCCTCCAGACTTCACCTTCTCCTTCTACTTCTTCTGCTTCTTCTGATTCACCCCCCAGACATCACCTTCTCCTTCTCCTTCTTCTACTTCTTCTGATTCACCCTCCAGACTTCACCTTCTCCTTCTCCTTCTTCTGCTTCTTCTGCTTCACCCTCGAGACTTCACCTTCTCCTTCTCCTTCTTCTGCTTCTTCTGATTCACCCTCCAGACTTCACCTTCTCCTTCTTCTGCTTCTTCTGATTCACCCTCCAGAATTCATCTTCTCCTTCTCCTTCTTCTGCTTCTTCTGATTCACCCTCCAGACTTCACCTTCTCCTTCTCCTTCTTCTGCTTCTTCTGATTCACCCTCCAGATTTTGCCTTTTCCTTCTCCTTCTTCTACTTCTACTGATTCACCCTCCAGACTTCACCTTCTCCTTCTCCTTCTTCTACTTCTTCTGATTCACCCTCCAGTCTTCACCTTCTCCTTCTCTTTCTTCTGCTTCTTCTGATTCACCCTCCAGACTTCACCTTCTCCTTCTCCTTCTTCTGCTTCTTCTGATTCACCCTCCTGACTTCACCTTCTCCTTCTCCTTCTTCTGCTTCTTCTGATTCACCCTCCAGACTTCACCTTCTCCTTCTCCCTCTTCTTCTTCTTCTGATTCACCATCCAGACTTCACCTTCTCCTTCTACTACTTCTGCTTCTTCTGATTCACCCTCCAGACTTCACCTTCTCCTTCTCCTTCTTCTGCTTCTTCTGATTCACCCTCCAGACTTCACCTTCTCCTTCTCCTTATTCTGCTTCTTCTGATTCACTCTCCAGACTTCACCTTCTCCTTCTCCTTCTTCTGCTTCTTCTGATTCACCCTCCAGACTTCACCTTCTCCTTCTCCTTTTTCTACTTCTTCTGATTCACCCTCCAGACTTCACCTTCTCCTTCTCCTTCTTCTGCTTCTTCTAATTCACCATCCAGACTTCACCTTCTCCTTCTCCTTCGTCTACTTCTTCGGATTCACCCTCCAGACTACACCTTCTCCTTCTCCTTCTGCTGCTTCTTCTGCTTCACCCTCCAGACTTCACCTTCTCCTTCTCCTTCTTCTACTTCGTCTGATTCACCCTCCAGACTTCACCTTCTCCTTCTCCTTCTTCTGATTCACCCTCCTGACTTCACCTTCTCCATCTCCTTCTTCTGCTTCTTCTGCTTCACCCTCCAGACTTCACCTTCTCCTTCTCCTTCTTCTGCTTCTCCTGCTTCACCCTCCAGACTTCACATTCTCCTTCTCCTTCTTCTGCTTCTTCTGCTTCACCCTCCTGACTTCACCTTCTCCTTCTCCTTCTTCTACTTCTTCTGATTCACCCTCCAGACTTCACCTTTGCCTTCTCCTTCTTCTGCTTCTTCTGCTTCACCCTCCAGACTTCATCTTCTCCTTCTCCTTCTTCTGCTTCTTCTGCTTCGCCCTCCAGACTTCACCTTCTCCTTTTCCACTTCTGCTTCTTCTGCTTCACCCTCCAGACTTCACCTTCTCCTTCTCCTTCTTCTGCTTCTTCTGCTTCACCCTCCTGACTTCACCTTCTCCTTCTCCTTCTTCTACTTCTTCTGATTCACCCTCCAGACTTCACCTTCTCCTTCTCCTTCTTCTGCTTCTTCTGCTTCACACTCCTGACTTCACCTTCTCCTTCTCCTTCTTCTACTTCTTCTGATTCACCCTCCAGACTTCACCTTCTCCTTCTCCTTCTTCTGCTTCTTCTGCTTCACCCTCCAGACTTCACCTTCTCCTTCTCCTTCTTCTGCTTCTTCTGCTGCGCCCTCCAGACTTCACCTTCTCCTTCTCCTTCTTCTGCTTCTTCTGCTTCACCCTCCAGACTTCACCTTCTCCTTCTCCTTCTTCTACTTCTTCTGCTTCACCCCCCTGACTTCACCTTCTCCTTCTCCTTCTTCTGCTTCTTCTGATTCAACCTCCTAACTTCACCTTCTCCTTCTTCTTCTGCTTCTTCTGATTCACCCTCCTGACTTCACCTTCTCCTTCTCCTTCTTCTGCTTCTTCTGATTCACCCTCCAGACTTCACCTTCTCCTTCTCCTTCTTCTGCTTCTTCTGATGCACCCTCCAGACTTCACCTTCTCCTTCTCCTTCTTCTGCTTCTTCTGCTTCACCCTCCAGACTTCACCTTCTCCTTCTCTTTCTTCAGCTTCTTCTGATTCACCCTCCAGACTTCACCTTCTCCTTCTCCTTCTTCTGATTCTTCTGATTCACCCTCCAGACTTCACCTTCTCCTTCTCCTTCTTCTGCTTCTTCTGATTCACCCTCCTGACTTCACCTTCTCCTTCTCCTTCTTCTACTTCTTCTGATTCACCCTCCTGAATTCACCTTCTCCTTCTACTTCTTCTACTTCTTCTGCTTCACCCTCCAGACTTCACCTTCTCCTTCTCCTTCTTCTACTTCTTCTGATTCACCCTCCATACTTCACCTTCTCCTTCTCCTTCTTCTGCTTCTTCTGATTCACCCTCCAGACTTCACCTTCTCCTTCTCCTTATTCTGCTTCTTCTGATTCACCCTCCAGACTTCACCTTCTCCTTCTCCTTCTTCTGCTTCTTCTGATTCACCCTCCAGACTTCACCTTCTCCTTCTCCTTCTTCTACTTCTTCTGATTCACCCTCCAGACTTCACCTTCTCCTTCTCCTTCTTCTACTTCTTCTGATTCACCCTCCAGACTGCACCATCTCCTTCTCCTTCTTTTGCTTCTTCTGATTCACACTCCAGACTTCACCTTCTCCTTCTCCTTTTTCTGCTTCTTCTGATTCACCCTCCAGACTTCACCTTCTCCTTCTCCTTCTTCTGCTTCTTCTGATACACCCTTCAGACTTCACCTTCTCCTTCTCCTTCTTCTGCTTCTTCTGATTCACCCTCCAGACCTCACCTTCTCCTTCTCCTTCTTCTACTTCTTCTGATTCACCCTCCAGACTTCATCTTCTCCTTCTCCTTCTTCTGCTTCTTCTGATTCACCCTCCAGACTTCACCTTCTCCTTCTCCTTCTTCTGCTTCTTCTGATTCACCCTCCAGACTTCACCTTCTCCTTCTCCTTCTTCTACTTCTTCTGATTCACCCTCCAGACTTCACCTTCTCCTTCTCCTTCTTCTACTTCTTCTGATTCACCCTCCAGACTTCACCTTCTCCTTCTCCTTCTTCTGCTTCTTCTGATTCACCCTCCAGACTTCACCTTCTCCTTCTCCTTCTTCTGCTTCTTCTGCTTCACCCTCCTGACTTCACCTTCTCCTTCTCCTTCTTCTACTTCTTCTGATTCACCCTCCAGACTTCACCTTCTCCTTCTCCTTCTTCTGCTTCTTCTGCTTCACCCTCCAGACTTCACCTTCTCCTTCTCCTTCTTCTGCTTCTTCTGCTTCTCCCTCCAGACTTCACCTTCTCCTTCTCCTTCTTCTGCTTCTTCTGCTTCACCCTCCAGACTTAACCTTCTCCTTCTCCTTCTTCTGCTTCTTCTGCTTCACCCTCCTGACTTCACCTTCTCCTTCTCCTTCTTCTACTTCTTCTGATTCACCCTCCAGACTTCACCTTCTCCTTCTCCTTCTTCTGCTTCTTCTGCTCCACCCTCCAGACTTCACCTTCTCCTTCTCCTTCTTCTGCTTCTTCTGCTGCGCCCTCCAGACTTCACCTTCTCCTTCTCCTTCTTCTGCTTCTTCTGATTCACCCTCCAGACTTCACCTTCTCCTTCTCCTTCTTCTACTTCTTCTGCCTCACCCCCCTGACTTCACCTTCTCCTTCTCCTTCTTCTGCTTCTTCTGATTCACCCTCCTAACTTCACCTTCTCCTTCTCCTTCTTCTGCTTCTTCTGATTCACCCTCCTGACTTCACCTTCTGCTTCTCCTTCTTCTGCTTCTTCTGATTCACCCTCCAGACTTCACCTTCTCCTTCTCCTTCTTCTGCTTCTTCTGATTCACCCTCCAGACTTCACCTTCTCCTTCTCCTTCTTCTGCTTCTTCTGATTCACCCCCCAGACCTCACCTTCTCCTTCTCCTTCTTCTACTTCTTCTGATTCACCCTCCAGACTTCATCTTCTCCTTCTCCTTCTTCTGCTTCTTCTGATTCACCCTCCAGACTTCACCTTCTCCTTCTCCTTCTTCTGCTTCTTCTGATTCACCCTCCAGACTTCACCTTCTCCTTATCCTTCTTCTACTTCTTCTGATTCACCCTCCAGACTTCAGTTTCTCCTTCTCATTCTTCTACTTCTTCTGCTTCACCCTCGAGACTTCACCTTCTCCTTCTCCTTCTTCTGCTTCTTCTGATTCACCCTCCAGACATCACCTTCTACTTCTCCTTCTTCTGCTTCTTCTGATTCACCCTCCAGACTTCACCTTCTCCTTCTCCTTCTTCTAATTCTTCTGATTCACCCTCCAGACTTCACCTTCTCCTTCTCCTTCTTCTACTTCTTCTGATTCACCCTCCAGACTTCACCTTCTCCTTTTCCTTCTTCTTCTACTTCTGATTCACCCTCCAGACTTCGCCTTCACCTTCTCCTTCTTCTACTTCTTCTGATTCACCCTCCAGACTTCATCTTCTCCTTCTCCTTCTTCTGCTTCTTCTGATTCACCCTCCAGACTTCACCTTCTCCTTCTCCTTCTTCTGCTTCTTCTGATTCACCCTCCAGACTTCACCTTCTCCTTATCCTTCTTCTACTTCTTCTGATTCACCCTCCAGACTTCAGTTTCTCCTTCTCATTCTTCTACTTCTTCTGATTCACCCTCCAGTCTTCACCTTCTCCTTCTCCTTCTTCTGCTTCTTCTGCTTCACCCTCCAGTCTTCACCTTCTCCTTCTCCTTCTTCTGCTTCTTCTGATTCACCCTCCAGACTTCACCTTCTCCTTCTCCTTCTTCTGATTCTTCTGATTCACCCTCCAGACTTCACCTTCTCCTTCTCCTTCTTCTGCTTCTTCTGATTCACCCTCCTGACTTCACCTTCTCCTTCTCCTTCTTCTACTTCTTCTGATTCACCCTCCAGACTTCACCTTCTCCTTCTCCTTCTTCTACTTCTTCTGATTCACCCTCCAAACTTCACCTTCTCCTTCTCCTTCTTCTGCTTCTTCTGATTCACCCTCCAGACTTCACCTTCTCCTTCTCCTTATTCTGCTTCTTCTGATTCACCCTCCAGACTTCACCTTCTCCTTCTCCTTCTTCTGCTTCTTCTGGTTCACCCTCCAGACATCACCTTCTCCTTCTCCTTCTTCTACTTCTTCTGCTTCACCCTCCAGACTTCACCTTCTCCTTCTCCTTCTTCTACTTCTTCTGATTCACCCTCCAGACTGCACCATCTCCTTCTCCTTCTTCTGCTTCTTCTGATTCACCCTCCAGACTTCACCTTCTCCTTCTCCTTTTTCTGCTTCTTCTGATTCACCCTCCAGACTTCACCTTCTCCTTCTCCTTCTTCTGCTTCTTCTGATACACCCTTCAGACTTCACCTTCTCCTTCTCCTTCTGCTTCTTCTGATTCACCCTCCAGACCTCACCTTCTCCTTCTCCTTCTTCTACTTCTTCTGATTAACCCTCCAGACTTCATCTTCTCCTTCTCCTTCTTCTGCTTCACCCTCCAGACTTCACCTTCTCCTTCTCCTTCTTCTGCTTCTTCTGATTCACCCTCCAGACTTCACCTTCTCCTTCTCCTTCTTCTAATTCTTCTGATTCACCCTCCAGACTTCACCTTCTCCTTCTCCTTCTTCTACTTCTTCTGATTCACCCTCCAGACTTCACCTTCTCCTTCTCCTTCTTCTGCTTCTTCTGATTCACCCTCCAGACTTCACCTTCTCCTTCTCCTTCTTCTGCTTCTTCTGATTCACCCTCCAGACTTCATCTTCTCCTTCTCCTTCTTCTGCTTCTTCTGATTCACCCTCCAGACTTCACCTTCTCCTTTTCCTTCTTCTTCTACTTCTGATTCACCCTCCAGACTTCGCCTTCTCCTTCTCCTTCTTCTACTTCTTCTGATTCACCCTCCAGACTTCACCTTCTCCTTCTTCTTCTACTTCTTCTGATTCACCCTCCAGTCTTCACCTTCTCCTTCTCCTTCTTCTGCTTCTTCTGATTCACCCTCCAGACTTCACCTTCTCCTTCTCCTTCTTCTGCTTCTTCTGATTCACCCTCCTGACTTCACCTTCTCCTTCTCCTTCTTCTGCTTCTCCTGATTCACCCTCCAGACATCACCTTCTGCTTCTCCTTCTTCTACTTCTTCTGATTCACCCTCCAGACTTCACTTTCTCCTTCTACTTCTTCTGCTTCTTCTGATTCACCCCCCAGACATCACCTTCTCCTTCTCCTTCTTCTACTTCTTCTGATTCACCCTCCAGACTTCACCTTCTCCTTCTCCTTCTTCTGCTTCTTCTGCTTCACCCTCGAGACTTCACCTTCTCCTTCTCCTTCTTCTGCTTCTTCTGATTCACCCTCCAGACATCACCTTCTACTTCTCCTTCTTCTGCTTCTTCTGATTCACCCTCCAGACTTCACTTTCTCCTTCTACTTCTTCTGCTTCTTCTGATTCACCCCCCAGACATCACCTTCTCCTTCTCCTTCTTCTACTTCTTCTGATTCACCCTCCAGACTTCACCTTCTCCTTCTCCTTCTTCTGCTTCTTCTGCTTCACCCTCGAGACTTCACCTTCTCCTTCTCCTTCTTCTGCTTCTTCTGATTCACCCTCCAGACATCACCTTCTACTTCTCCTTCTTCTGCTTCTTCTGATTCACCCTCCAGACTTCACCTTCTCCTTCTCCTTCTTCTAATTCTTCTGATTCACCCTCCAGACTTCACCTTCTCCTTCTCCTTCTTCTACTTCTTCTGATTCACCCTCCAGACTTCACCTTCTCCTTCTCCTTCTTCTGCTTCTTCTGATTCTCCCTCCAGACTTCACCTTCTCCTTCTCCTTCTTCTGCTTCTTCTGATACACCCTTCAGACTTCACCTTCTCCTTCTCCTTCTGCTTCTTCTGATTCACCCTCCAGACCTCACCTTCTCCTTCTCCTTCTTCTACTTCTTCTGATTAACCCTCCAGACTTCATCTTCTCCTTCTCCTTCTTCTGCTTCTTCTGATTCACCCTCCAGACTTCACCTTCTCCTTCTCCTTCTTCTGCTTCTTCTGATTCACCCTCCAGACTTCACCTTCTCCTTCTCCTTCTTCTAATTCTTCTGATTCACCCTCCAGACTTCACCTTCTCCTTCTCCTTCTTCTACTTCTTCTGATTCACCCTCCAGACTTCACCTTCTCCTTCTCCTTCTTCTGCTTCTTCTGATTCACCCTCCAGACTTCACCTTCTCCTTCTCCTTCTTCTGCTTCTTCTGATTCACCCTCCAGACTTCATCTTCTCCTTCTCCTTCTTCTGCTTCTTCTGATTCACCCTCCAGACTTCACCTTCTCCTTTTCCTTCTTCTTCTACTTCTGATTCACCCTCCAGACTTCGCCTTCTCCTTCTCCTTCTTCTAATTCTTCTGATTCACCCTCCAGACTTCACCTTCTCCTTCTTCTTCTACTTCTTCTGATTCACCCTCCAGTCTTCACCTTCTCCTTCTCCTTCTTCTGCTTCTTCTGATTCACCCTCCAGACTTCACCTTCTCCTTCTCCTTCTTCTGCTTCTTCTGATTCACCCTCCTGACTTCACCTTCTCCTTCTCCTTCTTCTGCTTCTCCTGATTCACCCTCCAGACATCACCTTCTGCTTCTCCTTCTTCTACTTCTTCTGATTCACCCTCCAGACTTCACTTTCTCCTTCTACTTCTTCTGCTTCTTCTGATTCACCCCCCAGACATCACCTTCTCCTTCTCCTTCTTCTACTTCTTCTGATTCACCCTCCAGACTTCACCTTCTCCTTCTCCTTCTTCTGCTTCTTCTGCTTCACCCTCGAGACTTCACCTTCTCCTTCTCCTTCTTCTGCTTCTTCTGATTCACCCTCCAGACTTCACCTTCTACTTCTCCTTCTTCTGCTTCTTCTGATTCACCCTCCAGACTTCACCTTCTCCTTCTCCTTCTTCTAATTCTTCTGATTCACCCTCCAGACTTCACCTTCTCCTTCTCCTTCTTCTACTTCTTCTGATTCACCCTCCAGACTTCACCTTCTCCTTCTCCTTCTTCTGCTTCTTCTGATTCACCCTCCAGACTTCACCTTCTCCTTCTCCTTCTTCTGCTTCTTCTGATTCACCCTCCAGACTTCATCTTCTCCTTCTCCTTCTTCTGCTTCTTCTGATTCACCCTCCAGACTTCACCTTCTCCTTTTCCTTCTTCTTCTACTTCTGATTCACCCTCCAGACTTCGCCTTCTCCTTCTCCTTCTTCTACTTCTTCTGATTCACCCTCCAGACTTCACCTTCTCCTTCTTCTTCTACTTCTTCTGATTCACCCTCCAGTCTTCACCTTCTCCTTCTCCTTCTTCTGCTTCTTCTGATTCACCCTCCAGACTTCACCTTCTCCTTCTCCTTCTTCTGCTTCTTCTGATTCACCCTCCTGACTTCACCTTCTCCTTCTCCTTCTTCTGCTTCTCCTGATTCACCCTCCAGACATCACCTTCTGCTTCTCCTTCTTCTACTTCTTCTGATTCACCCTCCAGACTTCACTTTCTCCTTCTACTTCTTCTGCTTCTTCTGATTCACCCCCCAGACATCACCTTCTCCTTCTCCTTCTTCTACTTCTTCTGATTCACCCTCCAGACTTCACCTTCTCCTTCTCCTTCTTCTGCTTCTTCTGCTTCACCCTCGAGACTTCACCTTCTCCTTCTCCTTCTTCTGCTTCTTCTGATTCACCCTCCAGACTTCACCTTCTCCTTCTCCTTCTTCTGCTTCTTCTGATTCACCCTCCAGACTTCATCTTCTGCTTCTCCTTCTTCTGCTTCTTCTGATTCAATCTCCAGACTTCACCTTCTCCTTCTCCTTCTTCTGAATCACCCTCCAGACTTCGCCTTTTCCTTCTCCTTCTTCTACTTCTTCTGATTCACCCTCCAGACTTCACCTTCTCCTTCTCCTTCTTCTACTTCTTCTGATTCACCCTCCAGTCTTCACCTTCTCCTTCTCCTTCTTCTGCTTCTTCTGATTCACCCTCCAGACTTCACCTTCTCCTTCTCCTTCTTCTGCTTCTTCTGATTCACCCTCCTGACTTCACCTTCTCCTTCTCCTTCTTCTGCTTCTTCTGATTCACCCTCCAGACTTCACCTTCTCCTTCTACTTCTTCTACTTCTTCTGATTCACCATCCAGACTTCACCTTCTCCTTCTACTTCTTCTGCTTCTTCTGATTCACCCTCCAGACTTCACCTTCTCCTTCTCCTTCTTCTGCTTCTTCTGATTCACCCTCCAGACTTCTCCTTCTCCTTCTCCTTCTTCTGCTTCTTCTGATTCACTCTCCAGACTTCACCTTCTCCTTCTCCTTCTTCTGCTTCTTCTGATTCACCCTCCAGACTTCACCTTCTCCTTCTCCTTCTTCTACTTCTTCTGATTCACCCTCCAGACTTCACCTTCTCCTTCTCCTTCTTCTGCTTCTTCTGGTTCACCCTCCAGACATCACCTTCTCCTTCTCCTTCTTCTACTTCTTCTGCTTCACCCTCCAGACTTCACCTTCTCCTTCTCCTTCTTCTACTTCTTCTGATTCACCCTCCAGACTGCACCATCTCCTTCTCCTTCTTCTGCTTCTTCTGATTCACCCTCCAGACTTCACCTTCTCCTTCTCCTTTTTCTGCTTCTTCTGATTCACCCTCCAGACTTCACCTTCTCCTTCTCCTTCTTCTGCTTCTTCTGATACACCCTTCAGACTTCACCTTCTCCTTCTCCTTCTGCTTCTTCTGATTCACCCTCCAGACCTCACCTTCTCCTTCTCCTTCTTCTACTTCTTCTGATTAACCCTCCAGACTTCATCTTCTCCTTCTCCTTCTTCTGCTTCACCCTCCAGACTTCACCTTCTCCTTCTCCTTCTTCTGCTTCTTCTGATTCACCCTCCAGACTTCACCTTCTCCTTCTCCTTCTTCTAATTCTTCTGATTCACCCTCCAGACATCACCTTCTCCTTCTCCTTCTTCTACTTCTTCTGATTCACCCTCCAGACTTCACCTTCTCCTTCTCCTTCTTCTGCTTCTTCTGATTCACCCTCCAGACTTCACCTTCTCCTTCTCCTTCTTCTGCTTCTTCTGATTCACCCTCCAGACTTCATCTTCTCCTTCTCCTTCTTCTGCTTCTTCTGATTCACCCTCCAGACTTCACCTTCTCCTTTTCCTTCTTCTTCTACTTCTGATTCACCCTCCAGACTTCGCCTTCTCCTTCTCCTTCTTCTACTTCTTCTGATTCACCCTCCAGACTTCACCTTCTCCTTCTTCTTCTACTTCTTCTGATTCACCCTCCAGTCTTCACCTTCTCCTTCTCCTTCTTCTGCTTCTTCTGATTCACCCTCCAGACTTCACCTTCTCCTTCTCCTTCTTCTGCTTCTTCTGATTCACCCTCCTGACTTCATCTTCTCCTTCTCCTTCTTCTGCTTCTCCTGATTCACCCTCCAGACATCACCTTCTGCTTCTCCTTCTTCTACTTCTTCTGATTCACCCTCCAGACTTCACTTTCTCCTTCTACTTCTTCTGCTTCTTCTGATTCACCCCCCAGACATCACCTTCTCCTTCTCCTTCTTCTACTTCTTCTGATTCACCCTCCAGACTTCACCTTCTCCTTCTCCTTCTTCTGCTTCTTCTGCTTCACCCTCGAGACTTCACCTTCTCCTTCTCCTTCTTCTGCTTCTTCTGATTCACCCTCCAGACATCACCTTCTACTTCTCCTTCTTCTGCTTCTTCTGATTCACCCTCCAGACTTCACCTTCTCCTTCTCCTTCTTCTAATTCTTCTGATTCACCCTCCAGACTTCACCTTCTCCTTCTCCTTCTTCTACTTCTTCTGATTCACCCTCCAGACTTCACCTTCTCCTTCTCCTTCTTCTGCTTCTTCTGATTCACCCTCCAGACTTCACCTTCTCCTTCTCCTTCTTCTGCTTCTTCTGATACACCCTTCTAACTTCACCTTCTCCTTCTCCTTCTGCTTCTTCTGATTCACCCTCCAGACCTCACCTTCTCCTTCTCCTTCTTCTACTTCTTCTGATTAACCCTCCAGACTTCATCTTCTCCTTCTCCTTCTTCTGCTTCTTCTGATTCACCCTCCAGACTTCACCTTCTCCTTCTCCTTCTTCTGCTTCTTCTGATTCACCCTCCAGACTTCACCTTCTCCTTCTCCTTCTTCTAATTCTTCTGATTCACCCTCCAGACTTCACCTTCTCCTTCTCCTTCTTCTACTTCTTCTGATTCACCCTCCAGACTTCACCTTCTCCTTCTCCTTCTTCTGCTTCTTCTGATTCACCCTCCAGACTTCACCTTCTCCTTCTCCTTCTTCTGCTTCTTCTGATTCACCCTCCAGACTTCATCTTCTCCTTCTCCTTCTTCTGCTTCTTCTGATTCACCCTCCAGACTTCACCTTCTCCTTTTCCTTCTTCTTCTACTTCTGATTCACCCTCCAGACTTCGCCTTCTCCTTCTCCTTCTTCTACTTCTTCTGATTCACCCTCCAGACTTCACCTTCTCCTTCTTCTTCTACTTCTTCTGATTCACCCTCCAGTCTTCACCTTCTCCTTCTCCTTCTTCTGCTTCTTCTGATTCACCCTCCAGACTTCACCTTCTCCTTCTCCTTCTTCTGCTTCTTCTGATTCACCCTCCTGACTTCACCTTCTCCTTCTCCTTCTTCTGCTTCTCCTGATTCACCCTCCAGACATCACCTTCTGCTTCTCCTTCTTCTACTTCTTCTGATTCACCCTCCAGACTTCACTTTCTCCTTCTACTTCTTCTGCTTCTTCTGATTCACCCCCCAGACATCACCTTCTCCTTCTCCTTCTTCTACTTCTTCTGATTCACCCTCCAGACTTCACCTTCTCCTTCTCCTTCTTCTGCTTCTTCTGCTTCACCCTCGAGACTTCACCTTCTCCTTCTCCTTCTTCTGCTTCTTCTGATTCACCCTCCAGACATCACCTTCTACTTCATCTTCTTCTGCTTCTTCTGATTCACCCTCCAGACTTCACCTTCTCCTTCTCCTTCTTCTAATTCTTCTGATTCACCCTCCAGACTTCACCTTCTCCTTCTCCTTCTTCTACTTCTTCTGATTCACCCTCCAGACTTCACCTTCTCCTTCTCCTTCTTCTGCTTCTTCTGATTCTCCCTCCAGACTTCACCTTCTCCTTCTCCTTCTTCTGCTTCTTCTGATACACCCTTCAGACTTCACCTTCTCCTTCTCCTTCTGCTTCTTCTGATTCACCCTCCAGACCTCACCTTCTCCTTCTCCTTCTTCTACTTCTTCTGATTAACCCTCCAGACTTCATCTTCTCCTTCTCCTTCTTCTGCTTCTTCTGATTCACCCTCCAGACTTCACCTTCTCCTTCTCCTTCTTCTGCTTCTTCTGATTCACCCTCCAGACTTCACCTTCTCCTTCTCCTTCTTCTAATTCTTCTGATTCACCCTCCAGACTTCACCTTCTCCTTCTCCTTCTTCTACTTCTTCTGATTCACCCTCCAGACTTCACCTTCTCCTTCTCCTTCTTCTGCTTCTTCTGATTCACCCTCCAGACTTCACCTTCTCCTTCTCCTTCTTCTGCTTCTTCTGATTCACCCTCCAGACTTCATCTTCTCCTTCTCCTTCTTCTGCTTCTTCTGATTCACCCTCCAGACTTCACCTTCTCCTTTTCCTTCTTCTTCTACTTCTGATTCACCCTCCAGACTTCGCCTTCTCCTTCTCCTTCTTCTACTTCTTCTGATTCACCCTCCAGACTTCACCTTCTCCTTCTTCTTCTACTTCTTCTGATTCACCCTCCAGTCTTCACCTTCTCCTTCTCCTTCTTCTGCTTCTTCTGATTCACCCTCCAGACTTCACCTTCTCCTTCTCCTTCTTCTGCTTCTTCTGATTCACCCTCCTGACTTCACCTTCTCCTTCTCCTTCTTCTGCTTCTCCTGATTCACCCTCCAGACATCACCTTCTGCTTCTCCTTCTTCTACTTCTTCTGATTCACCCTCCAGACTTCACTTTCTCCTTCTACTTCTTCTGCTTCTTCTGATTCACCCCCCAGACATCACCTTCTCCTTCTCCTTCTTCTACTTCTTCTGATTCACCCTCCAGACTTCACCTTCTCCTTCTCCTTCTTCTGCTTCTTCTGCTTCACCCTCGAGACTTCACCTTCTCCTTCTCCTTCTTCTGCTTCTTCTGATTCACCCTCCAGACTTCACCTTCTACTTCTCCTTCTTCTGCTTCTTCTGATTCACCCTCCAGACTTCACCTTCTCCTTCTCCTTCTTCTAATTCTTCTGATTCACCCTCCAGACTTCACCTTCTCCTTCTCCTTCTTCTACTTCTTCTGATTCACCCTCCAGACTTCACCTTCTCCTTCTCCTTCTTCTGCTTCTTCTGATTCACCCTCCAGACTTCACCTTCTCCTTCTCCTTCTTCTGCTTCTTCTGATTCACCCTCCAGACTTCATCTTCTCCTTCTCCTTCTTCTGCTTCTTCTGATTCACCCTCCAGACTTCACCTTCTCCTTTTCCTTCTTCTTCTACTTCTGATTCACCCTCCAGACTTCGCCTTCTCCTTCTCCTTCTTCTACTTCTTCTGATTCACCCTCCAGACTTCACCTTCTCCTTCTTCTTCTACTTCTTCTGATTCACCCTCCAGTCTTCACCTTCTCCTTCTCCTTCTTCTGCTTCTTCTGATTCACCCTCCAGACTTCACCTTCTCCTTCTCCTTCTTCTGCTTCTTCTGATTCACCCTCCTGACTTCACCTTCTCCTTCTCCTTCTTCTGCTTCTCCTGATTCACCCTCCAGACATCACCTTCTGCTTCTCCTTCTTCTACTTCTTCTGATTCACCCTCCAGACTTCACTTTCTCCTTCTACTTCTTCTGCTTCTTCTGATTCACCCCCCAGACATCACCTTCTCCTTCTCCTTCTTCTACTTCTTCTGATTCACCCTCCA
Organism: Somniosus microcephalus; assembly: GCF_052327205.1. NCBI lineage: Eukaryota > Metazoa > Chordata > Chondrichthyes > Squaliformes > Somniosidae > Somniosus > Somniosus microcephalus. The sequence goes on from NW_028225369.1 coordinate 56,577, forward strand.
GACTTCACCTTCTCCTTCTCCTTCTTCTGCTTCTTCTGCTTCACCCTCGAGACTTCACCTTCTCCTTCTCCTTCTTCTGCTTCTTCTGATTCACCCTCCAGACTTCACCTTCTCCTTCTCCTTCTTCTGCTTCTTCTGATTCACCCTCCAGACTTCATCTTCTGCTTCTCCTTCTTCTGCTTCTTCTGATTCAATCTCCAGACTTCACCTTCTCCTTCTCCTTCTTCTGAATCACCCTCCAGACTTCGCCTTTTCCTTCTCCTTCTTCTACTTCTTCTGATTCACCCTCCAGACTTCACCTTCTCCTTCTCCTTCTTCTACTTCTTCTGATTCACCCTCCAGTCTTCACCTTCTCCTTCTCCTTCTTCTGCTTCTTCTGATTCACCCTCCAGACTTCACCTTCTCCTTCTCCTTCTTCTGCTTCTTCTGATTCACCCTCCTGACTTCACCTTCTCCTTCTCCTTCTTCTGCTTCTTCTGATTCACCCTCCAGACTTCACCTTCTCCTTCTACTTCTTCTACTTCTTCTGATTCACCATCCAGACTTCACCTTCTCCTTCTACTTCTTCTGCTTCTTCTGATTCACCCTCCAGACTTCACCTTCTCCTTCTCCTTCTTCTGCTTCTTCTGATTCACCCTCCAGACTTCTCCTTCTCCTTCTCCTTCTTCTGCTTCTTCTGATTCACTCTCCAGACTTCACCTTCTCCTTCTCCTTCTTCTGCTTCTTCTGATTCACCCTCCAGACTTCACCTTCTCCTTCTCCTTCTTCTACTTCTTCTGATTCACCCTCCAGACTTCACCTTCTCCTTCTCCTTCTTCTGCTTCTTCTGATTCACCCTCCAGACTTCACCTTCTCATTCTCCTTCGTCTACTTCTTCGGATTCACCCTCCAGACTACACCTTCTCCTTCTCCTTCTTCTGCTTCTTCTGCTTCACCCTCCAGACTTCACCTTCTCCTTCTCCTTCTTCTGCTTCTTCTGCTTCACCCTCCAGACTTCACCTTCTCCTTCTCCTTCTTCTGCTTCTTCTGCTTCACCCTCCTGACTTCACCTTCTCCTTCTCCTTCTTCTACTTCTTCTGATTCACCCTCCAGACTTCACCTTCGCCTTCTCCTTCTTCTGCTTCTTCTGCTTCACCCTCCAGACTGCACCCTCTCCTTCTCCTTCTTCTGCTTCTTCTGCTTCACCCTCCAGACTTCACCTTCTCCTTCTCCTTCTTCTGCTTCTTCTGATTCACCCTCCAGACTTCACCTTCTCCTTCTCCTTCTTCTAATTCTTCTGATTCACCCTCCAGACTTCACCTTCTCCTTCTCCTTCTTCTACTTCTTCTGATTCACCCTCCAGACTTCACCTTCTCCTTCTCCTTCTTCTGCTTCTTCTGATTCTCCCTCCAGACTTCACCTTCTCCTTCTCCTTCTTCTGCTTCTTCTGATACACCCTTCAGACTTCACCTTCTCCTTCTCCTTCTGCTTCTTCTGATTCACCCTCCAGACCTCACCTTCTCCTTCTCCTTCTTCTACTTCTTCTGATTAACCCTCCAGACTTCATCTTCTCCTTCTCCTTCTTCTGCTTCTTCTGATTCACCCTCCAGACTTCACCTTCTCCTTCTCCTTCTTCTGCTTCTTCTGATTCACCCTCCAGACTTCACCTTCTCCTTCTCCTTCTTCTAATTCTTCTGATTCACCCTCCAGACTTCACCTTCTCCTTCTCCTTCTTCTACTTCTTCTGATTCACCCTCCAGACTTCACCTTCTCCTTCTCCTTCTTCTGCTTCTTCTGATTCACCCTCCAGACTTCACCTTCTCCTTCTCCTTCTTCTGCTTCTTCTGATTCACCCTCCAGACTTCATCTTCTCCTTCTCCTTCTTCTGCTTCTTCTGATTCACCCTCCAGACTTCACCTTCTCCTTTTCCTTCTTCTTCTACTTCTGATTCACCCTCCAGACTTCGCCTTCTCCTTCTCCTTCTTCTACTTCTTCTGATTCACCCTCCAGACTTCACCTTCTCCTTCTTCTTCTACTTCTTCTGATTCACCCTCCAGTCTTCACCTTCTCCTTCTCCTTCTTCTGCTTCTTCTGATTCACCCTCCAGACTTCACCTTCTCCTTCTCCTTCTTCTGCTTCTTCTGATTCACCCTCCTGACTTCACCTTCTCCTTCTCCTTCTTCTGCTTCTCCTGATTCACCCTCCAGACATCACCTTCTGCTTCTCCTTCTTCTACTTCTTCTGATTCACCCTCCAGACTTCACTTTCTCCTTCTACTTCTTCTGCTTCTTCTGATTCACCCCCCAGACATCACCTTCTCCTTCTCCTTCTTCTACTTCTTCTGATTCACCCTCCAGACTTCACCTTCTCCTTCTCCTTCTTCTGCTTCTTCTGCTTCACCCTCGAGACTTCACCTTCTCCTTCTCCTTCTTCTGCTTCTTCTGATTCACCCTCCAGACTTCACCTTCTACTTCTCCTTCTTCTGCTTCTTCTGATTCACCCTCCAGACTTCACCTTCTCCTTCTCCTTCTTCTAATTCTTCTGATTCACCCTCCAGACTTCACCTTCTCCTTCTCCTTCTTCTACTTCTTCTGATTCACCCTCCAGACTTCACCTTCTCCTTCTCCTTCTTCTGCTTCTTCTGATTCACCCTCCAGACTTCACCTTCTCCTTCTCCTTCTTCTGCTTCTTCTGATTCACCCTCCAGACTTCATCTTCTCCTTCTCCTTCTTCTGCTTCTTCTGATTCACCCTCCAGACTTCACCTTCTCCTTTTCCTTCTTCTTCTACTTCTGATTCACCCTCCAGACTTCGCCTTCTCCTTCTCCTTCTTCTACTTCTTCTGATTCACCCTCCAGACTTCACCTTCTCCTTCTTCTTCTACTTCTTCTGATTCACCCTCCAGTCTTCACCTTCTCCTTCTCCTTCTTCTGCTTCTTCTGATTCACCCTCCAGACTTCACCTTCTCCTTCTCCTTCTTCTGCTTCTTCTGATTCACCCTCCTGACTTCACCTTCTCCTTCTCCTTCTTCTGCTTCTCCTGATTCACCCTCCAGACATCACCTTCTGCTTCTCCTTCTTCTACTTCTTCTGATTCACCCTCCAGACTTCACTTTCTCCTTCTACTTCTTCTGCTTCTTCTGATTCACCCCCCAGACATCACCTTCTCCTTCTCCTTCTTCTACTTCTTCTGATTCACCCTCCAGACTTCACCTTCTCCTTCTCCTTCTTCTGCTTCTTCTGCTTCACCCTCGAGACTTCACCTTCTCCTTCTCCTTCTTCTGCTTCTTCTGATTCACCCTCCAGACTTCACCTTCTCCTTCTCCTTCTTCTGCTTCTTCTGATTCACCCTCCAGACTTCATCTTCTGCTTCTCCTTCTTCTGCTTCTTCTGATTCAATCTCCAGACTTCACCTTCTCCTTCTCCTTCTTCTGAATCACCCTCCAGACTTCGCCTTTTCCTTCTCCTTCTTCTACTTCTTCTGATTCACCCTCCAGACTTCACCTTCTCCTTCTCCTTCTTCTACTTCTTCTGATTCACCCTCCAGTCTTCACCTTCTCCTTCTCCTTCTTCTGCTTCTTCTGATTCACCCTCCAGACTTCACCTTCTCCTTCTCCTTCTTCTGCTTCTTCTGATTCACCCTCCTGACTTCACCTTCTCCTTCTCCTTCTTCTGCTTCTTCTGATTCACCCTCCAGACTTCACCTTCTCCTTCTACTTCTTCTACTTCTTCTGATTCACCATCCAGACTTCACCTTCTCCTTCTACTTCTTCTGCTTCTTCTGATTCACCCTCCAGACTTCACCTTCTCCTTCTCCTTCTTCTGCTTCTTCTGATTCACCCTCCAGACTTCTCCTTCTCCTTCTCCTTCTTCTGCTTCTTCTGATTCACTCTCCAGACTTCACCTTCTCCTTCTCCTTCTTCTGCTTCTTCTGATTCACCCTCCAGACTTCACCTTCTCCTTCTCCTTCTTCTACTTCTTCTGATTCACCCTCCAGACTTCACCTTCTCCTTCTCCTTCTTCTGCTTCTTCTGATTCACCCTCCAGACTTCACCTTCTCATTCTCCTTCGTCTACTTCTTCGGATTCACCCTCCAGACTACACCTTCTCCTTCTCCTTCTTCTGCTTCTTCTGCTTCACCCTCCAGACTTCACCTTCTCCTTCTCCTTCTTCTGCTTCTTCTGCTTCACCCTCCAGACTTCACCTTCTCCTTCTCCTTCTTCTGCTTCTTCTGCTTCACCCTCCTGACTTCACCTTCTCCTTCTCCTTCTTCTACTTCTTCTGATTCACCCTCCAGACTTCACCTTCGCCTTCTCCTTCTTCTGCTTCTTCTGCTTCACCCTCCAGACTGCACCCTCTCCTTCTCCTTCTTCTGCTTCTTCTGCTTCGCCCTCCAGACTTCACCTTCCCCTTTTCCACTTCTGCTTCTTCTGCTTCACCCTCCAGACTTCACCTTCTCCTTCTCCTTCTTCTGCTTCTTCTGCTTCACCCTCCTGACTTCACCTTCTCCTTCTCCTTCTTCTACTTCTTCTGATTCACCCTCCAGACTTCACCTTCTCCTTCTCCTTCTTCTGCTTCTTCTGCTTCACCCTCCAGACTTCACCTTCTCCTTCTCCTTCTTCAGCTTCTTCTGCTGCGCCCTCCAGACTTCACCTTCTCCTTCTCCTTCTTCTGTTTCTTCTGCTTCACCTTCCTGACTTCACCTTCTCCTTCTCCTTCTTCAGCTTCTTCTGCTTCATCCCCTTAATTCACCTTCTCCTTCTCCTTCTTCTGCTTCTTCTGATTCACCCTCCTAACTTCATCTTCTCCTTCTCCTTCTTCTGCTTCTTCTGATTCAGCCTCCTGACCTCACCTTCTCCTTCTCCTTCTTCTGCTTCTTCTGATTCACCCTCCAGACTTCACCTTCTCCTTCTCCTTCTTCTGCTTCTTCTGATTCTCCCTCCAGACTTCACCTTCTCCTTCTCCTTCTTCTGCTTCTTCTGCTTCACACTCCTGACTTCACCTTCTCCTTCTCCTTCTTCTACTTCTTCTGATTCACCCTCCAGACTTCACCTTCTACTTCTCCTTCTTCTGCTTCTTCTGCTTCACCCTCCAGACTTCACCTTCTCCTTCTGCTTCTTCTGCTTCTTCTGCTGCGCCCTCCAGACTTCACCTTCTCCTTCTCCTTCTTCTGCTTCTTCTCCTTCACCTTCCTGACTTCACCTTCTCCTTCTCCTTCTTCTCCTTCTTCTGCTTCACCCCGCTGACTTCAACTTCTCCTTCTCCTTCTTCTGCTTCTTCTGATTCACCCTACTAATTTCACCTTCTCCTTCTCCTTCTTCTGCTTCTTCTGATTCACCCTCCTGACCTCACCTTCTCCTTCTCCTTCTTCTGCTTCTTCTGATTCACCCTCCAGACTTCACCTTCTCCTTCTCCTTCTTCTGCTTCTTCTGATTCACCCTCCAGACTTCACCTTCTCCTTCTCCTTCTTCTGCTTCTTCTGATTCACCCTCCTGACCTCACCTTCTCCTTCTCCTTCTTCTACTTCTTCTGATTCACCCTCCAGACTTCATATTCGCCTTCTCCTTCTTCTGCTTCTTCTGATTCACCCTCCAGACTTCACCTTCTCCGTCTTCTGCTTCTTCTGATTCACCCTCCAGACTTCACCTTCTCCTTCTCCTTCTTCTACTTCTTCTGATTCACCCTCCAGACTTCACCTTCTCCTTCTCCTTCTTCTACTTCTTCTGATTCACCCTCCAGTCTTCACCTTCTCCTTCTACTTCTTCTGCTTCTTCTGCTTCACCCTCCAGACTTCACCTTCTCCTTCTCTCTCTTCTGCTTCTTCTGATTCACCCTCCAGACTTCACCTTCTCCTTCTCCTTCTTCTGATTCTTCTGATTCACCCTCCAGACTTCACCTTCTCCTTCTCCTTCTTCTGCTTCTTCTCCTTCACCTTCCTGACTTCACCTTCTCCTTCTCCTTCTTCTACTTCTTCTGCTTCACCCCGCTGACTTCAACTTCTCCTTCTCCTTCTTCTGCTTCTTCTGATTCACCCTACTAATTTCACCTTCTCCTTCTCCTTCTTCTGCTTCTTCTGATTCACCCTCCTGACCTCACCTTCTCCTTCTCCTTCTTCTGCTTCTTCTGATTCACCCTCCAGACTTCACCTTCTCCTTCTCCTTCTTCTGCTTCTTCTGATTCACCCTCCAGACTTCACCTTCTCCTTCTCCTTCTTCTGCTTCTTCTGATTCACCCTCCTGACCTCATCTTCTCCTTCTCCTTCTTCTACTTCTTCTGATTCACCCTCCAGACTTCATATTCGCCTTCTCCTTCTTCTGCTTCTTCTGATTCACCCTCCAGACTTCACCTTCTCCTTCTTCTGCTTCTTCTGATTCACCCTCCAGACTTCACCTTCTCCTTCTCCTTCTTCTACTTCTTCTGATTCACCCTCCAGACTTCACCTTCTCCTTCTCCTTCTTCTACTTCTTCTGATTCACCCTCCAGTCTTCACCTTCTCCTTCTACTTCTTCTGCTTCTTCTGCTTCACCCTCCAGACTTCACCTTCTCCTTCTCTTTCTTCTGCTTCTTCTGATTCACCCTCCAGACTTCACCTTCTCCTTCTCCTTCTTCTGATTCTTCTGATTCACCCTCCAGACTTCACCTTCTCCTTCTCCTTCTTCTGCTTCTTCTGATTCACCCTCCAGACTTCTCCTTCTCCTTCTCCTTCTTCTGCTTCTTCTGATTCACTCTCCAGACTTCACCTTCTCCTTCTCCTTCTTCTGCTTCTTCTGATTCACCCTCCAGACTTCACCTTCTCCTTCTCCTTCTTCTACTTCTTCTGATTCACCCTCCAGACTTCACCTTCTCCTTCTCCTTCTTCTGCTTCTTCTGATTCACCCTCCAGACTTCACCTTCTCCTTCTCCTTCGTCTACTTCTTCGGATTCACCCTCCAGACTACACCTTCTCCTTCTCCTTCTTCTGCTTCTTCTGCTTCACCCTCCAGACTTCACCTTCTCCTTCTCCTTCTTCTACTTCGTCTGATTCACCCTCCAGACTTCACCTTCTCCTTCTCCTTCTTCTACTTCTTCTGCTTCACCCTCCTGACTTCACCTTCTCCATCTCCTTCTTCTGCTTCTTCTGCTTCACCCTCCAGACTTCACCTTCTCCTTCTCCTTCTTCTGCTTCTTCTGCTTCACCCTCCAGACTTCACCTTCTCCTTCTCCTTCTTCTGCTTCTTCTGCTTCACCCTCCTGACTTCACCTTCTCCTTCTCCTTCTTCTACTTCTTCTGATTCACCCTCCAGACTTCACCTTCGCCTTCTCCTTCTTCTGCTTCTTCTGCTTCACCCTCCAGACTGCACCCTCTCCTTCTCCTTCTTCTGCTTCTTCTGCTTCGCCCTCCAGACTTCACCTTCTCCTTTTCCACTTCTGCTTCTTCTGCTTCACCCTCCAGACTTCACCTTCTCCTTCTCCTTCTTCTGCTTCTTCTGCTTCACCCTCCTGACTTCACCTTCTCCTTCTCCTTCTTCTACTTCTTCTGATTCACCCTCCAGACTTCACCTTCTCCTTCTCCTTCTTCTGCTTCTTCTGCTTCACCCTCCAGACTTCACCTTCTCCTTCTCCTTCTTCAGCTTCTTCTGCTGCGCCCTCCAGACTTCACCTTCTCCTTCTCCTTCTTCTGCTTCTTCTGCTTCACCTTCCTGACTTCACCTTCTCCTTCTCCTTCTTCTACTTCTTCTGCTTCATCCCCTTAATTCACCTTCTCCTTCTCCTTCTTCTGCTTCTTCTGATTCACCCTCCTAACTTCATCTTCTCCTTCTCCTTCTTCTGCTTCTTCTGATTCAGCCTCCTGACCTCACCTTCTCCTTCTCCTTCTTCTGCTTCTTCTGATTCACCCTCCAGACTTCACCTTCTCCTTCTCCTTCTTCTGCTTCTTCTGATTCCCCCTCCAGACTTCACCTTCTCCTTCTCCTTCTTCTGCTTCTTCTGCTTCACACTCCTGACTTCACCTTCTCCTTCTCCTTCTTCTACTTCTTCTGATTCACCCTCCAGACTTCACCTTCTACTTCTCCTTCTTCTGCTTCTTCTGCTTCACCCTCCAGACTTCACCTTCTCCTTCTGCTTCTTCTGCTTCTTCTGCTGCGCCCTCCAGACTTCACCTTCTCCTTCTCCTTCTTCTGCTTCTTCTCCTTCACCTTCCTGACTTCACCTTCTCCTTCTCCTTCTTCTACTTCTTCTGCTTCACCCCCCTGACGTCAACTTCTCCTTCTCCTTCTTCTGCTTCTTCTGATTCACCCTACTAATTTCACCTTCTCCTTCTCCTTCTTCTGCTTCTTCTGATTCACCCTCCTGACCTCACCTTCTCCTTCACCTTCTTCTGCTTCTTCTGATTCACCCTCCAGACTTCACCTTCTCCTTCTCCTTCTTCTGCTTCTTCTGATTCACCCTCCAGACTTCACCTTCTCCTTCTCCTTCTTCTGCTTCTTCTGATTCACCCTCCTGACCTCACCTTCTCCTTCTCCTTCTTCTACTTCTTCTGATTCACCCTCCAGACTTCATATTCGCCTTCTCCTTCTTCTGCTTCTTCTGATTCACCCTCCAGACTTCACCTTCTCCTTCTTCTGCTTCTTCTGATTCACCCTCCAGACTTCACCTTCTCCTTCTCCTTCTTCTACTTCTTCTGATTCACCCTCCAGACTTCACCTTCTCCTTCTCCTTCTTCTACTTCTTCTGATTCACCCTCCAGTCTTCACCTTCTCCTTCTACTTCTTCTGCTTCTTCTGCTTCACCCTCCAGACTTCACCTTCTCCTTCTCTTTCTTCTGCTTCTTCTGATTCACCCTCCAGACTTCACCTTCTCCTTCTCCTTCGTCTACTTCTTCGGATTCACCCTCCAGACTACACCTTCTCCTTCTCCTTCTTCTGCTTCTTCTGATTCACCCTCCTGACCTCACCTTCTCCTTCTCCTTCTTCTACTTCTTCTGATTCACCCTCCAGACTTCATATTCGCCTTCTCCTTCTTCTGCTTCTTCTGATTCACCCTCCAGACTTCACCTTCTCCGTCTTCTGCTTCTTCTGATTCACCCTCCAGACTTCACCTTCTCCTTCTCCTTCTTCTACTTCTTCTGATTCACCCTCCAGACTTCACCTTCTCCTTCTCCTTCTTCTACTTCTTCTGATTCACCCTCCAGTCTTCACCTTCTCCTTCTACTTCTTCTGCTTCTTCTGCTTCACCCTCCAGACTTCACCTTCTCCTTCTCTCTCTTCTGCTTCTTCTGATTCACCCTCCAGACTTCACCTTCTCCTTCTCCTTCTTCTGATTCTTCTGATTCACCCTCCAGACTTCACCTTCTCCTTCTCCTTCTTCTGCTTCTTCTCCTTCACCTTCCTGACTTCACCTTCTCCTTCTCCTTCTTCTACTTCTTCTGCTTCACCCCGCTGACTTCAACTTCTCCTTCTCCTTCTTCTGCTTCTTCTGATTCACCCTACTAATTTCACCTTCTCCTTCTCCTTCTTCTGCTTCTTCTGATTCACCCTCCTGACCTCACCTTCTCCTTCTCCTTCTTCTGCTTCTTCTGATTCACCCTCCAGACTTCACCTTCTCCTTCTCCTTCTTCTGCTTCTTCTGATTCACCCTCCAGACTTCACCTTCTCCTTCTCCTTCTTCTACTTCTTCTGATTCACCCTCCAGTCTTCACCTTCTCCTTCTACTTCTTCTGCTTCTTCTGCTTCACCCTCCAGACTTCACCTTCTCCTTCTCTCTCTTCTGCTTCTTCTGATTCACCCTCCAGACTTCACCTTCTCCTTCTCCTTCTTCTGATTCTTCTGATTCACCCTCCAGACTTCACCTTCTCCTTCTCCTTCTTCTGCTTCTTCTCCTTCACCTTCCTGACTTCACCTTCTCCTTCTCCTTCTTCTACTTCTTCTGCTTCACCCCGCTGACTTCAACTTCTCCTTCTCCTTCTTCTGCTTCTTCTGATTCACCCTACTAATTTCACCTTCTCCTTCTCCTTCTTCTGCTTCTTCTGATTCACCCTCCTGACCTCACCTTCTCCTTCTCCTTCTTCTGCTTCTTCTGATTCACCCTCCAGACTTCACCTTCTCCTTCTCCTTCTTCTGCTTCTTCTGATTCACCCTCCAGACTTCACCTTCTCCTTCTCCTTCTTCTGCTTCTTCTGATTCACCCTCCTGACCTCACCTTCTCCTTCTCCTTCTTCTACTTCTTCTGATTCACCCTCCAGACTTCATATTCGTCTTCTCCTTCTTCTGCTTCTTCTGATTCACCCTCCAGACTTCACCTTCTCCTTCTTCTGCTTCTTCTGATTCACCCTCCAGACTTCACCTTCTCCTTCTCCTTCTTCTACTTCTTCTGATTCACCCTCCAGACTTCACCTTCTCCTTCTCCTTCTTCTACTTCTTCTGATTCACCCTCCAGTCTTCACCTTCTCCTTCTACTTCTTCTGCTTCTTCTGCTTCACCCTCCAGACTTCACCTTCTCCTTCTCTTTCTTCTGCTTCTTCTGATTCACCCTCCAGACTTCACCTTCTCCTTCTCCTTCTTCTGATTCTTCTGATTCACCCTCCAGACTTCACCTTCTCCTTCTCCTTCTTCTGCTTCTTCTGATTCACCCTCCAGACTTCTCCTTCTCCTTCTCCTTCTTCTGCTTCTTCTGATTCACTCTCCAGACTTCACCTTCTCCTTCTCCTTCTTCTGCTTCTTCTGATTCACCCTCCAGACTTCACCTTCTCCTTCTCCTTCTTCTACTTCTTCTGATTCACCCTCCAGACTTCACCTTCTCCTTCTCCTTCTTCTGCTTCTTCTGATTCACCCTCCAGACTTCACCTTCTCCTTCTCCTTCGTCTACTTCTTCGGATTCACCCTCCAGACTACACCTTCTCCTTCTCCTTCTTCTGCTTCTTCTGCTTCACCCTCCAGACTTCACCTTCTCCTTCTCCTTCTTCTGCTTCTTCTGCTTCACCCTCCTGACTTCACCTTCTCCTTCTCCTTCTTCTACTTCTTCTGATTCACCCTCCAGACTTCACCTTCGCCTTCTCCTTCTTCTGCTTCTTCTGCTTCACCCTCCAGACTGCACCCTCTCCTTCTCCTTCTTCTGCTTCTTCTGCTTCGCCCTCCAGACTTCACCTTCTCCTTTTCCACTTCTGCTTCTTCTGCTTCACCCTACAGACTTCACCTTCTCCTTCTCCTTCTACTGCTTCTTCTGCTTCACCCTCCTGACTTCACCTTCTCCTTCTCCTTCTTCTACTTCTTCTGATTCACCCTCCAGACTTCACCTTCTCCTTCTCCTTCTTCTGCTTCTTCTGCTTCACCCTCCAGACTTCACCTTCTCCTTCTCCTTCTTCAGCTTCTTCTGCTGCGCCCTCCAGACTTCACCTTCTCCTTCTCCTTCTTCTGCTTCTTCTGCTTCACCTTCCTGACTTCACCTTCTCCTTCTCCTTCTTCTACTTCTTCTGCTTCATCCCCTTAATTCACCTTCTCCTTCTCCTTCTTCTGCTTCTTCTGATTCACCCTCCAGACTTCACCTTCTCCTTCTCCTTCTTCTGCTTCTTCTGATTCCCCCTCCAGACTTCACCTTCTCCTTCTCCGTCTTCTGCTTCTTCTGCTTCACACTCCTGACTTCACCTTCTCCTTCTCCTTCTTCTACTTCTTCTGATTCACCCTCCAGACTTCACCTTCTACTTCTCCTTCTTCTGCTTCTTCTGCTTCACCCTCCAGACTTCACCTTCTCCTTCTGCTTCTTCTGCTTCTTCTGCTGCGCCCTCCAGACTTCACCTTCTCCTTCTCCTTCTTCTGCTTCTTCTCCTTCACCTTCCTGACTTCACCTTCTCCTTCTCCTTCTTCTACTTCTTCTGCTTCACCCCCCTGACGTCAACTTCTCCTTCTCCTTCTTCTGCTTCTTCTGATTCACCCTACTAATTTCACCTTCTCCTTCTCCTTCTTCTGCTTCTTCTGATTCACCCTCCTGACCTCACCTTCTCCTTCACCTTCTTCTGCTTCTTCTGATTCACCCTCCAGACTTTACCTTCTCCTTCTCCTTCTTCTGCTTCTTCTGATTCACCCTCCAGACTTCACCTTCTCCTTCTCCTTCTTCTGCTTCTTCTGATTCACCCTCCTGACCTCACCTTCTCCTTCTCCTTCTTCTACTTCTTCTGATTCACCCTCCAGACTTCATATTCGCCTTCTCCTTCTTCTGCTTCTTCTGATTCACCCTCCAGACTTCACCTTCTCCTTCTTCTGCTTCTTCTGATTCACCCTCCAGACTTCACCTTCTCCTTCTCCTTCTTCTACTTCTTCTGATTCACCCTCCAGACTTCACCTTCTCCTTCTCCTTCTTCTACTTCTTCTGATTCACCCTCCAGTCTTCACCTTCTCCTTCTACTTCTTCTGCTTCTTCTGCTTCACCCTCCAGACTTCACCTTCTCCTTCTCTTTCTTCTGCTTCTTCTGATTCACCCTCCAGACTTCACCTTCTCCTTCTCCTTCTTCTGATTCTTCTGATTCACCCTCCAGACTTCACCTTCTCCTTCCCCTTCTTCTGCTTCTTCTGATTCACCCTCCTGACTTCATCCTCTCCTTCTCCTTCTTCTACTTCTTCTGATTCACCCTCCTAACTTCACCTTCTCCTTCTCCTTCTTCTCCTTCTTCTGCTTCACCCTCCAGACTTCACCTTCTCCTTCTCCTTCTTCTACTTCTTCTGATTCACCCTCCAGACTTCACCTTCGCCTTCTCCTTCTTCTGCTTCTTCTGCTTCACCCTCCAGACTGCACCCTCTCCTTCTCCTTCTTCTGCTTCTTCTGCTTCGCCCTCCAGACTTCACCTTCCCCTTTTCCACTTCTGCTTCTTCTGCTTCACCCTCCAGACTTCACCTTCTCCTTCTCCTTCTTCTGCTTCTTCTGCTTCACCCTCCTGACTTCACCTTCTCCTTCTCCTTCTTCTACTTCTTCTGATTCACCCTCCAGACTTCACCTTCTCCTTCTCCTTCTTCTGCATCTTCTGCTTCACCCTCCAGACTTCACCTTCTCCTTCTCCTTCTTCAGCTTCTTCTGCTGCGCCCTCCAGACTTCACCTTCTCCTTCTCCTTCTTCTGTTTCTTCTGCTTCACCTTCCTGACTTCACCTTCTCCTTCTCCTTCTTCAGCTTCTTCTGCTTCATCCCCTTAATTCACCTTCTCCTTCTCCTTCTTCTGCTTCTTCTGATTCACCCTCCTAACTTCATCTTCTCCTTCTCCTTCTTCTGCTTCTTCTGATTCAGCCTCCTGACCTCACCTTCTCCTTCTCCTTCTTCTGCTTCTTCTGATTCACCCTCCAGACTTCACCTTCTCCTTCTCCTTCTTCTGCTTCTTCTGATTCTCCCTCCAGACTTCACCTTCTCCTTCTCCTTCTTCTGCTTCTTCTGCTTCACACTCCTGACTTCACCTTCTCCTTCTCCTTCTTCTACTTCTTCTGATTCACCCTCCAGACTTCACCTTCTACTTCTCCTTCTTCTGCTTCTTCTGCTTCACCCTCCAGACTTCACCTTCTCCTTCTGCTTCTTCTGCTTCTTCTGCTGCGCCCTCCAGACTTCACCTTCTCCTTCTCCTTCTTCTGCTTCTTCTCCTTCACCTTCCTGACTTCACCTTCTCCTTCTCCTTCTTCTACTTCTTCTGCTTCACCCCGCTGACTTCAACTTCTCCTTCTCCTTCTTCTGCTTCTTCTGATTCACCCTACTAATTTCACCTTCTCCTTCTCCTTCTTCTGCTTCTTCTGATTCACCCTCCTGACCTCACCTTCTCCTTCTCCTTCTTCTGCTTCTTCTGATTCACCCTCCAGACTTCACCTTCTCCTTCTCCTTCTTCTGCTTCTTCTGATTCACCCTCCAGACTTCACCTTCTCCTTCTCCTTCTTCTGCTTCTTCTGATTCACCCTCCTGACCTCACCTTCTCCTTCTTCTTCTTCTATTTCTTCTGATTCACCCTCCAGACTTCATATTCGCCTTCTCCTTCTTCTGCTTCTTCTGATTCACCCTCCAGACTTCACCTTCTCCTTCTTCTGCTTCTTCTGATTCACCCTCCAGACTTCACCTTCTCCTTCTCCTTCTTCTACTTCTTCTGATTCACCCTCCAGACTTCACCTTCTCCTTCTCCTTCTTCTACTTCTTCTGATTCACCCTCCAGTCTTCACCTTCTCCTTCTACTTCTTCTGCTTCTTCTGCTTCACCCTCCAGACTTCACCTTCTCCTTCTCTTTCTTCTGCTTCTTCTGATTCACCCTCCAGACTTCACCTTCTCCTTCTCCTTCTTCTGAATCTTCTGATTCACCCTCCAGACTTCACCTTCTCCTTCTCCTTCTTCTGCTTCTTCTCCTTCACCTTCCTGACTTCACCTTCTCCTTCTCCTTCTTCTACTTCTTCTGCTTCACCCCGCTGACTTCAACTTCTCCTTCTCCTTCTTCTGCTTCTTCTGATTCACCCTACTAATTTCACCTTCTCCTTCTCCTTCTTCTGCTTCTTCTGATTCACCCTCCTGACCTCACCTTCTCCTTCTCCTTCTTCTGCTTCTTCTGATTCACCCTCCAGACTTCACCTTCTCCTTCTCCTTCTTCTGCTTCTTCTGATTCACCCTCCAGACTTCACCTTCTCCTTCTCCTTCTTCTGCTTCTTCTGATTCACCCTCCTGACCTCACCTTCTCCTTCTCCTTCTTCTACTTCTTCTGATTCACCCTCCAGACTTCATATTCGCCTTCTCCTTCTTCTGCTTCTTCTGATTCACCCTCCAGACTTCACCTTCTCCTTCTTCTGCTTCTTCTGATTCACCCTCCAGACTTCACCTTCTCCTTCTCCTTCTTCTACTTCTTCTGATTCACCCTCCAGACTTCACCTTCTCCTTCTCCTTCTTCTACTTCTTCTGATTCACCCTCCAGTCTTCACCTTCTCCTTCTACTTCTTCTGCTTCTTCTGCTTCACCCTCCAGACTTCACCTTCTCCTTCTCTTTCTTCTGCTTCTTCTGATTCACCCTCCAGACTTCACCTTCTCCTTCTCCTTCTTCTGATTCTTCTGATTCACCCTCCAGACTTCACCTTCTCCTTCTCCTTCTTCTGCTTCTTCTGATTCACCCTCCAGACTTCTCCTTCTCCTTCTCCTTCTTCTGCTTCTTCTGATTCACTCTCCAGACTTCACCTTCTCCTTCTCCTTCTTCTGCTTCTTCTGATTCACCCTCCAGACTTCACCTTCTCCTTCTCCTTCTTCTACTTCTTCTGATTCACCCTCCAGACTTCACCTTCTCCTTCTCCTTCTTCTGCTTCTTCTGATTCACCCTCCAGACTTCACCTTCTCCTTCTCCTTCGTCTACTTCTTCGGATTCACCCTCCAGACTACACCTTCTCCTTCTCCTTCTTCTGCTTCTTCTGCTTCACCCTCCAGACTTCACCTTCTCCTTCTCCTTCTTCTACTTCGTCTGATTCACCCTCCAGACTTCACCTTCTCCTTCTCCTTCTTCTACTTCTTCTGCTTCACCCTCCTGACTTCACCTTCTCCATCTCCTTCTTCTGCTTCTTCTGCTTCACCCTCCAGACTTCACCTTCTCCTTCTCCTTCTTCTGCTTCTTCTGCTTCACCCTCCAGACTTCACCTTCTCCTTCTCCTTCTTCTGCTTCTTCTGCTTCACCCTCCTGACTTCACCTTCTCCTTCTCCTTCTTCTACTTCTTCTGATTCACCCTCCAGACTTCACCTTCGCCTTCTCCTTCTTCTGCTTCTTCTGCTTCACCCTCCAGACTGCACCCTCTCCTTCTCCTTCTTCTGCTTCTTCTGCTTCGCCCTCCAGACTTCACCTTCTCCTTTTCCACTTCTGCTTCTTCTGCTTCACCCTCCAGACTTCACCTTCTCCTTCTCCTTCTTCTGCTTCTTCTGCTTCACCCTCCTGACTTCACCTTCTCCTTCTCCTTCTTCTACTTCTTCTGATTCACCCTCCAGACTTCACCTTCTCCTTCTCCTTCTTCTGCTTCTTCTGCTTCACCCTCCAGACTTCACCTTCTCCTTCTCCTTCTTCAGCTTCTTCTGCTGCGCCCTCCAGACTTCACCTTCTCCTTCTCCTTCTTCTGCTTCTTCTGCTTCACCTTCCTGACTTCACCTTCTCCTTCTCCTTCTTCTACTTCTTCTGCTTCATCCCCTTAATTCACCTTCTCCTTCTCCTTCTTCTGCTTCTTCTGATTCACCCTCCTAACTTCATCTTCTCCTTCTCCTTCTTCTGCTTCTTCTGATTCAGCCTCCTGACCTCACCTTCTCCTTCTCCTTCTTCTGCTTCTTCTGATTCACCCTCCAGACTTCACCTTCTCCTTCTCCTTCTTCTGCTTCTTCTGATTCCCCCTCCAGACTTCACCTTCTCCTTCTCCTTCTTCTGCTTCTTCTGCTTCACACTCCTGACTTCACCTTCTCCTTCTCCTTCTTCTACTTCTTCTGATTCACCCTCCAGACTTCACCTTCTACTTCTCCTTCTTCTGCTTCTTCTGCTTCACCCTCCAGACTTCACCTTCTCCTTCTGCTTCTTCTGCTTCTTCTGCTGCGCCCTCCAGACTTCACCTTCTCCTTCTCCTTCTTCTGCTTCTTCTCCTTCACCTTCCTGACTTCACCTTCTCCTTCTCCTTCTTCTACTTCTTCTGCTTCACCCCCCTGACGTCAACTTCTCCTTCTCCTTCTTCTGCTTCTTCTGATTCACCCTACTAATTTCACCTTCTCCTTCTCCTTCTTCTGCTTCTTCTGATTCACCCTCCTGACCTCACCTTCTCCTTCACCTTCTTCTGCTTCTTCTGATTCACCCTCCAGACTTCACCTTCTCCTTCTCCTTCTTCTGCTTCTTCTGATTCACCCTCCAGACTTCACCTTCTCCTTCTCCTTCTTCTGCTTCTTCTGATTCACCCTCCTGACCTCACCTTCTCCTTCTCCTTCTTCTACTTCTTCTGATTCACCCTCCAGACTTCATATTCGCCTTCTCCTTCTTCTGCTTCTTCTGATTCACCCTCCAGACTTCACCTTCTCCTTCTTCTGCTGCTTCTGATTCACCCTCCAGACTTCACCTTCTCCTTCTCCTTCTTCTACTTCTTCTGATTCACCCTCCAGACTTCACCTTCTCCTTCTCCTTCTTCTACTTCTTCTGATTCACCCTCCAGTCTTCACCTTCTCCTTCTACTTCTTCTGCTTCTTCTGCTTCACCCTCCAGACTTCACCTTCTCCTTCTCTTTCTTCTGCTTCTTCTGATTCACCCTCCAGACTTCACCTTCTCCTTCTCCTTCTTCTGATTCTTCTGATTCACCCTCCAGACTTCACCTTCTCCTTCCCCTTCTTCTGCTTCTTCTGATTCACCCTCCTGACTTCACCCTCTCCTTCTCCTTCTTCTACTTCTTCTGATTCACCCTCCAAACTTCACCTTCTCCTTCTCCTTCTTCTCCTTCTTCTGCTTCACCCTCCAGACTTCACCTTCTCCTTCTCCTTCTTCTACTTCTTCTGATTCACCCTCCAGACTTCACCTTCTCCTTCTCCTTCGTCTGCTTCTTCTGATTCACCCTCCAGACTTCACCTTCTCCTTCTTATTCTGCTTCTTCTGATTCACCCTCCAGACTTCACCTTCTCCTTCTCCTTCTTCTGCTTCTTCTGATTCACCCTCCAGACTTCACCTTCTCCTTCTCCTTCTTCTGCTTCTTCTGATTCACCCTCCAGACTTCACCTTCTCCTTCTCCTTCTTCTACTTCTTCTGATTCACCCTCCAGACTTCATCTTCTCCTTCTCCTTCTTCTACTTCTTCTGATTCACCCTCCAGACATCACCTTCTCCTTCTCCTTCTTCTACTTCTTCTGATTCACCCTCCAGACTTCACCTTCTCCTTCTCCTTCATCTACTTCTTCTGATTCACCCTCCAGACTTCACCTTCTCCTTCACCTTCTTCTGCTTCTTCTGATTCTCCTCCAAACTTCACCTTCTCCTTCTCCTTCTTCTGCTTCTTCTGATTCACCCTTCAGACTTCACCTTCTCCTTCTCCTTCTTCTGCTTCTTCTGATTCACCCTCCAGACCTCACCTTCTCCTTCTTATACATCTTCTGATTCACCCTCCAGACTTCATCTTCTCCTTCTCCTTCTTGTGCTTCTTCTGATTCACCCTCCAGACTTCACCTTCTCCTTCTCCTTCTTCTGCTTCTTCTGATTCACCCTCCAGACTTCGCCTTCTCCTTCTTCTACTTCTTCTGATTCACCCTCCAGACTTCACCTTCTCCTTCTCCTTCTTCTACTTCTTCTGATTCACCCTCCAGTCTTCACCTTCTCCTTCTCCTTCTTCTGCTTCTTCTGATTCACCCTCCAGACTTCACCTTCTCCTTCTCCTTCTTCCGCCTCTTCTGATTCACCCTCCTGACTTCACCTTCTCCTTCTCCTTCTTCGGCTTCTTCTGATTCACCCTCCAGACTTCACCTTCTCCTTCTCCTTCTTCTACTTCTTCTGATTCACCCTCCAGACTTCTCCTTCTCCTTCTACTTCTTCTGCTTCTTCTGATTCAACCTCCAGAATTCACCTTCTCCTTCTCCTTCTTCTGCTTCTTCTGATTCACCCTCCAGACTTCACCTTCTCCTTCTCCTTCTTCTACTTCTTCTGTTTCACCCTCCAGACTTCACCTTCTCCTTTTCCTGCTTCTTCTTCTTCTGATTCACCCTCCAGACTTCACCTTCTCCTTCTCCTTCGTCTACGTCTTCTGATTCACCCTCCAGACTACACCTTCTCCTTTTCCTTCTTCTACTTCTTCTGATTCACCCTCCAGACTTCACCTTCTCCTTCTCCTTCTTCTGCTTCTTCTGATTCACCCTCCAGACTTCACCTTCTCCTTCTCCTTCTTCTACTTCTTCTGATTCACACTCCAAACTTCACCTTCTCCTTCTCCTTCTTCTACTTCTTCTGATTCACCCTCCAGACTTCACCTTCTCCTTCTCCTTCTTCTACTTCTTCTGCTTCTCCCTCCAGACTTCACCTTCTCCTTCTCCTTCTTCTGCTTCTTCTGATTCACCCTCCAGACTTCACCTTCTCCTTCTCCTTCTTCTACTTCTTCTGATTCACCCTCCAGTCTTCACCTTCTCCTTCTCCTTCTTCTACTTCTTCTGATTCACCCTCCAGACTTCACCTTCTCCTTCTCCTTCTTCTACTTCTTCTGATTCACCCTCCTGAATTCACCTTCTCCTTCTCCTTCTTCTGCTTCTTCTGCTTCACCCTCCAGACTTCACCTTCTCCTTCTCCTTCTTCTGCTTCTTCTGCTTCACCCTCCAGACTTCACCTTCTCCTTCTCCTTCTTCTGCTTCACCCTCCTGACTTCACCTTCTGCTACTCCTTCTTCTACTTCTTCTGATTCACCCTCCAGACTTCACCTTCTCCTTCTCCTTCATCTGCTTTTTCTGCTTCACCCTCCAGAATTCACCTTCTCCTTCTCCTTCTTCTGCTTCTTCTGCTTCGCCCTCCAGACTTCACCTTCTCCTTCTCCTTCTTCTGCTTCTTCTGCTTCACCCTCCAGACTTCACCTTCTCCTTCTCCTTCTTCTGCTTCTTCTGCTTCACCCTCCTGACTTCACCTTCTCCTTCTCCTTCTTCTACTTCTTCTGATTCACCCTCCAGACTTCACCTTCTCCTTCTCCTTCTTCTGCTTCTACGGCTTCACCCTCCAGACTTCACCTTCTCCTTCTCCTTCTTCTGCTTCTTCTGCTGCGCCCTCCAGACTTGACCTTCTCCTTCTCCTTCTTCTGCTTCTTCTGCTTCACCGTCCTGACTTAACCTTCTTCTTCTCCTTCTTCTACTTCTTCTGCTTCACCCCCCTGACTTCACCTTCTCCTTCTCCTTCTTCTGCTTCTTCTGATTCACCCTCCTAACTTCACCTTCTCCTTCTCCTTCTTCTGCTTCTTCTGATTCACCCTCCTGACTTCACCATCTCCTTCTCCTTCTTCTGCTTCTTCTGATCCACCCTCCAGACTTCACTTTCTGCTTCTCCTTCTTCTGCTTCTTCTGATTCACCCTCCAGACCTCACCTTCTCCTTCTCCTTCTTCTACTTCTTCTGATTCACCCTCCAGACTTCATCTTCTCCTTCTCCTTCTTCTGCTTCTTCTGATTCACCCTCCAGACTTCACCTTCTCCTTCTCCTTCTTCTGCTTCTTCTGATTCACCCTCCAGACTTCACCTTCTCCTTCTCCTTCTTCTACTTCTTCTGATTCACCCTCCAGACTTCACCTTCTTCTTCTCCTTCTTCTACTTCTTCTGATTCACCCTCCAGTCTTCACCTTCTCCTTCTCCTTCTTCTGCTTCTTCTGCTTCACCCTCCAGACTTCACCTTCTCCTTCTCTTTCTTCTGCTTCTTCTGATTCACCCTCCAGACTTCACCTTCTCCTTCTCCTTCTTCTGATTCTTCTGGTTCACCCTCCAGACTTCACCTTCTCCTTCTCCTTCTTCTGCTTCTTCTGATTCACCCTCGTGACTTCACCTTCTCCTTCTCCTTCTTCTACTTCTTCTGATTCACCCTCCTGACTTCACCTTCTCCTTCTCCTTCTTCTACTTCTTCTGCTTCACCCTCCAGACTTCACCTTCTCCTTCTCCTTCTTCTACTTCTTCTGATTCACCCTCCAGACTTCACCTTCTCCTTCTCCTTCTTCTGCTTCTTCTGATTCACCCTCCAGACTTCACCTTCTCCTTCTCCTTATTCTGCTTCTTCTGATTCACCCTCCAGACTTCACCTTCTCCTTCTCCTTCTTCTGCTTCTTCTGATTCACCATCCAGACTTCACCTTCTCCTTCTCCTTCTTCTGCTTCTTCTGATTCACCCTCCAGACTTCACCTTCTCCTTCTCCTACTTCTTCTGATTCACCCTCCAGACTTCATCTTCTCCTTCTCCTTCTTCTGCTTCTTCTGATTCACCCTCCAGACTTCACCTTCTCCTTCTCCTTCTTCTGCTTCTTCTGATTCACCCTCCAGACTTCACCTTCTCCTTCTCCTTCTTCTACTTCTTCTGATTCACCCTCCAGACTTCACCTTCTCCTTCTCCTTCTTCTACTTCTTCTGATTCACCCTCCGGACTTCACCTTCTCCTTCTCCTTCTTCTGCTTCTTCTGATTCACCCTCCAGACTTCACCTTCTCCTTCTCCTTCTTCTGCTTCTTCTGATTCACCCTCCAGACTTCACCTTCTCCTTCTCCTTTTTCTGCTTCTTCTGATTCACCCTTCAGACTTCACCTTCTACTTCTCCTTCTTCTGCTTCTTCTGATTCACCCTCCAGATCTCACCTTCTCCTTCTCCTTCTTCTACTTCTTCTGATTCACCCTCCAGACTTCATCTTCTCCTTCTCCTTCTTCTGCTTCTTCTGATTCACCCTCCAGATTTCACCTTCTCCTTCTCCTTCTTCTGCTTCTTCTGATTCACCCTCCAGACTTCGCCTTCTCCTTCTCCTTCTTCAACTTCTTCTGATTCACCCTCCAGAATTCACCTTCTCCTTCTCCTTCTTCTACTTCTTCTGATTCACCCTCCAGTCTTCACCTTCTCCTTCGCCTTCTTCTGCTTCTTCTGATTCACCCTCCAGATTTCACCTTCTCCTTCTCCTTCTTCTGCTTCTTCTGATTCACCCTCCTGACTTCACCTTCTCCTTCTCCTTCTTCTGCTTCTTCTGATTCACCCTCCAGACTTCACCTTCTCCTTCTCCTTCTTCTACTTCTTCTGATTCACCCTCCAGACTTCACCTTCTCCTTCTACTTCTTCTGCTTCTTCTGATTCACCCTCCAGACTTCACCTTCTCCTTCTCCTTCTTCTGCTTCTTCTGATTCACCCTCCATACTTCACCTTCTCCTTCTCCTTCTTCTGCTTCTTCCGATTCACCCTCCAGACTTCACCTTCTCCTTCTCCTTCTTCTGCTTCTTCTGATTCACCCTCCAGACTTCACCTTCTCCTTCTGCTTCTTCTACTTCTTCTGAATCACCCTCCAGACTTCACCTTCTCCTTCTCCTTCTTCTGCTTCTTCTGATTCACCCTCCAGACTTCACCTTCTCCTTCTCCTTCGTCGACTTCTCCTGATTCACCCTCCAAACTACACCTTCTACTTCTCCTTGATCTACTTCTTCTGATTCACCCTCCAGATTTCACCTTCTCCTTCTCCTTCTTCTGCTTCTTCTGATTCACCCTCCAGACTTCACCTTCTCCTTCTCCTTCTTCTACTTCTTCTGATTCACCCTCCAGACTTTACCTTCTACTTCTCCTTCTTCTACTTCTTCTGATTCACCCTCCAGACTTCACCTTCTCCTTCTCCTTCTTCTACTTCTTCTGCTTCTCCCTCCAGACTTCACCTTCTCCTTCTCCTTCTTCTGCTTCTTCTGATTCACCCTCCAGACTTCACCTTCTCCTTCTCCTTCTTCTACTTCTTCTGATTCACCCTCCAGACTTCACCTTCTCCTTCTCCTTCTTCTACTTCTTCTGATTCACCCTCCAGACTTCACCTTCTCCTTCTCCTTCTTCTACTTCTTCTGATTCACCCTCCTGACTTCACCTTCTTTTTCTCCTTCTTCTACTTCTTCTGATTCACCCTCCAGACTTCACCTTCTCCTTCTCCTTCTTCTGCTTCTTCTGCTTCACCCTCCAGACTTCACCTTCACCTTCTCCTTCTTCTGCTTCTTCTGCTTCGCCCTCCAGACTTCACCTTCTCCTTCTCCTTCTTCTGTTTCTTCTGCTTCACCCTCCAGACTTCACCTTCTCCTTCTCCTTCTTCTGCTTCTTCTGCTTCACCCTCCTGACTTCACCATCTCCTTCTCCTTCTTCTACTTCTTCTGCTTCACCCCCCTGACTTCACCTTCTCCTTCTCCTTCTTCTGCTTCTTCTGATTCACCCTCCTAACTTCACCTTCTCCTGCTCCTTCTTCTGCTTCTTCTGATTCACCCTCCTGACTTCACCTTCTCCTTCTCCTTCTTCTGCTTCTAATGATTCACCCTCCAGACTTCACCTTCTCCTTCTCCTTCTTCTGCTTCTTCTGATTCACCCTCCAGACTTCATCTTCTCCTTCTCCTTCTTCTGCTTCTTCTGATTCACCCTCCAGACCTCACCTTCTCCTTCTCCTTCTTCTACTTCTTCTGATTCACCCTCCAGACTTCATCTTCTCCTTCTCATTCTTTTGCTTCTTCTGATTCACCCTCCAGACTTCACCTTCTCCTTCTCCTTCTTCTGCTTCTTCTGATTCACCCTCCAGACTACACCTTCTCCTTCTCCTTCTTCTACTTCTTCTGATTCACCCTCCTGACTTCACCTTCTCCTTCTCCTTCTTCTACTTCTTCTGCTTCACCCTCCAGACTTCACCTTCTCCTTCTCCTTCTTCTACTTCTTCTGATTCACCCTCCAGACTTCACCTTCTCCTTCTCCTTCTTCTGCTTCTCCTGATTCACCCTCCAGACTTCACCTTCTCCTTCTCCTTATTCTGCTTCTTCTGATTCACCCTCCAGACTTCACCTTCTCCTTCTCCTTCTTCTGCTTCTTCTGATTCACCCTCCAGACTTCACCTTCTCCTTCTCCTTCTTCTGCTTCTTCTGATTCACCTTCCAGACTTCACCTTCTCCTTCTCCTTTTTCTACTTCTTCTGCTTCACCCCCCTGACTTCACCTTCTCCTTCTCCTTCTTCTGCTTCTTCTGATTCACCCTCCTAACTTCACCTTCTCCTTCTCCTTCTTCTGCTTCTTCTGATTCACCCTCCTGACATCACCTTCTCCTTCTCCTTCTTCTGCTTCTTCTGATTCACCCTCCAGACTTCACCTTCTCCTTCTCCTTCTTCTGCTTCTTCTGATTCACCCTCCAGACTTCACCTTCTCCTTCTCCTTCTTCTGCTTCTTCTGATTCACCCCCCAGACCTCACCTTCTCCTTCTCCTTCTTCTACTTCTTCTGATTCACCCTCCAGACTTCATCTTCTCCTTCTCCTTCTTCTGCTTCTTCTGATTCACCCTCCAGACTTCACCTTCTCCTTCTCCTTCTTCTGCTTCTTCTGATTCACCCTCCAGACTTCACCTTCTCCTTCTCCTTCTTCTACTTCTTCTGATTCACCCTCCAGACTTCAGTTTCTCCTTCTCCTTCTTCTACTTCTTCTGATTCACCCTCCAGTCTTCACCTTCTCCTTCTCCTTCTTCTGCTTCTTCTGCTTCACCCTCCAGACTTCACCTTCTCCTTCTCTTTCTTCTGCTTCTTCTGATTCACCCTCCAGACTTCACCTTCTCCTTCTCCTTCTTCTGATTCTTCTGATTCACCCTCCAGACTTCACCTTCTCCTTCTCCTTCTTCTGCTTCTTCTGATTCACCCTCCTGACCTCACCTTCTCCTTCTCCTTCTTCTACTTCTTCTGATTCACCCTCCTGACTTCACCTTCTCCTTCTCCTTCTTCTACTTCTTCTGCTTCACCCTCCAGACTTCACCTTCTCCTTCTCCTTCTTCTACTTCTTCTGATTCACCCTCCAGACTTCACCTTCTCCTTCTCCTTCTTCTGCTTCTTCTGATTCACCCTCCAGACTTCACCTTCTCCTTCTCCTTATTCTGCTTCTTCTGATTCACCCTCCAGACTGCACCTTCTCCTTCTCCTTCTTCTGCTTCTTCTGATTCACCCTCCAGACTTCACCTTCTCCTTCTCCTTCTTCTACTTCTTCTGATTCACCCTCCAGACTTCACCTTCTCCTTCTTCTACTTCTTCAGATTCACCCTCCAGCCTGCACCATCTCCTTCTCCTTCTTCTGCTTCTTCTGATTCACCCTCCAGACTTCACCTTCTCCTTCTCCTTTTTCTGCTTCTTCATATTCACCCTCCAGACTTCACCTTCTCCTTCTCCTTCTTCTGCTTCTTCTGATACACCCTTCAGACTTCACCTTCTCCTTCTCCTTCTTCTGCTTCTTCTGATTCACCCTCCAGACCTCACCTTCTCCTTCTCCTTCTTCTGATTCACCCTCCAGACTTCATCTTCTCCTTCTCCTTCTTCTGCTTCTTCTGATTCACCCTCCAGACTTCACCTTCTCCTTCTCCTTCTTCTGCTTCTTCTGATTCACCCTCCAGACTTCACCTTCTCCTTCTCCTTCTTCTACTTCTTCTGATTCACCCTCCAGACTTCACCTTCTCCTTCTCCTTCTTCTACTTCTTCTGATTCACCCTCCAGACTTCACCTTCTCCTTCTCCTTCTTCTGCTTCTTCTGATTCACCCTCCAGACTTCACCTTCTCCTTCTCCTTCTTCTGCTTCTTCTGCTTCACCCTCCTGACTTCACCTTCTCCTTCTCCTTCTTCTACTTCTTCTGATTCACCCTCCAGACTTCACCTTCTCCTTCTCCTTCTTCTGCTTCTTCTGCTTCACCCTCCAGACTTCACCTTCTCCTTCTCCTTCTTCTGCTTCTTCTGCTTCGCCCTCCAGACTTCACCTTCTCCTTCTCCTTCTTCTGCTTCTTCTGCTGCGCCCTCCAGAATTCACCTTCTCCTTCTCCTTCTTCTGCTTCTTCTGCTTCACCCTCCAGACTTCACCTTCTCCTTCTCCTTCTTCGACTTCTTCTGCTTCACCCCCTGACTTCACCTTCTCCTTCTCCTTCTTCTGCTTCTTCTGATTCACCCTCCTAACTTCACCTTCTCCTTCTCCTTCTTCTGCTTCTTCTGATTCACCCTCCTGACTTCACCTTCTCCTTCTCCTTCTTCTACTTCTTCTGATTCACCCTCCAGACTTCATCTTCTCCTTCTCCTTCTTCTGCTTCTTCTGATTCACCCTCCAGACTTCACCTTCTCCTTCTCCTTCTTCTACTTCTTCTGATTCACCCTCCAGACTTCAGTTTCTCCTTCTCCTTCTTCTACTTCTTCTGATTCACCCTCCAGTCTTCACCTTCTCCTTCTCCTTCTTCTGCTTCTTCTGCTTCACCCTCCAGACTTCACCTTCTCCTTCTCTTTCTTCTGCTTCTTCTGATTCACCCTCCAGACTTCACCTTCTCCTTCTCCTTCTTCTGATTCTTCTGATTCACCCTCCAGACTTCACCTTCTCCTTCTCCTTCTTCTGCTTCTTCTGATTCACCCTCCTGACTTCACCTTCTCCTTCTCCTTCTTCTACTTCTTCTGATTCACCCTCCTGACTTCACCTTCTCCGTCTCCTTCTTCTACTTCTTCTGCTTCACCCTCCAGACTTCACCTTCTCCTTCTCCTTCTTCTACTTCTTCTGATTCACCCTCCAAACTTCACCTTCTCCTTCTCCTTCTTCTGCTTCTTCTGATTCACCCTCCAGACTTCACCTTCTCCTTCTCCTTATTCTGCTTCTTCTGATTCACCCTCCAGACTTCACCTTCTCCTTCTCCTTCTTCTGCTTCTTCTGATTCACCCTCCAGACATCACCTTCTCCTTCTCCTTCTTCTACTTCTTCTGATTCACCCTCCAGACTTCACCTTCTCCTTCTCCTTCTTCTACTTCTTCTGATTCGCCCTCCAGACTGCACCATCTCCTTCTCCTTCTTCTGCTTCTTCTGATTCACCCTCCAGACTTCACCTTCCCCTTCTCCTTTTTCTGCTTCTTCTGATTCACCCTCCAGACTTCACCTTCTCCTTCTCCTTCTTCTGCTTCTTCTGATACACCCTTCAGACTTCACCTTCTCCTTCTCCTTCTTCTGCTTCTTCTGATTCACCCTCCAGACCTCACCTTCTCCTTCTCCTTCTTCTACTTCTTCTGATTCACCCTCCAGACTTCATCTTCTCCTTCTCCTTCTTCTGCTTCTTCTGATTAACCTTCCAGACTTCACCTTCTCCTTCTCCTTCTTCTGCTTCTTCTGATTCACCCTCCAGACTTCACCTTCTCCTTTTCCTTCTTCTTCGACTTCTGATTCACCCTCCAGACTTCGCCTTCTCCTTCTCCTTCTTCTACTTCTTCTGATTCACCCTCCAGTCTTCACCTTCTCCTTCTCCTTCTTCTGCTTCTTCTGATTCACCCTCCAGACTTCACCTTCTCCTTCTCCTTCTTCTGCTTCTTCTGATTCACCCTCCTGACTTCACCTTCTCCTTCTCCTTCTTCTGCTTCTCCTGATTCACCCTCCAGACATCACCTTCTCCTTCTCCTTCTTCTACTTCTTCTGATTCACTCTCCAGACTTCACCTTCTCCTTCTACTTCTTCTGCTTCTTCTGATTCACCCCCCAGACATCACCTTCTCCTTCTCCTTCTTCTACTTCTTCTGATTCACCCTCCAGACTTCACCTTCTCCTTCTCCTTCTTCTGCTTCTTCTGCTTCACCCTCGAGACTTCACCTTCTCCTTCTCCTTCTTCTGCTTCTTCTGATTCACCCTCCAGACTTCACCTTCTACTTCTCCTTCTTCTGCTTCTTCTGATTCACCCTCCAGACTTCATCTTCTCCTTCTCCTTCTTCTGCTTCTTCTGATTCACCCTCCAGACTTCACCTTCTCCTTCTCCTTCTTCTGCTTCTTCTGATTCACCCTCCAGTCTTCACCTACTCCTTCTCCTTCTTCTGCTTCTTCTGATTCACCCTCCAGACTTCACCTTCTCCTTCTCCTTCTTCTGCTTCTTCTGATTCACCCTCCTGACTTCACCTTCTCCTTCTCCTTCTTCTGATTCACCCTCCAGACTTCACCTTCTCCTTCTCCTTCTTCTACTTCTTCTGATTCACCATCCAGACTTCACCTTCTCCTTCTACTTCTTCTGCTTCTTCTGATTCACCCTCCAGACTTCACCTTCTCCTTCTCCTTCTTCTGCTTCTTCTGATTCACCCTCCAGACTTCTCCTTCTCCTTCTCCTTCTTCTGCTTCTTCTGATTCACTCTCCAGACTTCACCTTCTCCTTCTCCTTCTTCTGCTTCTTCTGATTCACCCTCCAGACTTCACCTTCTCCTTCTCCTTCTTCTACTTCTTCTGATTCACCCTCCAGACTTCACCTTCTCCTTCTCCTTCTTCTGCTTCTTCTGATTCACCCTCCAGACCTCACCTTCTCCTTCTCCTTCTTCTACTTCTTCGGATTCACCCTCGAGACTACACCTTCTCCTTCTCCTTCTTCTGCTTCTTCTGCTTCACCCTCCAGACTTCACCTTCTCCTTCTCCTTCTTCTACTTCGTCTGATTCACCCTCCAGACTTCACCTTCTCCTTCTCCTTCTTCTACTTCTTCTGATTCACCCTCCTGACTTCACCTTCTCCATCTCCTACTTCTGCTTCTTCTGCTTCACCCTCCAGACTTCACCTTCTCCTTCTCCTTCTTCTGCTTCTTCTGCTTCACCCTCCAGACTTCACCTTCTCCTTCTCCTTCTTCTGCTTCTTCTGCTTCACCCTCCTGACTTCACCTTCTCCTTCTCCTTCTTCTGCTTCTCCTGATTCACCCTCCAGACATCACCTTCTCCTTCTCCTTCTTCTACTTCTTCTGATTCACCCTCCAGACTTCACCTTCTCCTTCTACTTCTTCTGCTTCTTCTGATTCACCCCCCAGACATCACCTTCTCCTTCTCCTTCTTCTACTTCTTCTGATTCACCCTCCAGACTTCACCTTCTCCTTCTCCTTCTTCTGCTTCTTCTGCTTCACCCTCGAGACTTCACCTTCTCCTTCTCCTTCTTCTGCTTCTTCTGATTCACCCTCCAGACTTCACCTTCTACTTCTCCTTCTTCTGCTTCTTCTGATTCACCCTCCAGACTTCATCTTCTCCTTCTCCTTCTTCTGCTTCTTCTGATTCACCCTCCAGACTTCACCTTCTCCTTCTCCTTCTTCTGCTTCTTCTGATTCACCCTCCAGTCTTCACCTACTCCTTCTCCTTCTTCTGCTTCTTCTGATTCACCCTCCAGACTTCACCTTCTCCTTCTCCTTCTTCTGCTTCTTCTGATTCACCCTCCTGACTTCACCTTCTCCTTCTCCTTCTTCTGCTTCTTCTGATTCACCCTCCAGACTTCACCTTCTCCTTCTCCTTCTTATACTTATTCTGATTCACCATCCAGACTTCACCTTCTCCTTCTACTTCTTCTGCTTCTTCTGATTCACCCTCCAGACTTCACCTTCTCCTTCTCCTTCTTCTGCTTCTTCTGATTCACCCTCCAGACTTCTCCTTCTCCTTCTCCTTCTTCTGCTTCTTCTGATTCACTCTCCAGACTTCACCTTCTCCTTCTCCTTCTTCTGCTTCTTCTGATTCACCCTCCAGACTTCACCTTCTCCTTCTCCTTCTTCTACTTCTTCTGATTCACCCTCCAGACTTCACCTTCTCCTTCTCCTTCTTCTGCTTCTTCTGATTCACCCTCCAGACCTCACCTTCTCCTTCTCCTTCGTCTACTTCTTCGGATTCACCCTCCAGACTACACCTTCTCCTTCTCCTTCTTCTGCTTCTTCTGCTTCACCCTCCAGACTTCACCTTCTCCTTCTCCTTCTTCTACTTCGTCTGATTCACCCTCCAGACTTCACCTTCTCCTTCTCCTTCTTCTACTTCTTCTGATTCACCCTCCTGACTTCACCTTCT
The DNA here is from genome assembly GCF_052327205.1 of Somniosus microcephalus. Lineage (NCBI taxonomy): Eukaryota > Metazoa > Chordata > Chondrichthyes > Squaliformes > Somniosidae > Somniosus > Somniosus microcephalus. The sequence goes on from NW_028225369.1 coordinate 85,993, forward strand.
CCATCTCCTACTTCTGCTTCATCTGCTTCACCCTCCAGACTTCACCTTCTCCTTCTCCTTCTTCTGCTTCTTCTGCTTCACCCTCCAGACTTCACCTTCTCCTTCTCCTTCTTCTGCTTCTTCTGCTTCACCCTCCTGACTTCACCTTCTCCTTCTCCTTCTTCTACTTCTTCTGATTCACCCTCCAGACTTCACCTTCGCCTTCTCCTTCTTCTGCTTCTTCTGCTTCACCCTCCAGACTGCACCCTCTCCTTCTCCTTCTTCTGCTTCTTCTGCTTCGCCCTCCAGACTTCACCTTCTCCTTTACCACTTCTGCTTCTTCTGCTTCACCCTCCAGACTTCACCTTCTCCTTCTCCTTCTTCTGCTTCTTCTGCTTCACCCTCCTGACTTCACCTTCTCCTTCTCCTTCTTCTACTTCTTCTGATTCACCCTCCAGACTTCACCTTCTCCTTCTCCTTCTTCTGCTTCTTCTACTTCACCCTCCAGACTTCACCTTCTCCTTCTCCTTCTTCAGCTTTTTCTGCTGCGCCCTCCAGACTTCACCTTCTCCTTCTCCATCTTCTGCTTCTTCTGCTTCACCTTCCTGACTTCACCTTCTCCTTCTCCTTCTTCTACTTCTTCTGCTTCATCCCCTTAATTCACCTTCTCCTTCTCCTTCTTCTGCTTCTTCTGATTCACCCTCCTAACTTCATCTTCTCCTTCTCCTTCTTCTGCTTCTTCTGATTCAGCCTCCTGACCTCACCTTCTCCTTCTCCTTCTTCTGCTTCTTCTGATTCACCCTCCAGACTTCACCTTCTCCTTCTCCTTCTTCTGCTTCTTCTGATTCTCCCTCCAGACTTCACCTTCTCCTTCTCCTTCTTCTGCTTCTTCTGCTTCTCACTCCTGACTTCACCTTCTCCTTCTCCTTCTTCTACTTCTTCTGATTCACCCTCCAGACTTCACCTTCTCCTTCTCCTTCTTCTGCTTCTTCTGCTTCACCCTCCAGACTTCACCTTCTCCTTCTACTTCTTCTGCTTCTTCTGCTGCGCCCTCCAGACTACACCTTCTCCTTCTCCTTCTTCTGCTTCTTCTCCTTCACCTTCCTGACTTCACCTTCTCCTTCTCCTTCTTCTACTTCTTCTGCTTCACCCCCTGACTTCAACTTCTCCTTCTCCTTCTTCTGCTTCTTCTGATTCACCCTACTAACTTCACCTTCTCCTTCTCCTTCTTCTGCTTCTTCTGATTCACCCTCCTGACCTCACCTTCTCCTTCTCCTTCTTCTGCTTCTTCTGATTCACCCTCCAGACTTCACCTTCTCCTTCTACTTCTTCTGCTTCTTCTGATTCACCCTCCAGACTTCACCTTCTCCTTCTCCTTCTTCTGCTTCTTCTGATTCACCCTCCTGACCTCACCTTCTCCTTCTCCTTCTTCTACTTCTTCTGATTCACCCTCCAGACTTCATCTTCGCCTTCTCCTTCTTCTGCTTCTTCTGATTCACCCTCCAGACTTCACCTTCTCCTTCTCCTTCTTCTGCTTCTTCTGATTCACCCTCCAGACTTCACCTTCTCCTTCTCCTTCTTCTACTTCTTCTGATTCACCCTCCAGACTTCACCTTCTCCTTCTCCTTCTTCTACTTCTTCTGATTCACCCTCCAGTCTTCACCTTCTCCTTCTACTTCTTCTGCTTCTTCTGCTTCACCCTCCAGACTTCACCTTCTCCTTCTCTTTCTTCTGCTTCTTCTGATTCACCCTCCAGACTTCACCTTCTCCTTCTCCTTCTTCTGATTCTTCTGATTCACCCTCCAGACTTCACCTTCTCCTTCCCCTTCTTCTGCTTCTTCTGATTCACCCTCCTGACTTCACCTTCTCCTTCTCCTTCTTCTACTTCTTCTGATTCACCCTCCTGACTTCACCTTCTCCTTCTCCTTCTTCTCCTTCTTCTGCTTCACCCTCCAGACTTCACCTTCTCCTTCTCCTTCTTCTACTTCTTCTGATTCACCCTCCAGACTTCACCTTCTCCTTCTCCTTCGTCTGCATCTTCTGATTCACCCTCCAGACTTCACCTTCTCCTTCTTATTCTGCTTCTTCTGATTCACCCTCCAGACTTCACCTTCTCCTTCTCCTTCTTCTGCTTCTTCTGATTCACCCTCCAGACTTCACCTTCTTCTTCTCCTTCTTCTGCTTCTTCTGATTCACCCTCCAGACTTCACCTTCTCCTTCTCCTTCTTCTACTTCTTCTGATTCACCCTCCAGACTTCACCTTCTCCTTCTCCTTCTTCTACTTCTTCTGATTCACCCTCCAGACTTCACCTTCTCCTTCTCCTTCATCTACTTCTTCTGATTCACCCTCCAGACTTCACCTTCTCCTTCACCTTCTTCTGCTTCTTCTGATTTACCTCCAGACTTCACCTTATCCTTCTCCTTCTTCTGCTTCTTCTGATTCACCGTTCAGACTTCACCTTCTCCTTCTCCTTCTTCTGCTTCTTCTGATTCACCTTCCAGACCTCACCTTCTCCTTCTTATACATCTTCTGATTCACCCTCCAGACTTCATCTTCTCCTTCTCCTTCTTGTGCTTCTTCTGATTCACCCTCCAGACTTCACCTTCTCCTTCTCCTTCTTCTGCTTCTTCTGATTCACCCTCCAGACTTCGCCTTCTCCTTCTTCTACTTCTTCTGATTCACCCTCCAGACTTCACCTTCTCCTTCTCCTTCTTCTACTTCTTCTGATTCACCCTCCAGTCTTCACCTTCTCCTTCTCCTTCTTCTGCTTCTTCTGATTCACCCTCCAGACTTCACCTTCTCCTTCTCCTTCTTCTACTTCTTCTGATTCACCCTCCAGTCTTCACCTTCTCCTTCTCCTTCTTCCGCCTCTTCTGATTCACCCTCCAGACTTCACCTTCTCCTTCTCCTTCTTCTACTTCTTCTGATTCACCCTCCAGACTTCTCCTTCTCCTTCTACTTCTTCTGCTTCTTCTGATTCAACCTCCAGAATTCACCTTCTCCTTCTCCTTCTTCTGCTTCTTCTGATTCACCCTCCAGACTTCACCTTCTCCTTCTCCTTCTTCTACTTCTTCTGTTTCACCCTCCAGACTTCACCTTCTCCTTCTCCTGCTTCTGCTTCTTCTGATTCACCGTCCAGACTTCACCTTCTCCTTCTCCTTCGTCTACGTCTTCTGATTCACCCTCCAGACTACACCTTCTCCTTCTCCTTCTTCTACTTCTTCTGATTCACCCTCCAGACTTCACCTTCTCCTTCTCCTTCTTCTGCATCTTCTGATTCACCCTCCAGACTTCACCTTCTCCTTCTCCTTCTTCTACTTCTTCTGATTCACACTCCAAACTTCACCTTCTCCTTCTCCTTCTTCTACTTCTTCTGATTCACCCTCCAGACTTCACCTTCTCCTTCTCCTTCTTCTACTTCTTCTGCTTCTCCCTCCAGACTTCACCTTCTCCTTCTCCTTCTTCTGCTTCTTCTGATTCACCCTCCAGACTTCACCTTCTCCTTCTCCTTCTTCTACTTCTTCTGATTCACCCTCCAGACTTCACCTTCTCCTTCTCCTTCTTCTACTTCTTCTGATTCACCCTCCAGACTTCACCTTCTCCTTCTCCTTCTTCTGCTTCTTCTGCTTCACCCTCCAGACTTCACCTTCTCCTTCTCCTTCTTCTGCTTCTTCTGATTCACCCTCCAGACCTCACCTTCTCCTTCTCCTTCTTCTACTTCTTCTGATTCACCCTCCAGACTTCATCTTCTCCTTCTCCTTCTTCTGCTTCTTCTGATTCACCCTCCAGACTTCACCTTCTCCTTCTCCTTCTTCTGCTTCTTCTGATTTACCCTCCAGACTTCACCTTCTCCTTCTCCTTCTTCTACTTCTTCTGATTCACCCTCCAGACTTCACCTTCTCCTTCTCCTTCTTCTACTTCTTCTGATTCACCCTCCAGACTTCACCTTCTCCTTCTCCTTCTTCTGCTTCTTCTGATTCACCCTCCAGACTTCACCTTCTCCTTCTCCTTCTTCTGCTTCTTCTGCTTCACCCTCCTGACTTCACCTTCTCCTTCTCCTTCTTCTACTTCTTCTGATTCACCCTCCAGACTTCACCTTCTCCTTCTCCTTCTTCTGCTTCTTCTGCTTCACCCTCCAGACTTCACCTTCTCCTTCTCCTTCTTCTGCTTCTTCTGCTTCGCCCTCCAGACTTCACCTTCTCCTTCTCCTTCTTCTGCTTCTTCTGCTTCACCCTCCAGACTTCACCTTCTCCTTCTCCTTCTTCTGCTTCTTCTGCTTCACCCTCCTGACTTCACCTTCTCCTTCTCGTTCTTCTACTTCTTCTGATTCACCCTCCAGACTTCATCTTCTCCTTCTCCTTCTTCTACTTCTTCTGATTCACCCTCCTGACTTCACCTTCTCCTTCTCCTTCTTCTACTTCTTCTGATTCACCCTCCTGACTTCACCTTCTCCTTCTCCTTCTTCTCCTTCTTCTGCTTCACCCTCCAGACTTCACCTTCTCCTTCTCCTTCTTCTACTTCTTCTGATTCACCCTCCAGACTTTACCTTCTCCTTCTCCTTCTTCTGCTTCTTCTGATTCACCCTCCAGACTTCACCTTCTCCTTCTCCTTCTTCTGCTTCTTCTGATTCACCCTCCTGACCTCACCTTCTCCTTCTCCTTCTTCTACTTCTTCTGATTCACCCTCCAGACTTCATCTTCGCCTTCTCCTTCTTCTGCTTCTTCTGATTCACCCTCCAGACTTCACCTTCTCCTTCTCCTTCTTCTGCTTCTTCTGATTCACCCTCCAGACTTCACCTTCTCCTTCTCCTTCTTCTACTTCTTCTGATTCACCCTCCAGACTTCACCTTCTCCTTCTCCTTCTTCTACTTCTTCTGATTCTCCCTCCAGTCTTCACCTTCTCCTTCTACTTCTTCTGCTTCTTCTGCTTCACCCTCCAGACTTCACCTTCTCCTTCTCTTTCTTCTGCTTCTTTTGATTCACCCTCCAGACTTCACCTTCTCCTTCTCCTTCTTCTGATTCTTCTGATTCACCCTCCAGACTTCACCTTCTCCTTCCCCTTCTTCTGCTTCTTCTGATTCACCCTCCTGACTTCACCTTCTCCTTCTCCTTCTTCTACTTCTTCTGATTCACCCTCCTGACTTCACCTTCTCCTTCTCCTTCTTCTCCTTCTTCTGCTTCACCCTCCAGACTTCACCTTCTCCTTCTCCTTCTTCTACTTCTTCTGATTCACCCTCCAGACTTCACCTTCTCCTTCTCCTTCGTCTGCATCTTCTGATTCACCCTCCAGACTTCACCTTCTCCTTCTTATTCTGCTTCTTCTGATTCACCCTCCTGACTTCACCTTCTCCATCTCCTACTTCTGCTTCTTCTGCTTCACCCTCCAGACTTCACCTTCTCCTTCTCCTTCTTCTGCTTCTTCTGCTTCACCCTCCAGACTTCACCTTCTCCTTCTCCTTCTTCTGCTTCTTCTGCTTCACCCTCCTGACTTCACCTTCTCCTTCTCCTTCTTCTACTTCTTCTGATTCACCCTCCAGACTTCACCTTCGCCTTCTCCTTCTTCTGCTTCTTCTGCTTCACCCTCCAGACTGCACCCTCTCCTTCTCCTTCTTCTGCTTCTTCTGCTTCGCCCTCCAGACTTCACCTTCACCTTTTCCACTTCTGCTTCTTCTGCTTCACCCTCCAGACTTCACCTTCTCCTTCTCCTTCTTCTGCTTCTTCTGCTTCACCCTCCTGACTTCACCTTCTTCTTCTCCTTCTTCTACTTCTTCTGATTCACCCTCCAGACTTCACCTTCTCCTTCTCCTTCTTCTGCTTCTTCTACTTCACCCTCCAGACTTCACCTTCTCCTTCTCCTTCTTCAGCTTCTTCTGCTGCGCCCTCCAGACTTCACCTTCTCCTTCTCCTTCTTCTGCTTCTTCTGCTTCACCTTCCTGACTTCACCTTCTCCTTCTCCTTCTTCTACTTCTTCTGCTTCATCCCCTTAATTCACCTTCTCCTTCTCCTTCTTCTGCTTCTTCTGATTCACCCTCCTAACTTCATCTTCTCCTTCTCCTTCTTCTGCTTCTTCTGATTCAGCCTCCTGACCTCACCTTCTCCTTCTCCTTCTTCTGCTTCTTCTGATTCACCCTCCAGACTTCACCTTCTCCTTCTCCTTCTTCTGCTTCTTCTGATTCTCCCTCCAGACTTCACCTTCTCCTTCTCCTTCTTCTGCTTCTTCTGCTTCTCACTCCTGACTTCACCTTCTCCTTCTCCTTCTTCTACTTCTTCTGATTCACCCTCCAGACTTCACCTTCTCCTTCTCCTTCTTCTGCTTCTTCTGCTTCACCCTCCAGACTTCACCTTCTCCTTCTACTTCTTCTGCTTCTTCTGCTGCGCCCTCCAGACTACACCTTCTCCTTCTCCTTCTTCTGCTTCTTCTCCTTCACCTTCCTGACTTCACCTTCTCCTTCTCCTTCTTCTACTTCTTCTGCTTCACCCCCTGACTTCAACTTCTCCTTCTCCTTCTTCTGCTTCTTCTGATTCACCCTACTAACTTCACCTTCTCCTTCTCCTTCTTCTGCTTCTTCTGATTCACCCTCCTGACCTCACCTTCTCCTTCTCCTTCTTCTGCTTCTTCTGATTCACCCTCCAGACTTCACCTTCTCCTTCTCCTTCTTCTGCTTCTTCTGATTCACCCTCCAGACTTCACCTTCTCCTTCTCCTTCTTCTGCTTCTTCTGATTCACCCTCCTGACCTCACCTTCTCCTTCTCCTTCTTCTGCTTCTTCTGATTCACCCTCCAGACTTCACCTTCTCCTTCTCCTTCTTCTACTTCTTCTGATTCACCCTCCAGACTTCATCTTCTCCTTCTCCTTCTTCTACTTCTTCTGATTCACCCTCCAGACTTCACCTTCTCCTTCTCCTTCTTCTACTTCTTCTGATTCACCCTCCAGACTTCACCTTCTCCTTCTCCTTCATCTACTTCTTCTGATTCACCCTCCAGACTTCACCTTCTCCTTCACCTTGTTCTGCTTCTTCTGATTTACCTCCAGACTTCACCTTATCCTTCTCCTTCTTCTGCTTCTTCTGATTCACCGTTCAGACTTCACCTTCTCCTTCTCCTTCTTCTGCTTCTTCTGATTCACCCTCCAGACCTCACCTTCTCCTTCTTATACATCTTCTGATTCACCCTCCAGACTTCATCTTCTCCTTCTCCTTCTTGTGCTTCTTCTGATTCACCCTCCAGACTTCACCTTCTCCTTCTCCTTCTTCTGCTTCTTCTGATTCACCCTCCAGACTTCGCCTTCTCCTTCTTCTACTTCTTCTGATTCACCCTCCAGACTTCACCTTCTCCTTCTCCTTCTTCTACTTCTTCTGATTCACCCTCCAGTCTTCACCTTCTCCTTCTCCTTCTTCTGCTTCTTCTGATTCACCCTCCAGACTTCACCTTCTCCTTCTCCTTCTTCTACTTCTTCTGATTCACCCTCCAGTCTTCACCTTCTCCTTCTCCTTCTTCCGCCTCTTCTGATTCACCCTCCTGACTTCACCTTCTCCTTCTCCTTCTTCTGCTTCTTCTGATTCACCCTCCAGACTTCACCTTCTCCTTCTCCTTCTTCTACTTCTTCTGATTCACCCTCCAGACTTCTCCTTCTCCTTCTACTTCTTCTGCTTCTTCTGATTCAACCTCCAGAATTCACCTTCTCCTTCTCCTTCTTCTGCTTCTTCTGATTCACCCTCCAGACTTCACCTTCTCCTTCTCCTTCTTCTACTTCTTCTGTTTCACCCTCCAGACTTCACCTTCTCCTTCTCCTGCTTCTGCTTCTTCTGATTCACCCTCCAGACTTCACCTTCTCCTTCTCCTTCGTCTACGTCTTCTGATTCACCCTCCAGACTACACCTTCTCCTTCTCCTTCTTCTACTTCTTCTGATTCACCCTCCAGACTTCACCTTCTCCTTCTCCTTCTTCTGCATCTTCTGATTCACCCTCCAGACTTCACCTTCTCCTTCTCCTTCTTCTACTTCTTCTGATTCACACTCCAAACTTCACCTTCTCCTTCTCCTTCTTCTACTTCTTCTGATTCACCCTCCAGACTTCACCTTCTCCTTCTCCTTCTTCTATTTCTTCTGCTTCTCCCTCCAGACTTCACCTTCTCCTTCTCCTTCTTCTGCTTCTTCTGATTCACCCTCCAGACTTCACCTTCTCCTTCTCCTTCTTCTACTTCTTCTGATTCACCCTCCAGACTTCACCTTCTCCTTCTCCTTCTTCTACTTCTTCTGATTCACCCTCCAGACTTCACCTTCTCCTTCTCCTTCTTCTACTTCTTCTGATTCACCCTCCTGACTTCACCTTCTCCTTCTCCTTCTTCTGCTTCTTCTGCTTCACCCTCCAGACTTCACCTTCTCCTTCTCCTTCTTCTGCTTCTTCTGATTCACCCTCCAGACCTCACCTTCTCCTTCTCATTTCTTCTACTTCTTCTGATTCACCCTCCAGACTTCATCTTCTCCTTCTCCTTCTTCTGCTTCTTCTGATTCACCCTCCAGACTTCACCTTCTCCTTCTCCTTCTTCTGCTTCTTCTGATTCACCCTCCAGACTTCACCTTCTCCTTCTCCTTCTTCTACTTCTTCTGATTCACCCTCCAGACTTCACCTTCTCCTTCTCCTTCTTCTACTTCTTCTGATTCACCCTGCAGACTTCACCTTCTCCTTCTCCTTCTTCTGCTTCTTCTGATTCACCCTCCAGACTTCACCTTCTCCTTCTCCTTCTTCTGCTTCTTCTGCTTCACCCTCCTGACTTCACCTTCTCCTTCTCCTTCTTCTACTTCTTCTGATTCACCCTCCAGACTTCACCTTCTCCTTCTCCTTCTTCTGCTTCTTCTGCTTCACCCTCCAGACTTCACCTTCTCCTTCTCCTTCTTCTGCTTCTTCTGCTTCGCCCTCCAGACTTCACCTTCTCCTTCTCCTTCTTCTGCTTCTTCTGCTTCACCCTCCAGACTTCACCTTCTCCTTCTCCTTCTTCTGCTTCTTCTGCTTCACCCTCCTGACTTCACCTTCTCCTTCTCCTTCTTCTACTTCTTCTGATTCACCCTCCAGACTTCATCTTCTCCTTCTCCTTCTTCTACTTCTTCTGATTCACCCTCCAGACTTCACCTTCTCCTTCTCCTTCTTCTACTTCTTCTGATTCACCCTCCAGACTTCACCTTCTCCTTCTCCTTCATCTACTTCTTCTGATTCACCCTCCAGACTTCACCTTCTCCTTCACCTTCTTCTGCTTCTTCTGATTCACCTCCAGACTTCACCTTCTCCTTCTCCTTCTTCTGCTTCTTCTGATTCACACTTCAGACTTCACCTTCTCCTTCTCCTTCTTCTGCTTCTTCTGATTCACCCTCCAGACCTCACCTTCTCCTTCTTATACATCTTCTGATTCACCCTCCAGACTTCATCTTCTCCTTCTCCTTCTTGTGCTTCTTCTGATTCACCCTCCAGACTTCACCTTCTCCTTCTCCTTCTTCTGCTTCTTCGGATTCACCCTCCAGACTTCGCCTTCTCCTTCTTCTACTTCTTCTGATTCACCCTCCAGACTTCACCTTCTCCTTCTCCTTCTTCTACTTCTTCTGATTCACCCTCCAGTCTTCACCTTCTCCTTCTCCTTCTTCTGCTTCTTCTGATTCACCCTCCAGACTTCACCTTCTCCTTCTCCTTCTTCCGCCTCTTCTGATTCACCCTCCTGACTTCACCTTCTCCTTCTCCTGCTTCTGCTTCTTCTGATTCACCCTCCAGACTTCACCTTCTCCTTCTCCTTCTTCTACTTCTTCTGATTCACCCTCCAGACTTCTCCTTCTCCTTCTACTTCTTCTGCTTCTTCTGATTCAACCTCCAGAATTCACCTTCTCCTTCTCCTTCTTCTGCTTCTTCTGATTCACCCTCCAGACTTCACCTTCTCCTTCTCCTTCTTCTACTTCTTCTGTTTCACCCTCCAGACTTCACCTTCTCCTTCTCCTGCTTCTGCTTCTTCTGATTCACCCTCCAGACTTCACCTTCTCCTTCTCCTTCGTCTACGTCTTCTGATTCACCCTCCAGACTACACCTTCTCCTTCTCCTTCTTCTACTTCTTCTGATTCACCCTCCAGACTTCACCTTCTCCTTCTCCTTCTTCTGCTTCTTCTGATTCACCCTCCAGACTTCACCTTCTCCTTCTCCTTCTTCTACTTCTTCTGATTCACACTCCAAACTTCACCTTCTCCTTCTCCTTCTTCTACTTCTTCTGATTCACCCTCCAGACTTCACCTTCTCCTTCTCCTTCTTCTACTTCTTCTGCTTCACCCTCCAGACTTCACCTTCTCCTTCTTCTACTTCTTCTGATTCACCCTCCTGACTTCACCTTCTCCTTCTCCTTCTTCTGCTTCTTCTGCTTCACCCTCCAGACTTCACCTTCTCCTTCTCCTTCTTCTGCTTCTTCTGATTCACATTCCAGACCTCACCTTCTCCTTCTCCTTCTTCTACTTCTTCTGATTCACCCTCCAGACTTCATCTTCTCCTTCTCCTTCTTCTGCTTCTTCTGATTCACCCTCCAGACTTCACCTTCTCCTTCTCCTTCTTCTGCTTCTTCTGATTCACCCTCCAGACTTCACCTTCTCCTTCTCCTTCTTCTACTTCTTCTGATTCACCCTCCAGACTTCACCTTCTCCTTCTCCTTCTTCTACTTCTTCTGATTCACCCTCCAGACTTCACCTTCTCCTTCTCCTTCTTCTGCTTCTTCTGATTCACCCTCCAGACTTCACCTTCTCCTTCTCCTTCTTCTGCTTCTTCTGCTTCACCCTCCTGACTTCACCTTCTCCTTCTCCTTCTTCTACTTCTTCTGATTCACCCTCCGGACTTCACCTTCTCCTTCTCCTTATTCTGCTTCTTCTGCTTCACCCTCCAGACTTCACCTTCTCCTTCACCTTCTTCTGCTTCTTCTGATTCACCTCCAGACTTCACCTTCTCCTTCTCCTTCTTCTGCTTCTTCTGATTCACACTTCAGACTTCACCTTCTCCTTCTCCTTCTTCTGCTTCTTCTGATTCACCCTCCAGACCTCACCTTCTCCTTCTTATACATCTTCTGATTCACCCTCCAGACTTCATCTTCTCCTTCTCCTTCTTGTGCTTCTTCTGATTCACCCTCCAGACTTCACCTTCTCCTTCTCCTTCTTCTGCTTCTTCGGATTCACCCTCCAGACTTCGCCTTCTCCTTCTTCTACTTCTTCTGATTCACCCTCCAGACTTCACCTTCTCCTTCTCCTTCTTCTACTTCTTCTGATTCACCCTCCAGTCTTCACCTTCTCCTTCTCCTTCTTCTGCTTCTTCTGATTCACCCTCCAGACTTCACCTTCTCCTTCTCCTTCTTCCGCCTCTTCTGATTCACCCTCCTGACTTCACCTTCTCCTTCTCCTTCTTCTGCTTCTTCTGATTCACCCTCCAGACTTCACCTTCTCCTTCTCCTTCTTCTACTTCTTCTGATTCACCCTCCAGACTTCTCCTTCTCCTTCTACTTCTTCTGCTTCTTCTGATTCAACCTCCAGAATTCACCTTCTCCTTCTCCTTCTTCTGCTTCTTCTGATTCACCCTCCAGACTTCACCTTCTCCTTCTTCTACTTCTTCTGTTTCACCCTCCAGACTTCACCTTCTCCTTCTCCTGCTTCTGCTTCTTCTGATTCACCCTCCAGACTTCACCTTCTCCTTCTCCTTCGTCTACATCTTCTGATTCACCCTCCAGACTACACCTTCTCCTTCTCCTTCTTCTACTTCTTCTGATTCACCCTCCAGACTTCACCTTCTCCTTCTCCTTCTTCTGCTTCTTCTGATTCACCCTCCAGACTTCACCTTCTCCTTCTCCTTCTTCTACTTCTTCTGATTCACACTCCAAACTTCACCTTCTCCTTCTCCTTCTTCTACTTCTTCTGATTCACCCTCCAGACTTCACCTTCTCCTTCTCCTTCTTCGACTTCTTCTGCTTCTCCCTCCAGACTTCACCTTCTCCTTCTCCTTCTTCTGCTTCTTCTGATTCACCCTCCAGACTTCTCCTTCTCCTTCTCCTTCTTCTACTTCTTCTGATTCACCCTCCAGACTTCACCTTCTCCTTCTCCATCTTCTACTTCTTCTGATTCACCCTCCAGACTTCACCTTCTCCTTCTCCTTCTTCTACTTCTTCTGATTCACCCTCCTGACTTCACCTTCTCCTTCTCCTTCTTCTGCTTCTTCTGCTTCACCCTCCAGACTTCACCTTCTCCTTCTCCTTCTTCTGCTTCTTCTGATTCACCCTTCAGACCTCACCTTCTCCTTCTCCTTCTTCTACTTCTTCTGATTCACCCTCCAGACTTCATCTTCTCCTTCTCCTTCTTCTGCTTCTTCTGATTCACCCTCCAGACTTCACCTTCTCCTTCTCCTTCTTCTGCTTCTTCTGATTCACCCTCCAGACTTCACCTTCTCCTTCTCCTTCTTCTACTTCTTCTGATTCACCCTCCAGACTTCACCTTCTCCTTCTCCTTCTTCTACTTCTTCTGATTCACCCTCCAGACTTCACCTTCTCCTTCTCCTTCTTCTGCTTCTTCTGATTCACCCTCCAGACTTCACCTTCTCCTTCTCCTTCTTCTGCTTCTTCTGCTTCACCCTCCTGACTTCACCTTCTCCTTCTCCTTCTTCTACTTCTTCTGATTCACCCTCCAGACTTCACCTTCTCCTTCTCCTTATTCTGCTTCTTCTGCTTCACCCTCCAGACTTCACCTTCTCCTTCTCCTTCTTCTGCTTCTTCTGCTTCGCCCTCCAGACTTCACCTTCTCCTTCTCCTTCTTCTGCTTCTTCTGCTTCACCCTCCAGACTTCACCTTCTCCTTCTCCTTCTTCTGCTTCTTCTGCTTCACCCTCCTGACTTCACCTTCTCCTTCTCCTTCTTCTACTTCTTCTGATTCACCCTCCAGACTTCACCTTCTCCTTCTCCTTCTTCTGCTTCTTCTGCTTCACCCTCCAGACTTCACCTTCTCCTTCTCCTTCTTCTGCTTCTTCTGCTTCACCCTCCAGACTTCACCTTCTCCTTCTCCTTCTTCTACTTCTTCTGCTTCACCCCCCTGACTTCACCTTCTCCTTCTCCTTCTTCTGCTTCTTCCGATTCACCCTCCTAACTTCACATTCTCCTTCTCCTTCTTCTGCTTCTTCTGATTCACCCTCCAGACTTCACCTTCTCCTTCTCCTTCTTCTGCTTCTTCTGATTCACCCTCCAGACTTCACCTTCTCCTTCTCCTTCTTCTGCTTCTTCTGATTCACCCTTCAAACTTCACCTTCTCCTTCTCCTTCTTCTGCTTCTTCTGATTCACCCCCCAGACCTCACCTTCTCCTTCTCCTTCTTCTACTTCTTCTGATTCACCCTCCAGACTTCATCTTCTCCTTCTCCTTCTTCTGCTTCTTCTGATTCACCCTCCAGACTTCACCTTCTCCTTCTCCTTCTTCTGCTTCTTCTGATTCACCCTCCAGACTTCACCTTCTCCTTCTCCTTCTTCTACTTCTTCTGATTCACCCTCCAGACTTCAGTTTCTCCTTCTCCTTCTTCTACTTCTTCTGATTCACCCTCCAGTCTTCACCTTCTCCTTCTCCTTCTTCTGCTTCTTCTGCTTCACCCTCCAGACTTCACCTTCTCCTTCTCTTTCTTCTGCTTCTTCTGATTCACCCTCCAGACTTCACCTTCTCCTTCTCCTTCTTCTGATTCTTCTGATTCACCCTCCAGACTTCACCTTCTCCTTCTCCTTCTTCTGCTTCTTCTGATTCACCCTCCTGACTTCACCTTCTCCTTCTCCTTCTTCTACTTCTTCTGATTCACCCTCCTGACTTCACCTTCTCCGTCTCCTTCTTCTACTTCTTCTGCTTCACCCTCCAGACTTCACCTTCTCCTTCTCCTTCTTCTACTTCTTCTGATTCACCCTCCAAACTTCACCTTCTCCTTCTCCTTCTTCTGCTTCTTCTGATTCACCCTCCAGACTTCACCTTCTCCTTCTCCTTATTCTGCTTCTTCTGATTCACCCTCCAGACTTCACCTTCTCCTTCTCCTTCTTCTGCTTCTTCTGCTTCACCCTCCTGACTTCACCTTCTCCTTCTCCTTCTTCTACTTCTTCTGATTCACCCTCCAGACTTCACCTTCTCCTTCTCCTTCTTCTGCTTCTTCTGCTTCACCCTCCAGACTTCACCTTCTCCTTCTCCTTCTTCTGCTTCTTCTGCTTCGCCCTCCAGACTTCACCTTCTCCTTCTCCTTATTTTGCTTCTTCTGCTTCACCCTCCAGACTTCACCTTCTCCTTCTCCTTCTTCTGCTTCTTCTGCTTCACCCTCCTGACTTCACCTTCTCCTTCTCCTTCTTCTACTTCTTCTGATTCACCCTCCAGACTTCATCTTCTCCTTCTCCTTCTTCTACTTCTTCTGATTCACCCTCCAGACTTCACCTTCTCCTTCTCCTTCTTCTACTTCTTCTGATTCACCCTCCAGACTTCACCTTCTCCTTCTCCTTCATCTACTTCTTCTGATTCACCCTCCAGACTTCACCTTGTCCTTCACCTTCTTCTGCTTCTTCTGATTCACCTCCAGACTTCACCTTCTCCTTCTCCTTCTTCTGCTTCTTCTGATTCACACTTCAGACTTCACCTTCTCCTTCTCCTTCTTCTGCTTCTTCTGATTCACCCTCCAGACCTCACCTTCTCCTTCTTATACATCTTCTGATTCACCCTCCAGACTTCATCTTCTCCTTCTCCTTCTTGTGCTTCTTCTGATTCACCCTCCAGACTTCACCTTCTCCTTCTCCTTCTTCTGCTTCTTCGGATTCACCCTCCAGACTTTGCCTTCTCCTTCTTCTACTTCTTCTGATTCACCCTCCAGACTTCACCTTCTCCTTCTCCTTCTTCTACTTCTTCTGATTCACCCTCCAGTCTTCACCTTCTCCTTCTCCTTCTTCTGCTTCTTCTGATTCACCCTCCGGACTTCACCTTCTCCTTCTCCTTCTTCCGCCTCTTCTGATTCACCCTCCTGACTTCACCTTCTCCTTCTCCTTCTTCTGCTTCTTCTGATTCACCCTCCAGACTTCACCTTCTCCTTCTCCTTCTTCTACTTCTTCTGATTCACCCTCCAGACTTCTCCTTCTCCTTCTACTTCTTCTGCTTCTTCTGATTCAACCTCCAGAATTCACCTTCTCCTTCTCCTTCTTCTGCTTCTTCTGATTCACCCTCCAGACTTCACCTTCTCCTTCTCCTTCTTCTACTTCTTCTGTTTCACCCTCCAGACTTCACCTTCTCCTTCTCCTGCTTCTGCTTCTTCTGATTCACCCTCCAGACTTCACCTTCTCCTTCTCCTTCGTCTACGTCTTCTGATTCACCCTCCAGACTACACCTTCTCCTTCTCCTTCTTCTACTTCTTCTGATTCACCCTCCAGACTTCACCTTCTCCTTCTCCTTCTTCTGCTTCTTCTGATTCACCCTCCAGACTTCACTTCTCCTTCTCCTTCTTCTACTTCTTCTGATTCACACTCCAAACTTCATCTTCTCCTTCTCCTTCTTCTACTTCTTCTGATTCACCCTCCAGACTTCACCTTCTCCTTCTCCTTCTTCTACTTCTTCTGCTTCTCCCTCCAGACTTCACCTTCTCCTTCTCCTTCTTCTGCTTCTTCTGATTCACCCTCCAGACTTCACCTTCTCCTTCTCCTTCTTTTCTTCTTCTGATTCACCCTCCAGACTTCACCTTCTCCTTCTCCATCTTCTACTTCTTCTGATTCACCCTACAGACTTCACCTTCTCCTTCTCCTTCTTCTACTTCTTCTGATTCACCCTCCTGACTTCACCTTCTCCTTCTCCTTCTTCTGCTTCTTCTGCTTCACCCTCCAGACTTCACCTTCTCCTTCTCCTTCTTCTGCATCTTCTGATTCACCCTCCAGACCTCACCTTCTCCTTCTCCTTCTTCTACTTCTTCTGATTCACCCTCCAGACTTCATCCTCTCCTTCTCCTTCTTCTGCTTCTTCTGATTCACCCTCCAGACTTCACCTTCTCCTTCTCCTTCTTCAGCTTCTTCTGATTCACCCTCCAGACTTCACCTTCTCCTTCTCCTTCTTCTACTTCTTCTGATTCACCCTCCAGACTTCACCTTCTCCTTCTCCTTCTTCTACTTCTTTTGATTCACCCTCCAGACTTCACCTTCTCCTTCTCCTTCTTCTGCTTCTTCTGATTCACCCTCCAGACTTCACCTTCTCCTTCTCCTTCTTCTGCTTCTTCTGCTTCACCCTCCTGACTTCACCTTCTCCTTCTCCTTCTTCTACTTCTTCTGATTCACCCTCCAGACTTCACCTTCTCCTTCTCCTTATTCTGCTTCTTCTGCTTCACCCTCCAGACTTCACCTTCTCCTTCACCTTCTTCTGCTTCTTCTGATTCACCTCCAGACTTCACCTTCTCCTTCTCCTTCTTCTGCTTCTTCTGATTCACACTTCAGACTTCACCTTCTCCTTCTCCTTCTTCTGCTTCTTCTGATTCACCCTCCAGACTTCACCTTCTCCTTCTCCATCTTCTACTTCTTCTGATTCACCCTCCAGACTTCACCTTCTCCTTCTCCTTCTTCTACTTCTTCTGATTCACCCTCCTGACTTCACCTTCTCCTTCTCCTTCTTCTGCTTCTTCTGCTTCACCCTCCAGACTTCACCTTCTCCTTCTCCTTCTTCTGCTTCTTCTGATTCACCCTCCAGACCTCACCTTCTCCTTCTCCTTCTTCTACTTCTTCTGATTCACCCTCCAGACTTCATCTTCTCCTTCTCCTTCTCCTTCTTCTGCTTCTTCTGATTCACCCTCCAGACTTCACCTTCTCCTTCTCCTTCTTCTACTTCTTCTGATTCACCCTCCAGACTTCACCTTCTCCTTCTCCTTCTTCTACTTCTTCTGATTCACCCTCCAGACTTCACCTTCTCCTTCTCCTTCTTCTGCTTCTTCTGATTCACCCTCCAGACTTCACCTTCTCCTTCTCCTTCTTCTGCTTCTTCTGCTTCACCCTCCTGACTTCACCTTCTCCTTCTCCTTCTTCTACTTCTTCTGATTCACCCTCCAGACTTCACCTTCTCCTTCTCCTTATTCTGCTTCTTCTGCTTCACCCTCCAGACTTCACCTTCTCCTTCTCCTTCTTCTGCTTCTTCTGCTTCGCCCTCCAGACTTCACCTTCTCCTTCTCCTTCTTCTGCTTCTTCTGCTTCACCCTCCAGACTTCACCTTCTCCTTCTCCTTCTTCTGCTTCTTCTGCTTCACCCTCCTGACTTCACCTTCTCCTTCTTCTACTTCTTCTGATTCACCCTCCAGACTTCACCTTCTCCTTCTCCTTCTTCTGCTTCTTCTGCTTCACCCTCCAGACTTCACCTTCTCCTTCTCCTTCTTCTGCTTCTTCCGCTTCACCCTCCAGACTTCACCTTCTCCTTCTCCTTCTTCTACTTCTTCTGCTTCACTCCCTGACTTCACCTTCTCCTTCTCCTTCTTCTGCTTCTTCTGATTCACCCTCCTAACTTCACATTCTCCTTCTCCTTCTTCTGCTTCTTCTGATTCACCCCCCAGACTTCACCTTCTCCTTCTCCTTCTTCTGCTTCTTCTGATTCACCCTCCAGACTTCACCTTCTCCTTCTCCTTCTTCTGCTTCTTCTGATTCACCCTTCAAACTTCACCTTCTCCTTCTCCTTCTTCTGCTTCTTCTGATTCACCCCCCAGACCTCACCTTCTCCTTCTCCTTCTTCTACTTCTTCTGATTCACCCTCCAGACTTCATCTTCTCCTTCTCCTTCTTCTTCTTCTTCTGATTCACCCTCCAGACTTCACCTTCTCCTTCTCCTTCTTCTGCTTCTTCTGATTCACCCTCCAGACTTCACCTTCTCCTTCTCCTTCTTCTACTTCTTCTGATTCACCCTCCAGACTTCAGTTTCTCCTTCTCCTTCTTCTACTTCTTCTGATTCACCCTCCAGTCTTCACCTTCTCCTTCTCCTTCTTCTGCTTCTTCTGCTTCACCCTCCAGACTTCACCTTCTCCTTCTCTTTCTTCTGCTTCTTCTGATTCACCCTCCAGACTTCACCTTCTCCTTCTCCTTCTTCTGCTTCTTCTGATTCACCCTCCAGACTTCACCTTCTCCTTCTCCTTCTTCTGCTTCTTCTGATTCACCCTTCAAACTTCACCTTCTCCTTCTCCTTCTTCTGCTTCTTCTGATTCACCCCCCAGACCTCACCTTCTCCTTCTCCTTCTTCTACTTCTTCTGATTCACCCTCCAGACTTCATCTTCTCCTTCTCCTTCTTCTGCTTCTTCTGATTCACCCTCCAGACTTCACCTTCTCCTTCTCCTTCTTCTGCTTCTTCTGATTCACCCTCCAGACTTCACCTTCTCCTTCTCCTTCTTCTACTTCTTCTGATTCACCCTCCAGACTTCAGTTTCTCCTTCTCCTTCTTCTACTTCTTCTGATTCACCCTCCAGTCTTCACCTTCTCCTTCTCCTTCTTCTGCTTCTTCTGCTTCACCCTCCAGACTTCACCTTCTCCTTCTCTTTCTTCTGCTTCTTCTGATTCACCCTCCAGACTTCACCTTCTCCTTCTCCTTCTTCTGATTCTTCTGATTCACCCTCCAGACTTCACCTTCTCCTTCTCCTTCTTCTGCTTCTTCTGATTCACCCTCCTGACTTCACCTTCTCCTTCTCCTTCTTCTACTTCTTCTGATTCACCCTCCAGACTTCACCTTCTCCTTCTCCTTCTTCTACTTCTTCTGATTCACCCTCCAAACTTCACCTTCTCCTTCTCCTTCTTCTGCTTCTTCTGATTCACCCTCCAGACTTCACCTTCTCCTTCTCCTTATTCTGCTTCTTCTGATTCACCCTCCAGACTTCACCTTCTCCTTCTCCTTCTTCTGCTTCTTCTGCTTCACCCTCCTGACTTCACCTTCTCCTTCTCCTTCTTCTACTTCTTCTGATTCACCCTCCAGACTTCACCTTCTCCTTCTCCTTCTTCTGCTTCTTCTGCTTCACCCTCCAGACTTCACCTTCTCCTTCTCCTTCTTCTGCTTCTTCTGCTTCGCCCTCCAGACTTCACCTTCTCCTTCTCCTTCTTTTGCTTCTTCTGCTTCACCCTCCAGACTTCACCTTCTCCTTCTCCTTCTTCTGCTTCTTCTGCTTCACCCTCCTGACTTCACCTTCTCCTTCTCCTTCTTCTACTTCTTCTGATTCACCCTCCAGACTTCATCTTCTCCTTCTCCTTCTTCTACTTCTTCTGATTCACCCTCCAGACTTCACCTTCTCCTTCTCCTTCTTCTACTTCTTCTGATTCACCCTCCAGACTTCACCTTCTCCTTCTCCTTCATCTACTTCTTCTGATTCACCCTCCAGACTTCACCTTCTCCTTCACCTTCTTCTGCTTCTTCTGATTCACCTCCAGACTTCACCTTCTCCTTCTCCTTCTTCTGCTTCTTCTGATTCACACTTCAGACTTCACCTTCTCCTTCTCCTTCTTCTGCTTCTTCTGATTCACCCTCCAGACCTCACCTTCTCCTTCTTATACATCTTCTGATTCACCCTCCAGACTTCATCTTCTCCTTCTCCTTCTTGTGCTTCTTCTGATTCACCCTCCAGACTTCACCTTCTCCTTCTCCTTCTTCTGCTTCTTCGGATTCACCCTCCAGACTTTGCCTTCTCCTTCTTCTACTTCTTCTGATTCACCCTCCAGACTTCACCTTCTCCTTCTCCTTCTTCTACTTCTTCTGATTCACCCTCCAGTCTTCACCTTCTCCTTCTCCTTCTTCTGCTTCTTCTGATTCACCCTCCAGACTTCACCTTCTCCTTCTCCTTCTTCCGCCTCTTCTGATTCACCCTCCTGACTTCACCTTCTCCTTCTCCTTCTTCTGCTTCTTCTGATTCACCCTCCAGACTTCACCTTATCCTTCTCCTTCTTCTACTTCTTCTGATTCACCCTCCAGACTTCTCCTTCTCCTTCTACTTCTTCTGCTTCTTCTGATTCAACCTCCAGAATTCACCTTCTCCTTCTCCTTCTTCTGCTTCTTCTGATTCACCCTCCAGACTTCACCTTCTCCTTCTCCTTCTTCTACTTCTTCTGTTTCACCCTCCAGACTTCACCTTCTCCTTCTCCTGCTTCTGCTTCTTCTGATTCACCCTCCAGACTTCACCTTCTCCTTCTCCTTCGTCTACGTCTTCTGATTCACCCTCCAGACTACACCTTCTCCTTCTCCTTCTTCTACTTCTTCTGATTCACCCTCCAGACTTCACCTTCTCCTTCTCCTTCTTCTGCTTCTTCTGATTCACCCCCCAGACCTCACCTTCTCCTTCTCCTTCTTCTACTTCTTCTGATTCACCCTCCAGACTTCATCTTCTCCTTCTCCTTCTTCTGCTTCTTCTGATTCACCCTCCAGACTTCACCTTCTCCTTCTCCTTCTTCTGCTTCTTCTGATTCACCCTCCAGACTTCACCTTCTCCTTCTCCTTCTTCTACTTCTTCTGATTCACCCTCCAGACTTCAGTTTCTCCTTCTCCTTCTTCTACTTCTTCTGATTCACCCTCCAGTCTTCACCTTCTCCTTCTCCTTCTTCTGCTTCTTCTGCTTCACCCTCCAGACTTCACCTTCTCCTTCTCTTTCTTCTGCTTCTTCTGATTCACCCTCCAGACTTCACCTTCTCCTTCTCCTTCTTCTGATTCTTCTGATTCACCCTCCAGACTTCACCTTCTCCTTCTCCTTCTTCTGCTTCTTCTGATTCACCCTCCTGACTTCACCTTCTCCTTCTCCTTCTTCTACTTCTTCTGATTCACCCTCCAGACTTCACCTTCTCCTTCTCCTTCTTCTACTTCTTCTGATTCACCCTCCAAACTTCACCTTCTCCTTCTCCTTCTTCTGCTTCTTCTGATTCACCCTCCAGACTTCACCTTCTCCTTCTCCTTATTCTGCTTCTTCTGATTCACCCTCCAGACTTCACCTTCTCCTTCTCCTTCTTCTGCTTCTTCTGCTTCACCCTCCTGACTTCACCTTCTCCTTCTCCTTCTTCTACTTCTTCTGATTCACCCTCCAGACTTCACCTTCTCCTTCTCCTTCTTCTGCTTCTTCTGCTTCACCCTCCAGACTTCACCTTCTCCTTCTCCTTCTTCTGCTTCTTCTGCTTCGCCCTCCAGACTTCACCTTCTCCTTCTCCTTCTTTTGCTTCTTCTGCTTCACCCTCCAGACTTCACCTTCTCCTTCTCCTTCTTCTGCTTCTTCTGCTTCACCCTCCTGACTTCACCTTCTCCTTCTCCTTCTTCTACTTCTTCTGATTCACCCTCCAGACTTCATCTTCTCCTTCTCCTTCTTCTACTTCTTCTGATTCACCCTCCAGACTTCACCTTCTCCTTCTCCTTCTTCTACTTCTTCTGATTCACCCTCCAGACTTCACCTTCTCCTTCTCCTTCATCTACTTCTTCTGATTCACCCTCCAGACTTCACCTTCTCCTTCACCTTCTTCTGCTTCTTCTGATTCACCTCCAGACTTCACCTTCTCCTTCTCCTTCTTCTGCTTCTTCTGATTCACACTTCAGACTTCACCTTCTCCTTCTCCTTCTTCTGCTTCTTCTGATTCACCCTCCAGACCTCACCTTCTCCTTCTTATACATCTTCTGATTCACCCTCCAGACTTCATCTTCTCCTTCTCCTTCTTGTGCTTCTTCTGATTCACCCTCCAGACTTCACCTTCTCCTTCTCCTTCTTCTGCTTCTTCGGATTCACCCTCCAGACTTTGCCTTCTCCTTCTTCTACTTCTTCTGATTCACCCTCCAGACTTCACCTTCTCCTTCTCCTTCTTCTACTTCTTCTGATTCACCCTCCAGTCTTCACCTTCTCCTTCTCCTTCTTCTGCTTCTTCTGATTCACCCTCCAGACTTCACCTTCTCCTTCTCCTTCTTCCGCCTCTTCTGATTCACCCTCCTGACTTCACCTTCTCCTTCTCCTTCTTCTGCTTCTTCTGATTCACCCTCCAGACTTCACCTTCTCCTTCTCCTTCTTCTACTTCTTCTGATTCACCCTCCAGTCTTCTCCTTCTCCTTCTACTTCTTCTGCTTCTTCTGATTCAACCTCCAGAATTCACCTTCTCCTTCTCCTTCTTCTGCTTCTTCTGATTCACCCTCCAGACTTCACCTTCTACTTCTCCTTCTTCTACTTCTTCTGTTTCACCCTCCAGACTTCACCTTCTCCTTCTCCTGCTTCTGCTTCTTCTGATTCACCCTCCAGACTTCACCTTCTCCTTCTCCTTCGTCTACGTCTTCTGATTCACCCTCCAGACTACACCTTCTCCTTCTCCTTCTTCTACTTCTTCTGATTCACCCTCCAGACTTCACCTTCTCCTTCTCCTTCTTCTGCTTCTTCTGATTCACCCTCCAGACTTCACCTTCTCCTTCTCCTTCTTCTGCTTCTTCTGCTTCACCCTCCTGACTTCACCTTCTCCTTCTTCTACTTCTTCTGATTCACCCTCCAGACTTCACCTTCTCCTTCTCCTTCTTCTGCTTCTTCTGCTTCACCCTCCAGACTTCACCTTCTCCTTCTCCTTCTTCTGCTTCTTCTGCTTCACCCTCCAAACTTCACCTTCTCCTTCTCCTTCTTCTACTTCTTCTGCTTCACTCCCTGACTTCACCTTCTCCTTCTCCTTCTTCTGCTTCTTCTGATTCACCCTCCTAACTTCACATTCTCCTTCTCCTTCTTCTGCTTCTTCTGATTCACCCCCCAGACTTCACCTTCTCCTTCTCCTTCTTCTGCTTCTTCTGATTCACCCTCCAGACTTCACCTTCTCCTTCTCCTTCTTCTGCTTCTTCTGATTCACCCTTCAAACTTCACCTTCTCCTTCTCCTTCTTCTGCTTCTTCTGATTCACCCCCCAGACCTCACCTTCTCCTTCTCCTTCTTCTACTTCTTCTGATTCACCCTCCAGACTTCATCTTCTCCTTCTCCTTCTTCTGCTTCTTCTGATTCACCCTCCAGACTTCACCTTCTCCTTCTCCTTCTTCTGCTTCTTCTGCTTCACCCTCCAGACTTCACCTTCTCCTTCTCTTTCTTCTGCTTCTTCTGATTCACCCTCCAGACTTCACCTTCTCCTTCTCCTTCTTCTGATTCTTCTGATTCACCCTCCAGACTTCACCTTCTCCTTCTCCTTCTTCTGCTTCTTCTGATTCACCCTCCTGACTTCACCTTCTCCTTCTCCTTCTTCTACTTCTTCTGATTCACCCTCCAGACTTCACCTTCTCCTTCTCCTTCTTCTACTTCTTCTGATTCACCCTCCAGACTTCACCTTCTCCTTCTCCTTCTTCTGCTTCTTCTGCTTCACCCTCCAGACTTCACCTTCTCCTTCTCTTTCTTCTGCTTCTTCTGATTCACCCTCCAGACTTCACCTTCTCCTTCTCCTTCTTCTGATTCTTCTGATTCACCCTCCAGACTTCACCTTCTCCTTCTCCTTCTTCTGCTTCTTCTGATTCACCCTCCTGACTTCACCTTCTCCTTCTCCTTCTTCTACTTCTTCTGATTCACCCTCCAGACTTCACCTTCTCCTTCTCCTTCTTCTACTTCTTCTGATTCACCCTCCAAACTTCACCTTCTCCTTCTCCTTCTTCTGCTTCTTCTGATTCACCCTCCAGACTTCACCTTCTCCTTCTCCTTATTCTGCTTCTTCTGATTCACCCTCCAGACTTCACCTTCTCCTTCTCCTTCTTCTGCTTCTTCTGCTTCACCCTCCTGACTTCACCTTCTCCTTCTCCTTCTTCTACTTCTTCTGATTCACCCTCCAGACTTCACCTTCTCCTTCTCCTTCTTCTGCTTCTTCTGCTTCACCCTCCAGACTTCACCTTCTCCTTCTCCTTCTTCTGCTTCTTCTGCTTCGCCCTCCAGACTTCACCTTCTCCTTCTCCTTCTTTTGCTTCTTCTGCTTCACCCTCCAGACTTCACCTTCTCCTTCTCCTTCTTCTGCTTCTTCTGCTTCACCCTCCTGACTTCACCTTCTCCTTCTCCTTCTTCTACTTCTTCTGATTCACCCTCCAGACTTCATCTTCTCCTTCTCCTTCTTCTACTTCTTCTGATTCACCCTCCAGACTTCACCTTCTCCTTCTCCTTCTTCTACTTCTTCTGATTCACCCTCCAGACTTCACCTTCTCCTTCTCCTTCATCTACTTCTTCTGATTCACCCTCCAGACTTCACCTTCTCCTTCACCTTCTTCTGCTTCTTCTGATTCACCTCCAGACTTCACCTTCTCCTTCTCCTTCTTCTGCTTCTTCTGATTCACACTTCAGACTTCACCTTCTCCTTCTCCTTCTTCTGCTTCTTCTGATTCACCCTCCAGACCTCACCTTCTCCTTCTTATACATCTTCTGATTCACCCTCCAGACTTCATCTTCTCCTTCTCCTTCTTGTGCTTCTTCTGATTCACCCTCCAGACTTCACCTTCTCCTTCTCCTTCTTCTGCTTCTTCGGATTCACCCTCCAGACTTTGCCTTCTCCTTCTTCTACTTCTTCTGATTCACCCTCCAGACTTCACCTTCTCCTTCTCCTTCTTCTACTTCTTCTGATTCACCCTCCAGTCTTCACCTTCTCCTTCTCCTTCTTCTGCTTCTTCTGATTCACCCTCCAGACTTCACCTTCTCCTTCTCCTTCTTCCGCCTCTTCTGATTCACCCTCCTGACTTCACCTTCTCCTTCTCCTTCTTCTGCTTCTTCTGATTCACCCTCCAGACTTCACCTTCTCCTTCTCCTTCTTCTACTTCTTCTGATTCACCCTCCAGACTTCTCCTTCTCCTTCTACTTCTTCTGCTTCTTCTGATTCAACCTCCAGAATTCACCTTCTCCTTCTCCTTCTTCTGCTTCTTCTGATTCACCCTCCAGACTTCACCTTCTCCTTCTCCTTCTTCTACTTCTTCTGTTTCACCCTCCAGACTTCACCTTCTCCTTCTCCTGCTTCTGCTTCTTCTGATTCACCCTCCAGACTTCACCTTCTCCTTCTCCTTCGTCTACGTCTTCTGATTCACCCTCCAGACTACACCTTCTCCTTCTCCTTCTTCTACTTCTTCTGATTCACCCTCCAGACTTCACCTTCTCCTTCTCCTTCTTCTGCTTCTTCTGATTCACCCTCCAGACTTCACCTTCTCCTTCTCCTTCTTCTACTTCTTCTGATTCACACTCCAAACTTCACCTTCTCCTTCTCCTTCTTCTACTTCTTCTGATTCACCCTCCAGACTTCACCTTCTCCTTCTCCTTCTTCTACTTCTTCTGCTTCTCCCTCCAGACTTCACCTTCTCCTTCTCCTTCTTCTGCTTCTTCTGATTCACCCTCCAGACTTCACCTTCTCCTTCTCCTTCTTCTACTTCTTCTGATTCACCCTCCAGACTTCACCTTCTCCTTCTCCATCTTCTACTTCTTCTGATTCACCCTACAGACTTCACCTTCTCCTTCTCCTTCTTCTACTTCTTCTGATTCACCCTCCTGACTTCACCTTCTCCTTCTCCTTCTTCTGCTTCTTCTGCTTCACCCTCCAGACTTCACCTTCTCCTTCTCCTTCTTCTGCTTCTTCTGATTCCCCCTCCAGACCTCACCTTCTCCTTCTCCTTCTTCTACTTCTTCTGATTCACCCTCCAGACTTCATCTTCTCCTTCTCCTTCTTCTGCTTCTTCTGATTCACCCTCCAGACTTCACCTTCTCCTTCTCCTTCTTCTGCTTCTTCTGATTCACCCTCCAGACTTCACCTTCTCCTTCTCCTTCTTCTACTTCTTCTGATTCACCCTCCAGACTTCACCTTCTCCTTCTCCTTCTTCTACTTCTTCTGATTCACCCTCCAGTCTTCACCTTCTCCTTCTCCTTCTTCTGCTTCTTCTGCTTCACCCTCCAGACTTCACCTTCTCCTTCTCTTTCTTCTGCTTCTTCTGATTCACCCTCCAGACTTCACCTTCTCCTTCTCCTTCTTCTGATTCTTCTGATTCACCCTCCAGACTTCACCTTCTCCTTCTCCTTCTTCTGCTTCTTCTGATTCACCCTCCTGACTTCACCTTCTCCTTCTCCTTCTTCTACTTCTTCTGATTCACCCTCCAGACTTCACCTTCTCCTTCTCCTTCTTCTACCTCTTCTGATTCACCCTCCAAACTTCACCTTCTCCTTCTCCTTCTTCTGCTTCTTCTGATTCACCCTCCAGACTTCACCTTCTCCTTCTCCTTATTCTGCTTCTTCTGATTCACCCTCCAGACTTCACCTTCTCCTTCTCCTTCTTCTGCTTCTTCTGCTTCACCCTCCTGACTTCACCTTCTCCTTCTCCTTCTTCTACTTCTTCTGATTCACCCTCCAGACTTCACCTTCTCCTTCTCCTTCTTCTGCTTCTTCTGCTTCACCCTCCAGACTTCACCTTCTCCTTCTCCTTCTTCTGCTTCTTCTGCTTCGCCCTCCAGACTTCACCTTCTCCTTCTCCTTCTTTTGCTTCTTCTGCTTCACCCTCCAGACTTCACCTTCTCCTTCTCCTTCTTCTGCTTCTTCTGCTTCACCCTCCTGACTTCACCTTCTCCTTCTCCTTCTTCTACTTCTTCTGATTCACCCTCCAGACTTCATCTTCTCCTTCTCCTTCTTCTACTTCTTCTGATTCACCCTCCAGACTTCACCTTCTCCTTCTCCTTCTTCTACTTCTTCTGATTCACCCTCCAGACTTCACCTTCTCCTTCTCCTTCATCTACTTCTTCTGATTCACCCTCCAGACTTCACCTTCTCCTTCACCTTCTTCTGCTTCTTCTGATTCACCTCCAGACTTCACCTTCTCCTTCTCCTTCTTCTGCTTCTTCTGATTCACACTTCAGACTTCACCTTCTCCTTCTCCTTCTTCTGCTTCTTCTGATTCACCCTCCAGACCTCACCTTCTCCTTCTTATACATCTTCTGATTCACCCTCCAGACTTCATCTTCTCCTTCTCCTTCTTGTGCTTCTTCTGATTCACCCTCCAGACTTCACCTTCTCCTTCTCCTTCTTCTGCTTCTTCGGATTCACCCTCCAGACTTTGCCTTCTCCTTCTTCTACTTCTTCTGATTCACCCTCCAGACTTCACCTTCTCCTTCTCCTTCTTCTACTTCTTCTGATTCACCCTCCAGTCTTCACCTTCTCCTTCTCCTTCTTCTGCTTCTTCTGATTCACCCTCCAGACTTCACCTTCTCCTTCTCCTTCTTCCGCCTCTTCTGATTCACCCTCCTGACTTCACCTTCTCCTTCTCCTTCTTCTGCTACTTCTGATTCACCCTCCAGACTTCACCTTCTCCTTCTCCTTCTTCTACTTCTTCTGATTCACCCTCCAGACTTCTCCTTCTCCTTCTACTTCTTCTGCTTCTTCTGATTCAACCTCCAGAATTCACCTTCTCCTTCTCCTTCTTCTGCTTCTTCTGATTCACCCTCCAGACTTCACCTTCTCCTTCTCCTTCTTCTACTTCTTCTGTTTCACCCTCCAGACTTCACCTTCTCCTTCTCCTGCTTCTGCTTCTTCTGATTCACCCTCCAGACTTCACCTTCTCCTTCTCCTTCGTCTACGTCTTCTGATTCACCCTCCAGACTACACCTTCTCCTTCTCCTTCTTCTACTTCTTCTGATTCACCCTCCAGACTTCACCTTCTCCTTCTCCTTCTTCTGCTTCTTCTGATTCACCCTCCAGACTTCACCTTCTCCTTCTCCTTCTTCTACTTCTTCTGATTCACACTCCAAACTTCACCTTCTCCTTCTCCTTCTTCTACTTCTTCTGATTCACCCTCCAGACTTCACCTTCTCCTTCTCCTTCTTCTACTTCTTCTGCTTCTCCCTCCAGACTTCACCTTCTCCTTCTCCTTCTTCTGCTTCTTCTGATTCACCCTCCAGACTTCACCTTCTCCTTCTCCTTCTTCTACTTCTTCTGATTCACCCTCCAGACTTCACCTTCTCCTTCTCCATCTTCTACTTCTTCTGATTCACCCTACAGACTTCACCTTCTCCTTCTCCTTCTTCTACTTCTTCTGATTCACCCTCCTGACTTCACCTTCTCCTTCTCCTTCTTCTGCTTCTTCTGCTTCACCCTCCAGACTTCACCTTCTCCTTCTCCTTCTTCTGCTTCTTCTGATTCACCCTCCAGACCTCACCTTCTCCTTCTCCTTCTTCTACTTCTTCTGATTCACCCTCCAGACTTCATCTTCTCCTTCTCCTTCTTCTGCTTCTTCTGATTCACCCTCCAGACTTCACCTTCTCCTTCTCCTTCTTCTGCTTCTTCTGATTCACCCTCCAGACTTCACCTTCTCCTTCTCCTTCTTCTACTTCTTCTGATTCACCCTCCAGACTTCACCTTCTCCTTCTCCTTCTTCTACTTCTTCTGATTCACCCTCCAGACTTCACCTTCTCCTTCTCCTTCTTCTGCTTCTTCTGATTCACCCTCCAGACTTCACCTTCTCCTTCTCCTTCTTCTGCTTCTTCTGCTTCACCCTCCTGACTTCACCTTCTCCTTCTCCTTCTTCTACTTCTTCTGATTCACCCTCCAGACTTCACCTTCTCCTTCTCCTTATTCTGCCTCTTCTGCTTCACCCTCCAGACTTCACCTTCTCCTTCACCTTCTTCTGCTTCTTCTGATTCACCTCCAGACTTCACCTTCTCCTTCTCCTTCTTCTGCTTCTTCTGATTCACACTTCAGACTTCACCTTCTCCTTCTCCTTCTTCTGCTTCTTCTGATTCACCCTCCAGACTTCACCTTCTCCTTCTCCATCTTCTACTTCTTCTGATTCACCCTCCAGACTTCACCTTCTCCTTCTCCTTCTTCTACTTCTTCTGATTCACCCTCCTGACTTCACCTTCTCCTTCTCCTTCTTCTGCTTCTTCTGCTTCACCCTCCAGACTTCACCTTCTCCTTCTCCTTCTTCTGCTTCTTCTGCTTCACCCTCCAGACTTCACCTTCTCCTTCTCCTTCTTCTACTTCTTCTGATTCACCCTCCTGACTTCACCTTCTCCTTCTCCTTCTTCTGCTTCTTCTGCTTCACCCTCCAGACTTCACCTTCTCCTTCTCCTTCTTCTGCTTCTTCTGATTCACCCTCCAGACCTCACCTTCTCCTTCACCTTCTTCTGCTTCTTCTGATTCACCTCCAGACTTCACCTTCTCCTTCTCCTTCTTCTGCTTCTTCTGATTCACACTTCAGACTTCACCTTCTCCTTCTCCTTCTTCTGCTTCTTCTGATTCACCCTCCAGACTTCACCTTCTCCTTCTCCATCTTCTACTTCTTCTGATTCACCCTCCAGACTTCACCTTCTCCTTCTCCTTCTTCTACTTCTTCTGATTCACCCTCCTGACTTCACCTTCTCCTTCTCCTTCTTCTGCTTCTTCTGCTTCACCCTCCAGACTTCACCTTCTCCTTCTCCTTCTTCTACTTCTTCTGATTCACCCTCCTGACTTCACCTTCTCCTTCTCCTTCTTCTGCTTCTTCTGCTTCACCCTCCAGACTTCACCTTCTCCTTCTCCTTCTTCTGCTTCTTCTGATTCACCCTCCAGACCTCACCTTCTCCTTCTCCTTCTTCTACTTCTTCTGATTCACCCTCCAGACTTCACCTTCTCCTTCTCCTTCTTCTACTTCTTCTGATTCACCCTCCAGACTTCACCTTCTCCTTCTCCTTCTTCTGCTTCTTCTGATTCACCCTCCAGACTTCACCTTCTCCTTCTCCTTCTTCTGCTTCTTCTGCTTCACCCTCCTGACTTCACCTTCTCCTTCTCCTTCTTCTACTTCTTCTGATTCACCCTCCAGACTTCACCTTCTCCTTCTCCTTATTCTGCTTCTTCTGCTTCACCCTCCAGACTTCACCTTCTCCTTCTCCTTCTTCTGCTTCTTCTGCTTCGCCCTCCAGACTTCACCTTCTCCTTCTCCTTCTTCTGCTTCTTCTGCTTCACCCTCCAGACTTCACCTTCTCCTTCTCCTTCTTCTGCTTCTTCTGCTTCACCCTCCTGACTTCACCTTCTCCTTCTCCTTCTTCTACTTCTTCTGATTCACCCTCCAGACTTCACCTTCTCCTTCTCCTTCTTCTGCTTCTTCTGCTTCACCCTCCAGACTTCACCTTCTCCTTCTCCTTCTTCTGCTTCTTCTGCTCCACCCTCCAGACTTCACCTTCTCCTTCTCCTTCTTCTACTTCTTCTGCTTCACTCCTTGACTTCACCTTCTCCTTCTCCTTCTTCTGCTTCTTCTGATTCACCCTCCTAACTTCACCTTCTCCTTCTCCTTCTTCTGCTTCTTCTGCTTCGCCCTCCAGACTTCACCTTCTCCTTCTCCTTCTTCTGCTTCTTCTGCTTCACCCTCCAGACTTCACCTTCTCCTTCTCCTTCTTCTGCTTCTTCTGCTTCACCCTCCAGACTTCACCTTCTCCTTCTCCTTCTTCTGCTTCTTCTGATTCACCCCCCAGACTTCACCTTCTCCTTCTCCTTCTTCTGCTTCTTCTGATTCACCCTCCAGACTTCACCTTCTCCTTCTCCTTCTTCTGCTTCTTCTGATTCACCCTTCAAACTTCACCTTCTCCTTCTCCTTCTTCTGCTTCTTCTGATTCACCCCCCAGACCTCACCTTCTCCTTCTCCTTCTTCTACTTCTTCTGATTCACCCTCCAGACTTCATCTTCTCCTTCTCCTTCTTCTGCTTCTTCTGATTCACCCTCCAGACTTCACCTTCTCCTTCTCCTTCTTCTGCTTCTTCTGATTCACCCTCCAGACTTCACCTTCTCCTTCTCCTTCTTCTACTTCTTCTGATTCACCCTCCAGACTTCAGTTTCTCCTTCTCCTTCTTCTACTTCTTCTGATTCACCCTCCAGTCTTCACCTTCTCCTTCTCCTTCTTCTGCTTCTTCTGCTTCACCCTCCAGACTTCACCTTCTCCTTCTCTTTCTTCTGCTTCTTCTGATTCACCCTCCAGACTTCACCTTCTCCTTCTCCTTCTTCTGATTCTTCTGATTCACCCTCCAGACTTCACCTTCTCCTTCTCCTTCTTCTGCTTCTTCTGATTCACCCTCCAGACATCACCTTCTCCTTCTCCTTCTTCTACTTCTTCTGATTCACCCTCCAGACTTCACCTTCTCCTTCTCCTTCTTCTACTTCTTCTGATTCACCCTCCAGACTGCACCATCTCCTTCTCCTTCTTCTGCTTCTTCTGATTCACCCTCCAGACTTCACCTTCTCCTTCTCCTTTTTCTGCTTCTTCTGATTCACCCTCCAGACTTCACCTTCTCCTTCTCCTTCTTCTGCTTCTTCTGATACACCCTTCAGACTTCACCTTCTCCTTCTCCTTCTTCTGCTTCTTCTGATTCACCCTCCAGACTTCATCTTCTCCTTCTCCTTCTTCTGCTTCTTCTGATTCACCCTCCAGACTTCACCTTCTCCTTCTCCTTCTTCTGCTTCTTCTCATTCACCCTCCAGACTTCACCTTCTCCTTCTCCTTCTTCTGCTTCTTCTGCTTCACCCTCCTGACTTCACCTTCTCCTTCTCCTTCTTCTACTTCTTCTGATTCACCCTCCAGACTTCACCTTCTCCTTCTCCTTCTTCTGCTTCTTCTGCTTCACCCTCCAGACTTCACCTTCTCCTTCTCCTTCTTCTGCTACTTCTGCTTCGCCCTCCAGACTTCACCTTCTCCTTCTCCTTCTTCTGCTTCTTCTGCTTCACCCTCCAGACTTCACCTTCTCCTTCTCCTTCTTCTACTTCTTCTGATTCACCCTCCAGACTTCACCTTCTCCTTCTCCTTCATCTACTTCTTCTGATTCACCCTCCAGACTTCACCTTCTCCTTCACCTTCTTCTGCTTCTTCTGATTCACCTCCAGACTTCACCTTCTCCTTCTCCTTCTTCTGCTTCTTCTGATTCACACTTCAGACTTCACCTTCTCCTTCTCCTTCTTCTGCTTCTTCTGATTCACCCTCCAGACCTCACCTTCTCCTTTTTATACATCTTCTGATTCACCCTCCAGACTTCATCTTCTCCTTCTCCTTCTTGTGCTTCTTCTGATTCACCCTCCAGACTTCACCTTCTCCTTCTCCTTCTTCTGCTTCTTCGGATTCACCCTCCAGACTTCGCCTTCTCCTTCTTCTACTTCTTCTGATTCACCCTCCAGACTTCACCTTCTCCTTCTCCTTCTTCTACTTCTTCTGATTCACCCTCCAGTCTTCACCTTCTCCTTCTCCTTCTTCTGCTTCTTCTGATTCACCCTCCAGACTTCACCTTCTCCTTCTCCTTCTTCCGCCTCTTCTGATTCACCCTCCTGACTTCACCTTCTCCTTCTCCTCCTTCTGCTTCTTCTGATTCTCCCTCCAGACTTCACCTTCTCCTTCTCCTTCTTCTACTTCTTCTGATTCACCCTCCAGACTTCTCCTTCTCCTTCTACTTCTTCTGCTTCTTCTGATTCAACCTCCAGAATTCACCTTCTCCTTCTCCTTCTTCTGCTTCTTCTGATTCACCCTCCAGACTTCACCTTCTCCTTCTCCTTCTTCTACTTCTTCTGTTTCACCCTCCAGACTTCACCTTCTCCTTCTCCTGCTTCTGCTTCTTCTGATACACCCTCCAGACTTCACCTTCTCCTTCTCCTTCGTCTACGTCTTCTGATTCACCCTCCAGACTACACCTTCTCCTTCTCCTTCTTCTACTTCTTCTGATTCACCCTCCAGACTTCACCTTCTCCTTCTCCTTCTTCTGCTTCTTCTGATTCACCCTCCAGACTTCATCTTCTCCTTCTCCTTCTTCTGCTTCTTCTGATTCACCCTCCAGACTTCACCTTCTCCTTCTCCTTCTTCTGCTTCTTCTGATTCACCCTCCAGACTTCACCTTCTCCTTCTCCTTCTTCTGCTTCTTCTGCTTCACCCTCCTGACTTCACCTTCTCCTTCTCCTTCTTCTACTTCTTCTGATTCACCCTCCAGACTTCACCTTCTCCTTCTCCTTCTTCTGCTTCTTCTGCTTCACCCTCCAGACTTCACCTTCTCCTTCTCCTTCTTCTGCTACTTCTGCTTCGCCCTCCAGACTTCACCTTCTCCTTCTCCTTCTTCTGCTTCTTCTGCTTCACCCTCCAGACTTCACCTTCTCCTTCTCCTTCTTCTGCTTCTTCTGCTTCACCCTCCTGACTTCACCTTCTCCTTCTCCTTCTTCTACTTCTTCTGATTCACCCTCCAGACTTCAGCTTCTCCTTCTCCTTCTTCTACTTCTTCTGATTCACCCTCCAGACTTCACCTTCTCCTTCTCCTTCTTCTACTTCTTCTGATTCACCCTCCAGACTTCACCTTCTCCTTCTCCTTCATCTACTTCTTCTGATTCACCCTCCAGACTTCACCTTCTCCTTCACCTTCTTCTGCTTCTTCTGATTCACCTCCAGACTTCACCTTCTCCTTCTCCTTCTTCTGCTTCTTCTGATTCACACTTCAGACTTCACCTTCTCCTTCTCCTTCTTCTGCTTCTTCTGATTCACCCTCCAGACCTCACCTTCTCCTTTTTATACATCTTCTGATTCACCCTCCAGACTTCATCTTCTCCTTCTCCTTCTTGTGCTTCTTCTGATTCACCCTCCAGACTTCACCTTCTCCTTCTCCTTCTTCTGCTTCTTCGGATTCACCCTCCAGACTTCGCCTTCTCCTTCTTCTACTTCTTCTGATTCACCCTCCAGACTTCACCTTCTCCTTCTCCTTCTTCTACTTCTTCTGATTCACCCTCCAGTCTTCACCTTCTCCTTCTCCTTCTTCTGCTTCTTCTGATTCACCCTCCAGACTTCACCTTCTCCTTCTCCTTCTTCCGCCTCTTCTGATTCACCCTCCTGACTTCACCTTCTCCTTCTCCTCCTTCTGCTTCTTCTGATTCTCCCTCCAGACTTCACCTTCTCCTTCTCCTTCTTCTACTTCTTCTGATTCACCCTCCAGACTTCTCCTTCTCCTTCTACTTCTTCTGCTTCTTCTGATTCAACCTCCAGAATTCACCTTCTCCTTCTCCTTCTTCTGCTTCTTCTGATTCACCCTCCAGACTTCACCTTCTCCTTCTCCTTCTTCTACTTCTTCTGTTTCACCCTCCAGATTTCACCTTCTCCTTCTCCTGCTTCTGCTTCTTCTGATACACCCTCCAGACTTCACCTTCTCCTTCTCCTTCGTCTACGTCTTCTGATTCACCCTCCAGACTACACCTTCTCCTTCTCCTTCTTCTACTTCTTCTGATTCACCCTCCAGACTTCACCTTCTCCTTCTCCTTCTTCTGCTTCTTCTGATTCACCCTCCAGACTTCACCTTCTCCTTCTCCTTCTTCTACTTCTTCTGATTCACACTCCAAACTTCACCTTCTCCTTCTCCTTCTTCTACTTCTTCTGATTCACCCTCCAGACTTCACCTTCTCCTTCTCCTTCTTCTACTTCTTCTGCTTCTCCCTCCAGATTTCACCTTCTCCTTCTCCTTCTTCTGCTTCTTCTGATTCACCCTCCAGACTTCACCTTCTCCTTCTCCTTCTTCTACTTCTTCTGATTCACCCTCCAGACTTCACCTTCTCCTTCTCCTTCTTCTACTTCTTCTGATTCACCCTCCTGACTTCACCTTCTCCTTCTCCTTCTTCTGCTTCTTCTGCTTCACCCTCCAGACTTCACCTTCTCCTTCTCCTTCTTCTGCTTCTTCTGATTCACCCTCCAGACCTCACCTTCTCCTTCTCCTTCTTCTACTTCTTCTGATTCACCCTCCAGACTTCATCTTCTCCTTCTCCTTCTCCTTCTTCTGCTTCTTCTGATTCACCCTCCAGACTTCACCTTCTCCTTCTCCTTCTTCTACTTCTTCTGATTCACCCTCCAGACTTCACCTTCTCCTTCTCCTTCTTCTACTTCTTCTGATTCACCCTCCAGACTTCACCTTCTCCTTCTCCTTCTTCTGCTTCTTCTGATTCACCCTCCAGACTTCACCTTCTCCTTCTCCTTCTTCTGCTTCTTCTGCTTCACCCTCCTGACTTCACCTTCTCCTTCTCCTTCTTCTACTTCTTCTGATTCACCCTCCAGACTTCACCTTCTCCTTCTCCTTATTCTGCTTCTTCTGCTTCACCCTCCAGACTTCACCTTCTCCTTCTCCTTCTTCTGCTTCTTCTGCTTCGCCCTCCAGACTTCACCTTCTCCTTCTCCTTCTTCTGCTTCTTCTGCTTCACCCTCCAGACTTCACCTTCTCCTTCTCCTTCTTCTGCTTCTTCTGCTTCACCCTCCTGACTTCACCTTCTCCTTCTCCTTCTTCTACTTCTTCTGATTCACCCTCCAGACTTCACCTTCTCCTTCTCCTTCTTCTGCTTCTTCTGCTTCACCCTCCAGACTTCACCTTCTCCTTCTCCTTCTTCTGCTTCTTCTGCTTCACCCTCCAGACTTCACCTTCTCCTTCTCCTTCTTCTACTTCTTCTGCTTCACTCCTTGACTTCACCTTCTCCTTCTCCTTCTTCTGCTTCTTCTGATTCACCCTCCTAACTTCACATTCTCCTTCTCCTTCTTCTGCTTCTTCTGATTCACCCCCCAGACTTCACCTTCTCCTTCTCCTTCTTCTGCTTCTTCTGATTCACCCTCCAGACTTCACCTTCTCCTTCTCCTTCTTCTGCTTCTTCTGATTCACCCTTCAAACTTCACCTTCTCCTTCTCCTTCTTCTGCTTCTTCTGATTCACCCCCCAGACCTCACCTTCTCCTTCTCCTTCTTCTACTTCTTCTGATTCACCCTCCAGACTTCATCTTCTCCTTCTCCTTCTTCTGCTTCTTCTGATTCACCCTCCAGACTTCACCTTCTCCTTCTCCTTCTTCTGCTTCTTCTGATTCACCCTCCAGACTTCACCTTCTCCTTCTCCTTCTTCTACTTCTTCTGATTCACCCTCCAGACTTCAGTTTCTCCTTCTCCTTCTTCTACTTCTTCTGATTCACCCTCCAGTCTTCACCTTCTCCTTCTCCTTCTTCTGCTTCTTCTGCTTCACCCTCCAGACTTCACCTTCTCCTTCTCTTTCTTCTGCTTCTTCTGATTCACCCTCCAGACTTCACCTTCTCCTTCTCCTTCTTCTGATTCTTCTGATTCACCCTCCAGACTTCACCTTCTCCTTCTCCTTCTTCTGCTTCTTCTGATTCACCCTCCAGACATCACCTTCTCCTTCTCCTTCTTCTACTTCTTCTGATTCACCCTCCAGACTTCACCTTCTCCTTCTCCTTCTTCTGCTTCTTCTGCTTCACCCTCCAGACTTCACCTTCTCCTTCTCCTTCTTCTACTTCTTCTGCTTCACTCCTTGACTTCACCTTCTCCTTCTCCTTCTTCTGCTTCTTCTGATTCACCCTCCTAACTTCACATTCTCCTTCTCCTTCTTCTGCTTCTTCTGATTCACCCCCCAGACTTCACCTTCTCCTTCTCCTTCTTCTGCTTCTTCTGATTCACCCTCCAGACTTCACCTTCTCCTTCTCCTTCTTCTGCTTCTTCTGATTCACCCTTCAAACTTCACCTTCTCCTTCTCCTTCTTCTGCTTCTTCTGATTCACCCCCCAGACCTCACCTTCTCCTTCTCCTTCTTCTACTTCTTCTGATTCACCCTCCAGACTTCATCTTCTCCTTCTCCTTCTTCTGCTTCTTCTGATTCACCCTCCAGACTTCACCTTCTCCTTCTCCTTCTTCTGCTTCTTCTGATTCACCCTCCAGACTTCACCTTCTCCTTCTCCTTCTTCTACTTCTTCTGATTCACCCTCCAGACTTCAGTTTCTCCTTCTCCTTCTTCTACTTCTTCTGATTCACCCTCCAGTCTTCACCTTCTCCTTCTCCTTCTTCTGCTTCTTCTGCTTCACCCTCCAGACTTCACCTTCTCCTTCTCTTTCTTCTGCTTCTTCTGATTCACCCTCCAGACTTCACCTTCTCCTTCTCCTTCTTCTGATTCTTCTGATTCACCCTCCAGACTTCACCTTCTCCTTCTCCTTCTTCTGCTTCTTCTGATTCACCCTCCAGACATCACCTTCTCCTTCTCCTTCTTCTACTTCTTCTGATTCACCCTCCAGACTTCACCTTCTCCTTCTCCTTCTTCTACTTCTTCTGATTCACCCTCCAGACTGCACCATCTCCTTCTCCTTCTTCTGCTTCTTCTGATTCACCCTCCAGACTTCACCTTCTCCTTCTCCTTTTTCTGCTTCTTCTGATTCACCCTCCAGACTTCACCTTCTCCTTCTCCTTCTTCTGCTTCTTCTGATACACCCTTCAGACTTCACCTTCTCCTTCTCCTTCTTCTGCTTCTTCTGATTCACCCTCCAGACTTCATCTTCTCCTTCTCCTTCTTCTGCTTCTTCTGATTCACCCTCCAGACTTCACCTTCTCCTTCTCCTTCTTCTGCTTCTTCTGATTCACCCTCCAGACTTCACCTTCTCCTTCTCCTTCTTCTGCTTCTTCTGCTTCACCCTCCTGACTTCACCTTCTCCTTCTCCTTCTTCTACTTCTTCTGATTCACCCTCCAGACTTCACCTTCTCCTTCTCCTTCTTCTGCTTCTTCTGCTTCACCCTCCAGACTTCACCTTCTCCTTCTCCTTCTTCTGCTACTTCTGCTTCGCCCTCCAGACTTCACCTTCTCCTTCTCCTTCTTCTGCTTCTTCTGCTTCACCCTCCAGACTTCACCTTCTCCTTCTCCTTCTTCTGCTTCTTCTGCTTCACCCTCCTGACTTCACCTTCTCCTTCTCCTTCTTCTACTTCTTCTGATTCACCCTCCAGACTTCATCTTCTCCTTCTCCTTCTTCTACTTCTTCTGATTCACCCTCCAGACTTCACCTTCTCCTTCTCCTTCTTCTACTTCTTCTGATTCACCCTCCAGACTTCACCTTCTCCTTCTCCTTCATCTACTTCTTCTGATTCACCCTCCAGACTTCACCTTCTCCTTCACCTTCTTCTGCTTCTTCTGATTCACCTCCAGACTTCACCTTCTCCTTCTCCTTCTTCTGCTTCTTCTGATTCACACTTCAGACTTCACCTTCTCCTTCTCCTTCTTCTGCTTCTTCTGATTCACCCTCCAGACCTCACCTTCTCCTTTTTATACATCTTCTGATTCACCCTCCAGACTTCATCTTCTCCTTCTCCTTCTTGTGCTTCTTCTGATTCACCCTCCAGACTTCACCTTCTCCTTCTCCTTCTTCTGCTTCTTCGGATTCACCCTCCAGACTTCGCCTTCTCCTTCTTCTACTTCTTCTGATTCACCCTCCAGACTTCACCTTCTCCTTCTCCTTCTTCTACTTCTTCTGATTCACCCTCCAGTCTTCACCTTCTCCTTCTCCTTCTTCTGCTTCTTCTGATTCACCCTCCAGACTTCACCTTCTCCTTCTCCTTCTTCCGCCTCTTCTGATTCACCCTCCTGACTTCACCTTCTCCTTCTCCTCCTTCTGCTTCTTCTGATTCTCCCTCCAGACTTCACCTTCTCCTTCTCCTTCTTCTACTTCTTCTGATTCACCCTCCAGACTTCTCCTTCTCCTTCTACTTCTTCTGCTTCTTCTGATTCAACCTCCAGAATTCACCTTCTCCTTCTCCTTCTTCTGCTTCTTCTGATTCACCCTCCAGACTTCACCTTCTCCTTCTCCTTCTTCTACTTCTTCTGTTTCACCCTCCAGACTTCACCTTCTCCTTCTCCTGCTTCTGCTTCTTCTGATACACCCTCCAGACTTCACCTTCTCCTTCTCCTTCGTCTACGTCTTCTGATTCACCCTCCAGACTACACCTTCTCCTTCTCCTTCTTCTACTTCTTCTGATTCACCCTCCAGACTTCACCTTCTCCTTCTCCTTCTTCTGCTTCTTCTGATTCACCCTCCAGACTTCACCTTCTCCTTCTCCTTCTTCTACTTCTTCTGATTCACACTCCAAACTTCACCTTCTCCTTCTCCTTCTTCTACTTCTTCTGATTCACCCTCCAGACTTCACCTTCTCCTTCTCCTTCTTCTACTTCTTCTGCTTCTCCCTCCAGACTTCACCTTCTCCTTCTCCTTCTTCTGCTTCTTCTGATTCACCCTCCAGACTTCACCTTCTCCTTCTCCTTCTTCTACTTCTTCTGATTCACCCTCCAGACTTCACCTTCTCCTTCTCCATCTTCTACTTCTTCTGATTCACCCTCCAGACTTCACCTTCTCCTTCTCCTTCTTCTACTTCTTCTGATTCACCCTCCTGACTTCACCTTCTCCTTCTCCTTCTTCTGCTTCTTCTGCTTCACCCTCCAGACTTCACCTTCTCCTTCTCCTTCTTCTGCTTCTTCTGATTCACCCTCCAGACCTCACCTTCTCCTTCTCCTTCTTCTACTTCTTCTGATTCACCCTCCAGACTTCATCTTCTCCTTCTCCTTCTTCTGCTTCTTCTGATTCACCCTCCAGACTTCACCTTCTCCTTCTCCTTCTTCTGCTTCTTCTGATTCAACCTCCAGACTTCACCTTCTCCTTCTCCTTCTTCTACTTCTTCTGATTCACCCTCCAGACTTCACCTTCTCCTTCTCCTTCTTCTACTTCTTCTGATTTATCCTCCAGACTTCACCTTCTCCTTCTCCTTCTTCTGCTTCTTCTGATTCACCCTCCAGACTTCACCTTCTCCTTCTCCTTCTTCTGCTTCTTCTGCTTCACCCTCCTGACTTCACCTTCTCCTTCTCCTTCTTCTACTTCTTCTGATTCACCCTCCAGACTTCACCTTCTCCTTCTCCTTATTCTGCTTCTTCTGCTTCACCCTCCAGACTTCACCTTCTCCTTCTCCTTCTTCTGCTTCTTCTGCTTCGCCCTCCAGACTTCACCTTCTCCTTCTCCTTCTTCTGCTTCACCCTCCAGACTTCACCTTCTCCTTCTCCTTCTTCTGCTTCTTCTGCTTCACCCTCCTGACTTCACCTTCTCCTTCTCCTTCTTCTGCTTCTTCTGCTTCACCCTCCAGACTTCACCTTCTCCTTCTCCTTCTTCTGCTTCTTCTGATTCACCCTCCAGACTTCACCTTCTCCTTCTCCTTCTTCTGCTTCTTCTGATACACCCTTCAGACTTCACATTCTCCTTCTCCTTCTTCTGCTTCTTCTGATTCACCCTCCAGACTTCATCTTCTCCTTCTCCTTCTTCTGCTTCTTCTGATTCACCCTCCAGACTTCACCTTCTCCTTCTCCTTCTTCTGCTTCTTCTGATTCACCCTCCAGACTTCACCTTCTCCTTCTCCTTCTTCTACTTCTTCTGATTCACCCTCCAGACTTCACCTTCTCCTTCTCCTTCTTCTACATCTTCTGATTCACCCTCCAGACTTCACCTTCTCCTTCTCCTTCTTCTGCTTCTTCTGATTCACCCTCCAGACTTCACCTTCTCCTTCTCCTTCTTCTGCTTCTTCTGATTCACCCTCCAGACTTCATCTTCTCCTTCTCCTTCTTCTGCTTCTTCTGATTCACCCTCCAGACTTCACCTTCTCCTTTTCCTTCTTCTTCTACTTCTGATTCACCCTCCAGACTTCGCCTTCTCCTTCTCCTTCTTCTACTTCTTCTGATTCGCCCTCCAGACTTCACCTTCTCCTTCTTCTACTTCTTCTGATTCACCCTCCAGTCTTCACCTTCTCCTTCTCCTTCTTCTGCTTCTTCTGATTCACCCTCCAGACTTCACCTTCTCCTTCTCCTTCTTCTGCTTCTTCTGATTCACCCTCCTGACTTCACCTTCTCCTTCTCCTTCTTCCGCTTCTCCTGATTCACCCTCCAGACATCACCTTCTCCTTCTCCTTCTTCTACTTCTTCTGATTCACCCTCCAGACTTCACCTTCTCCTTCTCCTTCTTCTACTTCTTCTGATTCACCCTCCAGACTTCACCTTCTCCTTCTCCTTCTTCTACTTCTTCTGATTCACCCTCCTGACTTCACCTTCTCCTTCTCCTTCTTCTGCTTCTTCTGCTTTACCCTCCAGACTTCACCTTCTCCTTCTCCTTCTTCTGCTTCTTCTGCTTCACCCTCCAGACTTCACCTTCTCCGTCTCCTTCTTCTGCTTCTTCTGCTTCACCCTCCTGACTTCACCTTCTCCTTCTCCTTCTTCTACTTCTTCTGATTCACCCTCCAGACAACACCTTCTCCTTCTCCTTCTTCTGCTTCTTCTGCTTCACCCTCCAGACTTCACCTTCACCTTCTCCTTCTTCTGCTTCTTCTGCTTCGCCCTCCAGACTTCACCTTCTCCTTCTCCTTCTTCTGTTTCTTCTGCTTCACCCTCCAGACTTCATCTTCTCCTTCTCCTTCTTCTGCTTCTTCTGCTTCACCCTCCTGACTTCACCATCTCCTTCTCCTTCTTCTACTTCTTCTGCTGCACCCCCCTGACTTCACCTTCTCCTTCTCCTTCTTCTGCTTCTTCTGATTCACCCTCCTAACTTCACCTTCTCCTGCTCCTTCTTCTGCTTCTTCTGATTCACCCTCCTGACTTCACCTTCTCCTTCTCCTTCTTCTGCTTCTTCTGATTCACCCTCCAGACTTCACCTTATCCTTCTCCTTCTTCTGCTTCTTCTGATTCACCCTCCAGACTTCATCTTCTCCTTCTCCTTCTTCTGCTTCTTCTGATTCACCCTCCAGACCTCACCTTCTCCTTCTCCTTCTTCTACTTCTTCTGATTCACCCTCCAGACTTCATCTTCTCCTTCTCATTCTTTTGCTTCTTCTGATTCACCCTCCAGACTTCACCTTCTCCTTCTCCTTCTTCTGCTTCTTCTGATTCACCCTCCAGACTTCACCTTCTCCTTCTCCTTCTTCTACTTCTTCTGATTCACCCTCCTGAATTCACCTTCTCCTTCTCCTTCTTCTACTTCTTCTGCTTCACCCTCCAGACTTCACCTTCTCCTTCTCCTTCTTCTACTTCTTCTGATTCACCCTCCAGACTTCACCTTCTGCTTCTCCTTCTTCTGCTTCTCCTGATTCACCCTCCAGACTTCACCTTCTCCTTCTCCTTATTCTGCTTCTTCTGATTCACCCTCCAGACTTCACCTTCTCCTTCTCCTTCTTCTGCTTCTTCTGATTCACCCTCCAGACTTCACCTTCTCCTTCTCCTTCTTCTGCTTCTTCTGATTCACCTTCCAGACTTCACCTTCTCCTTCTCCTTCTTCTACTTCTTCTGCTTCACCCCCCTGACTTCACCTTCTCCTTCTCCTTCTTCTGCTTCTTCTGATTCACCCTCCTAACTTCACCTTCTCCTTCTCCTTCTTCTGCTTCTTCTGATTCACCCTCCTGACTTCACCTTCTCCTTCTCCTTCTTCTGCTTCTTCTGATTCACCCTCCAGACTTCA
Organism: Somniosus microcephalus; assembly: GCF_052327205.1. Lineage (NCBI taxonomy): Eukaryota > Metazoa > Chordata > Chondrichthyes > Squaliformes > Somniosidae > Somniosus > Somniosus microcephalus. Next base: position 128,183 of record NW_028225369.1, read on the forward strand.
CCTTCTCCTTCTCCTTCTTCTGCTTCTTCTGATTCACCCTCCAGACTTCACCTTCTCCTTCTCCTTCTTCTGCTTCTTCTGATTCACCCCCCAGACCTCACCTTCTCCTTCTCCTTCTTCTACTTATTCTGATTCACCCTCCAGACTTCATCTTCTCCTTCTCCTTCTTCTGCTTCTTCTGATTCACCCTCCAGACTTCACCTTCTCCTTCTCCTTCTTCTGCTTCTTCTGATTCACCCTCCAGACTTCACCTTCTCCTTCTCCTTCTACTACTTCTTCTGATTCACCCTCCAGACTTCAGTTTCTCCTTCTCCTTCTTCTACTTCTTCTGATTCACCCTCCAGTCTTCACCTTCTCCTTCTCCTTCTTCTGCTTCTTCTGCTTCACCCTCCAGACTTCACCTTCTCCTTCTCTTTCTTCTGCTTCTTCTGATTCACCCTCCAGACTTCACCTTCTCCTTCTCCTTCTTCTGGTTCTTCTGATTCACCCTCCAGACTTCATCTTCTCCTTCTCCTTCTTCTGCTTCTTCTAATTCACCCTCCAGACTTCACCTTCTCTTTCTCCTTCTTCTGCTTCTTCTGATTCACCCTCCAGACTTCACCTTCTCCTTCTCCTTCTTCTACTTCTTCTGATTCACCCTCCAGACTTCAGTTTCTCCTTCTCCTTCTTCTACTTCTTCTGATTCACCCTCCAGTCTTCACCTTCTCCTTCTCCTTCTTCTGCTTCTTCTGCTTTACCCTCCAGACTTCACCTTCTCCTTCTCCTTCTTCTGCTTCTTCTGCTTCACCCTCCAGACTTCACCTTCTCCGTCTCCTTCTTCTGCTTCTTCTGCTTCACCCTCCTGACTTCACCTTCTCCTTCTCCTTCTTCTACTTCTTCTGATTCACCCTCCAGACAACACCTTCTCCTTCTCCTTCTTCTGCTTCTTCTGCTTCACCCTCCAGACTTCACCTTCACCTTCTCCTTCTTCTGCTTCTTCTGCTTCGCCCTCCAGACTTCACCTTCTCCTTCTCCTTCTTCTGTTTCTTCTGCTTCACCCTCCAGACTTCATCTTCTCCTTCTCCTTCTTCTGCTTCTTCTGCTTCACCCTCCTGACTTCACCATCTCCTTCTCCTTCTTCTACTTCTTCTGCTGCACCCCCCTGACTTCACCTTCTCCTTCTCCTTCTTCTGCTTCTTCTGATTCACCCTCCTAACTTCACCTTCTCCTGCTCCTTCTTCTGCTTCTTCTGATTCACCCTCCTGACTTCACCTTCTCCTTCTCCTTCTTCTGCTTCTTCTGATTCACCCTCCAGACTTCACCTTATCCTTCTCCTTCTTCTGCTTCTTCTGATTCACCCTCCAGACTTCATCTTCTCCTTCTCCTTCTTCTGCTTCTTCTGATTCACCCTCCAGACCTCACCTTCTCCTTCTCCTTCTTCTACTTCTTCTGATTCACCCTCCAGACTTCATCTTCTCCTTCTCATTCTTTTGCTTCTTCTGATTCACCCTCCAGACTTCACCTTCTCCTTCTCCTTCTTCTGCTTCTTCTGATTCACCCTCCAGACTTCACATTCTCCTTCTCCTTCTTCTACTTCTTCTGATTCACCCTCCTGAATTCACCTTCTCCTTCTCCTTCTTCTACTTCTTCTGCTTCACCCTCCAGACTTCACCTTCTCCTTCTCCTTCTTCTACTTCTTCTGATTCACCCTCCAGACTTCACCTTCTGCTTCTCCTTCTTCTGCTTCTCCTGATTCACCCTCCAGACTTCACCTTCTCCTTCTCCTTATTCTGCTTCTTCTGATTCACCCTCCAGACTTCACCTTCTCCTTCTCCTTCTTCTGCTTCTTCTGATTCACCCTCCAGACTTCACCTTCTCCTTCTCCTTCTTCTGCTTCTTCTGATTCACCTTCCAGACTTCACCTTCTCCTTCTCCTTCTTCTACTTCTTCTGCTTCACCCCCCTGACTTCACCTTCTCCTTCTCCTTCTTCTGCTTCTTCTGATTCACCCTCCTAACTTCACCTTCTCCTTCTCCTTCTTCTGCTTCTTCTGATTCACCCTCCTGACTTCACCTTCTCCTTCTCCTTCTTCTGCTTCTTCTGATTCACCCTCCAGACTTCACCTTCTCCTTCTCCTTCTTCTGCTTCTTCTGATTCACCCTCCAGACTTCACCTTCTCCTTCTCCTTCTTCTGCTTCTTCTGATTCACCCCCCAGACCTCACCTTCTCCTTCTCCTTCTTCTACTTATTCTGATTCACCCTCCAGACTTCATCTTCTCCTTCTCCTTCTTCTGCTTCTTCTGATTCACCCTCCAGACTTCACCTTCTCCTTCTCCTTCTTCTGCTTCTTCTGATTCACCCTCCAGACTTCACCTTCTCCTTCTCCTTCTACTACTTCTTCTGATTCACCCTCCAGACTTCAGTTTCTCCTTCTCCTTCTTCTACTTCTTCTGATTCACCCTCCAGTCTTCACCTTCTCCTTCTCCTTCTTCTGCTTCTTCTGCTTCACCCTCCAGACTTCACCTTCTCCTTCTCTTTCTTCTGCTTCTTCTGATTCACCCTCCAGACTTCACCTTCTCCTTCTCCTTCTTCTGGTTCTTCTGATTCACCCTCCAGACTTCATCTTCTCCTTCTCCTTCTTCTGCTTCTTCTAATTCACCCTCCAGACTTCACCTTCTCTTTCTCCTTCTTCTGCTTCTTCTGATTCACCCTCCAGACTTCACCTTCTCCTTCTCCTTCTTCTACTTCTTCTGATTCACCCTCCAGACTTCAGTTTCTCCTTCTCCTTCTTCTACTTCTTCTGATTCACCCTCCAGTCTTCACCTTCTCCTTCTCCTTCTTCTGCTTCTTCTGCTTCACCCTCCAGACTTCACCTTCTCCTTCTCTTTCTTCTGCTTCTTCTGATTCACCCTCCAGACTTCACCTTCTCCTTCTCCTTCTTCTGATTCTTCTGATTCACCCTCCAGACTTCACCTTCTCCTTCTCCTTCTTCTGCTTCTTCTGATTCACCCTCCTGACTTCACCTTCTCCTTCTCCTTCTTCTACTTCTTCTGATTCACCCTCCTGACTTCACCTTCTCCTTCTCCTTCTTCTACTTCTTCTGCTTCACCCTCCAGACTTCACCTTCTCCTTCTCCTTCTTCTACTTCTTCTGATTCACCCTCCAGACTTCACCTTCTCCTTCTCCTTCTTCTGCTTCTTCTGATTCACCCTCCAGACTTCACCTTCTCCTTCTCCTTCTTCTGCTTCTTCTGATTCACCCTCCAGACTTCACCTTCTCCTTCTCCTTTTTCTGCTTCTTCTGATTCACCCTCCAGACTTCACCTTCTCCTTCTCCTTCTTCTGCTTCTTCTGATACACCCTTCAGACTTCACCTTCTCCTTCTCCTTCTTCTGCTTCTTCTGATTCACCCTCCAGACCTCACCTTCTCCTTCTCCTTCTTCTACTTCTTCTGATTCACCCTCCAGACTTCATCTTCTCCTTCTCCTTCTTCTGCTTCTTCTGATTCACCCTCCAGACTTCACCTTCTCCTTCTCCTTCTTCTGCTTCTTCTGATTCACCCTCCAGACTTCACCTTCTCCTTCTCCTTCTTCTACTTCTTCTGATTCACCCTCCAGACTTCACCTTCTCCTTCTCCTTCTTCTACTTCTTCTGATTCACCCTCCAGACTTCACCTTCTCCTTCTCCTTCTTCTGCTTCTTCTGATTCACCCTCCAGACTTCAGCTTCTCCTTCTCCTTCTTTTGCTTCTTCTGCTTCACCCTCCTGACTTCACCTTCTCCTTCTCCTTCTTCTACTTCTTCTGATTCACACTCCAGACTTCAACTTCTCCTTCTCCTTCTTCTGCTTCTTCTGCTTCACCCTCCAGACTTCACCTTCTCCTTCTCCTTCTTCTGCTTCTTCTGCTTCGCCCTCCAGACTTCACCTTCTCCTTCTCCTTCTTCTGCTTCTTCTGCTTCACCCTCCTGACTTCACCTTCTCCTTCTCCTTCTTCTACTTCTTCTGATTCACCCTCCAGACTTCACCTTCTCCTTCTCCTTCTTCTGCTTCTTCTGCTTCACCCTCCAGACTTCACCTTCTCCTTCTCCTTCTTCTGCTTCTTCTGCTGCGCCCTCCAGAATTCTCCTTCTCCTTCTCCTTCTTCTGCTTCTTCTGCTTCACCCTCCAGACTTCACCTTCTCCTTCTCCTTCTTCTACTTCTTCTGCTTCACCCCCCTGACTTCACCTTCACCTTCTCCTTCTTCTGCTTCTTCTGATTCACCCTCCAGACCTCACCTTCTCCTTCTCCTTCTTCTACTTCTTCTGATTCACCCTCCAGAATTCATCTTGTCCTTCTCCTTCTTCTGCTTCTTCTGATTCACCCTCCAGACCTCACCTTCTCCTTCTCCTTCTTCTGCTTCTTCTGATTCACCCTCCAGACTTCACCTTCTCCTTCTCCTTCTTCTGCTTCTTCTGCTTCGCCCTCCAGACTTCACCTTCTCCTTCTCCTTCTTCTGCTTCTTCTGCTTCACCCTCCAGACTTCACCTTCTCCTTCTCCTTCTTCTGCTTCTTCTGCTTCACCCTCCTGACTTCACCTTCTCCTTCTCCTTCTTCTACTTCTTCTGATTCACCCTCCAGACTTCACCTTCTCCTTCTCCTTCTTCTGCTTCTTCTGCTTCACCCTCCAGACTTCACCTTCTCCTTCTCCTTCTTCTGCTTCTTCTGCTGCGCCCTCCAGAATTCACCTTCTCCTTCTCCTTCTTCTGCTTCTTCTGCTTCACCCTCCAGACTTCACCTTCTCCTTCTCCTTCTTCTACTTCTTCTGCTTCACCCCCCTGACTTCACCTTCTCCTTCTCCTTCTTCTGCTTCTTCTGATTCACCCTCCTAACTTCACCTTCTCCTTCTCCTTCTTCTGCTTCTTCTGATTCACCCTCCTGACTTCACCTTCTCCTTCTCCTTCTTCTGCTTCTTCTGATTCACCCTCCAGACCTCACCTTCTCCTTCTCCTTCTTCTACTTCTTCTGATTCACCCTCCAGACTTCATCTTGTCCTTCTCCTTCTTCTTCTTCTTCTGATTCACCCTCCAGACTTCACCTTCTCCTTCTCCTTCTTCTGCTTCTTCTGATTCACCCTCCAGACTTCACCTTCTCCTTCTCCTTCTTCTACTTCTTCTGATTCACCCTCCAGACTTCAGTTTCTCCTTCTCCTTCTTCTCCTTCTTCTGATTCACCCTCCAGTCTTCACCTTCTCCTTCTCCTTCTTCTGCTTCTTCTGCTTCACCCTCCAGACTTCACCTTCTCCTTCTCTTTCTTCTGCTTCTTCTGATTCACCCTCCAGACTTCACCTTCTCCTTCTCCTTCTTCTGATTCTTCTGATTCACCCTCCAGACTTCACCTTCTCCTTCTCCTTCTTCTGCTTCTTCTGATTCACCCTCCTGACTTCACCTTCTCCTTCTCCTTCTTCTACTTCTTCTGATTCACCCTCCGGACTTCACCTTCTCCGTCTCCTTCTTCTACTTCTTCTGCTTCACCCTCCAGACTTCACCTTGTCCTTCTCCTTCTTCTACTTCTTCTGATTCACCCTCCAAACATCACCTTCTCCTTCTCCTTCTTCTGCTTCTTCTGATTCACCCTCCAGACTTCACCTTCTCCTTCTCCTTATTCTGCTTCTTCTGATTCACCCTCCAGACTTCACCTTCTCCTTCTCCTTCTTCTGCTTCTTCTGATTCACCCTCCAGACATCACCTTCTCCTTCTCCTTCTTCTACTTCTTCTGATTCACCCTCCAGACTTCACCTTCTCCTTCTCCTTCTTCTACTTCTTCTGATTCACCCTCCAGACTGCACCATCTCCTTCTCCTTCTTCTGCTTCTTCTGATTCACCCTCCAGACTTCACCTTCTCCTTCTCCTTTTTCTGCTTCTTCTGATTCACCCTCCAGACATCACCTTCTCCTTCTCCTTCTTCTGCTTCTTCTGATACACCCTTCAGACTTCACCTTCTCCTTCTCCTTCTTCTGCTTCTTCTGATTCACCCTCCAGACCTCACCTTCTCCTTCTCCTTCTTCTACTTCTTCTGATTCACCCTCCAGACTTCATCTTCTCCTTCTCCTTCTTCTGCTTCTTCTGATTCACCCTCCAGACTTCACCTTCTCCTTCTCCTTCTTCTGCTTCTTCTGATTCACCCTCCAGACTTCACCTTCTCCTTCTCCTTCTTCTACTTCTTCTGATTCACCCTCCAGACTTCACCTTCTCCTTCTCCTTCTTCTACTCCTTCTGATTCACCCTCCAGACTTCACCTTCTCCTTCTCCTTCTTCTGCTTCTTCTGATTCACCCTCCAGACTTCACCTTCTCCTTCTCCTTCTTCTGCTTCTTCTGATTCACCCTCCAGACTTCATCTTCTCCTTCTCCTTCTTCTGCTTCTTCTGATTCACCCTCCAGACTTCACCTTCTCCTTTTCCTTCTTCTTCTACTTCTGATTCACCCTCCAGACTTCGCCTTCTCCTTCTCCTTCTTCTACTTCTTCTGATTCACCCTCCAGACTTCACCTTCTCCTTCTTCTTCTACTTCTTCTGATTCACCCTCCAGTCTTCACCTTCTCCTTCTCCTTCTTCTGCTTCTTCTGATTCACCCTCCAGACATCACCTTCTCCTTCTCCTTCTTCTGCTTCTCCTGATTCACCCTCCAGACATCACCTTCTCCTTCTCCTTCTTCTACTTCTTCTGATTCACCCTCCAGACTTCACCTTCTCCTTCTACTTCTTCTGATTCACCCCCCAGACATCACCTTCTCCTTCTCCTTCTTCTACTTCTTCTGATTCACCCTCCAGACTTCACCTTCTCCTTCTCCTTCTTCTGCTTCTTCTGCTTCACCCTCGAGACTTCACCTTCTCCTTCTCCTTCTTCTGCTTCTTCTGATTCACCCTCCAGACTTCACCTTCTCCTTCTCCTTCTTCTGCTTCTTCTGATTCACCCCCCAGACTTCATCTTCTCCTTCTCCTTCTTCTGCTTCTTCTGATTCACCCTCCAGACTTCACCTTCTCCTTCTCCTTCTTCTGCTTCTTCTGATTCACCCTCCAGACTTCGCCTTTTCCTTCTCCTTCTTCTACTTCTTCTGATTCACCCTCCAGACTTCACCTTCTCCTTCTCCTTCTTCTACTTCTTCTGATTCACCCTCCAGTCTTCACCTACTCCTTCTCCTTCTTCTGCTTCTTCTGATTCACCCTCCAGACTTCACCTTCTCCTTCTTCTGCTTCTTCTGATTCACCCTCCTGACTTCACCTTCTCCTTCTCCTTCTTCTGCTTCTTCTGATTCACCCTCCAGACTTCACCTTCTCCTTCTCCTTCTTCTACTTCTTCTGATTCACCATCCAGACTTCACCTTCTCCTTCTACTTCTTCTGCTTCTTCTGATTCACCCTCCAGACTTCACCTTCTCCTTCTCCTTCTTCTGCTTCTTCTGATTCACCCTCCAGACTTCTCCTTCTCCTTCTCCTTCTTCTGCTTCTTCTGATTCACTCTCCAGACTTCACCTTCTCCTTCTCCTTCTTCTGCTTCTTCTGATTCACCCTCCAGACTTCACCTTCTCCTTCTCCTTCTTCTACTTCTTCTGATTCACCCTCCAGACTTCACCTTCTCCTTCTCCTTCTTCTGCTTCTTCTGATTCACCCTCCTGACTTCACCTTCTCCTTCTCCTTCTTCTACTTCTTCTGATTCACCCTCCAGACTTCACCTTCTCCTTCTCCTTCTTCTGCTTCTTCTGCTTCACCCTCCAGACTTCACCTTCACCTTCTCCTTCTTCTGCTTCTTCTGCTTCGCCCTCCAGACTTCACCTTCTCCTTCTCCTTCTTCTGTTTCTTCTGCTTCACCCTCCAGACTTCACCTTCTCCTTCTCCTTCTTCTGCTTCTTCTGCTTCACCCTCCTGACTTCACCATCTCCTTCTCCTTCTTCTACTTCTTCTGCTTCACCCCCCTGACTTCACCTTCTCCTTCTCCTTCTTCTGCTTCTTCTGATTCACCCTCCTAACTTCACCTTCTCCTGCTCCTTCTTCTGCTTCTTCTGATTCACCCTCCTGACTTCACCTTCTCCTTCTCCTTCTTCTGCTTCTTCTGATTCACCCTCCAGACTTCACCTTCTCCTTCTCCTTCTTCTGCTTCTTCTGATTCACCCTCCAGACTTCATCTTCTCCTTCTCCTTCTTCTGCTTCTTCTGATTCACCCTCCAGACCTCACCTTCTCCTTCTCCTTCTTCTACTTCTTCTGATTCACCCTCCAGACTTCATCTTCTCCTTCTCATTCTTTTGCTTCTTCTGATTCACCCTCCAGACTTCACCTTCTCCTTCTCCTTCTTCTACTTCTTCTGCTTCACCCTCCAGACTTCACCTTCTCCTTCTCCTTCTTCTACTTCTTCTGATTCACCCTCCAGACTTCACCTTCTCCTTCTCCTTCTTCTGCTTCTCCTGATTCACCCTCCAGACTTCACCTTCTCCTTCTCCTTATTCTGCTTCTTCTGATTCACCCTCCAGACTTCACCTTCTCCTTCTCCTTCTTCTGCTTCTTCTGATTCACCCTCCAGACTTCACCTTCTCCTTCTCCTTCTTCTGCTTCTTCTGATTCACCTTCCAGACTTCACCTTCTCCTTCTCCTTCTTCTACTTCTTCTGCTTCACCCCCCTGACTTCACCTTCTCCTTCTCCTTCTTCTGCTTCTTCTGATTCACCCTCCTAACTTCACCTTCTCCTTCTCCTTCTTCTGCTTCTTCTGATTCACCCTCCTGACTTCACCTTCTCCTTCTCCTTCTTCTGCTTCTTCTGATTCACCCTCCAGACTTCACCTTCTCCTTCTCCTTCTTCTGCTTCTTCTGATTCACCCTCCAGACTTCACCTTCTCCTTCTCCTTCTTCTGCTTCTTCTGATTCACCCCCCAGACCTCACCTTCTCCTTCTCCTTCTTCTACTTATTCTGATTCACCCTCCAGACTTCATCTTCTCCTTCTCCTTCTTCTGCTTCTTCTGATTCACCCTCCAGACTTCACCTTCTCCTTCTCCTTCTTCTGCTTCTTCTGATTCACCCTCCAGACTTCACCTTCTCCTTCTCCTTCTTCTACTTCTTCTGATTCACCCTCCAGACTTCAGTTTCTCCTTCTCCTTCTTCTACTTCTTCTGATTCACCCTCCAGTCTTCACCTTCTCCTTCTCCTTCTTCTGCTTCTTCTGCTTCACCCTCCAGACTTCACCTTCTCCTTCTCTTTCTTCTGCTTCTTCTGATTCACCCTCCAGACTTCACCTTCTCCTTCTCCTTCTTCTGATTCTTCTGATTCACCCTCCAGACTTCACCTTCTCCTTCTCCTTCTTCTGCTTCTTCTGATTCACCCTCCTGACTTCACCTTCTCCTTCTCCTTCTTCTACTTCTTCTGATTCACCCTCCTGACTTCACCTTCTCCTTCTCCTTCTTCTACTTCTTCTGCTTCACCCTCCAGACTTCACCTTCTCCTTCTCCTTCTTCTACTTCTTCTGATTCACCCTCCAGACTTCACCTTCTCCTTCTCCTTCTTCTGCTTCTTCTGATTCACCCTCCAGACTTCACCTTCTCCTTCTCCTTATTCTGCTTCTTCTGATTCACCCTCCAGACTTCACCTTCTCCTTCTCCTTCTTCTGCTTCTTCTGATTCACCCTCCAGACTTCACCTTCTCCTTCTCCTTCTTCTACTTCTTCTGATTCACCCTCCAGACTTCACCTTCTCCTTCTCCTTCTTCTACTTCTTCAGATTCACCATCCAGCCTGCACCATCTCCTTCTCCTTCTTCTGCTTCTTCTGATTCACCCTCCAGACTTCACCTTCTCCTTCCCCTTTTTCTGCTTCTTCTGATTCACCCTCCAGACTTCACCTTCTCCTTCTCCTTCTTCTGCTTCTTCTGATACACCCTTCAGACTTCACCTTCTCCTTCTCCTTCTTCTGCTTCTTCTGATTCACCCTCCAGACCTCACCTTCTCCTTCTCCTTCTTCTACTTCTTCTGATTCACCCTCCAGACTTCATCTTCTCCTTCTCCTTCTTCTGCTTCTTCTGATTCACCCTCCAGACTTCACCTTCTCCTTCTCCTTCTTCTGCTTCTTCTGATTCACCCTCCAGACTTCACCTTCTCCTTCTCCTTCTTCTACTTCTTCTGATTCACCCTCCCGACTTCACCTTCTCCTTCTCCTTCTTCTACTTCTTCTGATTCACCCTCCAGACTTCACCTTCTCCTTCTTCTGATTCACCCTCCAGACTTCACCTTCTCCTTCTCCTTCTTCTGCTTCTTCTGCTTCACCCTCCTGACTTCACCTTCTCCTTCTCCTTCTTCTACTTCTTCTGATTCACCCTCCAGACTTCACCTTCTCCTTCTCCTTCTTCTGCTTCTTCTGCTTCACCCTCCAGACTTCACCTTCTCCTTCTCCTTCTTCTGCTTCTTCTGCTTCGCCCTTCAGACTTCACCTTCTCCTTCTCCTTCTTCTGCTTCTTCTGCTTCACCCTCCAGACTTCACCTTCTCCTTCTCCTTCTTCTGCTTCTTCTGCTTCACCCTCCTGACTTCACCTTCTCCTTCTCCTTCTTCTACTTCTTCTGATTCACCCTCCAGACTTCACCTTCTCCTTCTCCTTCTTCTGCTTCTTCTGCTTCACCCTCCAGACTTCACCTTCTCCTTCTTCTGCTTCTTCTGCTGCGCCCTCCAGAATTCACCTTCTCCTTCTCCTTCTTCTGCTTCTTCTGCTTCACCCTCCAGACTTCACCTTCTCCTTCTCCTTCTTCTACTTCTTCTGCTTCACCCCCCTGACTTCACCTTCTCCTTCTCCTTCTTCTGCTTCTTCTGATTCACCCTCCTAACTTCACCTTCTCCTTCTCCTTCTTCTGCTTCTTCTGATTCACCCTCCTGACTTCACCTTCTCCTTCTCCTTCTTCTGCTTCTTCTGATTCACCCTCCAGACCTCACCTTCTCCTTCTCCTTCTTCTACTTCTTCTGATTCACCCTCCAGACTTCATCTTGTCCTTCTCCTTCTTCTGCTTCTTCTGTTTCACCCTCCAGACTTCACCTTCTCCTTCTCCTTCTTCTGCTTCTTCTGATTCACCCTCCAGACTTCACCTTCTCCTTCTCCTTCTTCTGCTTCTTCTGCTTCGCCCTCTAGACTTCACCTTCTCCTTCTCCTTCTTCTGCTTCTTCTGCTTCACCTTCCAGACTTCACCTTCTCCTTCTCCTTCTTCTGCTTCTTCTGCTTCACCCTCCTGACTTCACCTTCTCCTTCTCCTTCTTCTACTTCTTCTGATTCACCCTCCAGACTTCACCTTCTCCTTCTCCTTCTTCTGCTTCTTCTGCTTCACCCTCCAGACTTCACCTTCTCCTTCTCCTTCTTCTGCTTCTTCTGCTGCGCCCTCCAGAATTCACCTTCTCCTTCTCCTTCTTCTGCTTCTTCTGCTTCACCCTCCAGACTTCACCTTCTCCTTCTCCTTCTTCTACTTCTTCTGCTTCACCCCCCTGACTTCACCTTCTCCTTCTCCTTCTTCTGCTTCTTCTGATTCACCCTCCTAACTTCACCTTCTCCTTCTCCTTCTTCTGCTTCTTCTGATTCACCCTCCTGACTTCACCTTCTCCTTCTCCTTCTTCTGCTTCTTCTGATTCACCCTCCAGACTTCACCTTCTCCTTCTCCTTCTTCTACTTCTTCTGATTCACCCTCCAGACTTCAGTTTCTCCTTCTCCTTCTTCTACTTCTTCTGATTCACCCTCCAGTCTTCACCTTCTCCTTCTCCTTCTTCTGCTTCTTCTGCTTCACCCTCCAGACTTCACCTTCTCCTTCTCTTTCTTCTGCTTCTTCTGATTCACCCTCCAGACTTCACCTTCTCCTTCTCCTTCTTCTGATTCTTCTGATTCACCCTCCAGACTTCACCTTCTCCTTCTCCTTCTTCTGCTTCTTCTGATTCACCCTCCTGACTTCACCTTCTCCTTCTCCTTCTTCTACTTCTTCTGATTCACCCTCCGGACTTCACCTTCTCCGTCTCCTTCTTCTACTTCTTCTGCTTCACCCTCCAGACTTCACCTTCTCCTTCTCCTTCTTCTACTTCTTCTGATTCACCCTCCAAACATCACCTTCTCCTTCTCCTTCTTCTCCTTCTTCTGATTCACCCTCCAGACTTCACCTTCTCCTTCTCCTTATTCTGCTTCTTCTGATTCACCCTCCAGACTTCACCTTCTCCTTCTCCTTCTTCTGCTTCTTCTGATTCACCCTCCAGACATCACCTTCTCCTTCTCCTTCTTCTACTTCTTCTGATTCACCCTCCAGACTTCACCTTCTCCTTCTCCTTCTTCTACTTCTTCTGATTCACCCTCCAGACTGCACCATCTCCTTCTCCTTCTTCTGCTTCTTCTGATTCACCCTCCAGACTTCACCTTCTCCTTCTCCTTTTTCTGCTTCTTCTGATTCACCCTCCAGACATCACCTTCTCCTCTCCTTCTTCTGCTTCTTCTGATACACCCTTCAGACTTCACCTTCTCCTTCTCCTTCTTCTGCTTCTTCTGATTCACCCTCCAGACCTCACCTTCTCCTTCTCCTTCTTCTACTTATTCTGATTCACCCTCCAGACTTCATCTTCTCCTTCTCCTTCTTCTGCTTCTTCTGATTCACCCTCCAGACTTCACCTTCTCCTTCTCCTTCTTCTGCTTCTTCTGATTCACCCTCCAGACTTCACCTTCTCCTTCTCCTTCTTCTACTTCTTCTGATTCACCCTCCAGACTTCACCTTCTCCTTCTCCTTCTTCTACTTCTTCTGATTCACCCTCCAGACTTCACCTTCTCCTTCTCCTTCTTCTGCTTCTTCTGATTCACCCTCCAGACTTCACCTTCTCCTTCTCCTTCTTCTGCTTCTTCTGATTCACCCTCCAGACTTCACCTTCTCCTTTTCCTTCTTCTTCTACTTCTGATTCACCCTCCAGACTTCGCCTTCTCCTTCTCCTTCTTCTACTTCTTCTGATTCACCCTCCAGACTTCACCTTCTCCTTCTTCTTCTACTTCTTCTGATTCACCCTCCAGTCTTCACCTTCTCCTTCTCCTTCTTCTGCTTCTTCTGATTCACCCTCCAGACATCACCTTCTCCTTCTCCTTCTTCTGCTTCTCCTGATTCACCCTCCAGACATCACCTTCTCCTTCTCCTTCTTCTACTTCTTCTGATTCACCCTCCAGACTTCACCTTCTCCTTCTACTTCTTCTGCTTCTTCTGATTCACACCCCAGACATCACCTTCTCCTTCTCCTTCTTCTACTTCTTCTGATTCACCCTCCAGACTTCACCTTCTCCTTCTCCTTCTTCTGCTTCTTCTGCTTCACCCTCGAGACTTCACCTTCTCCTTCTCCTTCTTCTGCTTCTTCTGATTCACCCTCCAGACTTCACCTTCTCCTTCTCCTTCTTCTGCTTCTTCTGATTCACCCTCCAGACTTCATCTTCTCCTTCTCCTTCTTCTGCTTCTTCTGATTCACCCTCCAGACTTCACCTTCTCCTTCTCCTTCTTCTGCTTCTTCTGATTCACCCTCCAGACTTCGCCTTTTCCTTCTCCTTCTTCTACTTCTTCTGATTCACCCTCCAGACTTCACCTTCTCCTTCTCCTTCTTCTACTTCTTCTGATTCACCCTCCAGTCTTCACCTACTCCTTCTCCTTCTTCTGCTTCTTCTGATTCACCCTCCAGACTTCACCTTCTCCTTCTTCTGCTTCTTCTGATTCACCCTCCTGACTTCACCTTCTCCTTCTCCTTCTTCTACTTCTTCTGATTCACCATCCAGACTTCACCTTCTCCTTCTACTTCTTCTGCTTCTTCTGATTCACCCTCCAGACTTCACCTTCTCCTTCTCCTTCTTCTGCTTCTTCTGATTCACCCTCCAGACTTCTCCTTCTCCTTCTCCTTCTTCTGCTTCTTCTGATTCACTCTCCAGACTTCACCTTCTCCTTCTCCTTCTTCTGCTTCCTCTGATTCACCCTCCAGACCTCACCTTCTCCTTCTCCTTCTTCTACTTCTTCTGATTCACCCTCCAGACTTCACCTTCTCCTTCTCCTTCTTCTGCTTCTTCTGATTCACCCTCCAGACTTCACCTTCTCCTTCTCCTTCGTCTACTTCTTCGGATTCACCCTCCAGACTACACCTTCTCCTTCTCCTTCTTCTGCTTCTTCTGCTTCACCCTCCAGACTTCACCTTCTCCTTCTTCTACTTCGTCTGATTCACCCTCCAGAATCACCTTCTCCTTCTCCTTCTTCTACTTCTTCTGATTCACCCTCCTGACTTCACCTTCTCCATCTCCTTCTTCTGCTTCTTCTGCTTCACCCTCCAGACTTCACCTTCTCCTTCTCCTTCTTCTGCTTCTTCTGCTTCACCCTCCTGACTTCACCTTCTCCTTCTCCTTCTTCTACTTCTTCTGATTCACCCTCCAGACTTCACCTTCGCCTTCTCCTTCTTCTGCTTCTTCTGCTTCACCCTCCAGACTGCACCCTCTCCTTCTCCTTCTTCTGCTTCGTCTGCTTCGCCCTCCAGACATCACCTTCTCCTTTTCCACTTCTGCTTCTTCTGCTTCACCCTCCAGACTTCACCTTCTCCTTCTCCTTCTTCTGCTTCTTCTGCTTCACCCTCCTGACTTCACCTTCTCCTTCTCCTTCTTCTACTTCTTCTGATTCACCCTCCAGACTTCACCTTCTCCTTCTCCTTCTTCTGCTTCTTCTACTTCACCCTCCAGACTTCACCTTCTCCTTCTCCTTCTTCAGCTTCTTCTGCTGCGCCCTCCAGACTTCACCTTCTCCTTCTCCTTCTTCTGCTTCTTCTGCTTCACCTTCCTGACTTCACCTTCTCCTTCTCCTTCCTCTACTTCTTCTGCTTCATCCCCTTAATTCACCTTCTCCTTCTCCTTCTTCTGCTTCTTCTGATTCACCCTCCTAACTTCATCTTCTCCTTCTCCTTCTTCTGCTTCTTCTGATTCAGCCTCCTGACCTCACCTTCTCCTTCTCCTTCTTCTGCTTCTTCTGATTCACCCTCCAGACTTCACCTTCTCCTTCTCCTTCTTCTGCTTCTTCTGATTCTCCCTCCAGACTTCACCTTCTCCTTCTCCTTCTTCTGCTTCTTCTGCTTCTCACTCCTGACTTCACCTTCTCCTTCTCCTTCTTCTACTTCTTCTGATTCACCCTCCAGACTTCACCTTCTCCTTCTCCTTCTTCTGCTTCTTCTGCTTCACCCTCCAGACTTCACCTTCTCCTTCTAATTCTTCTGCTTCTTCTGCTGCGCCCTCCAGACTTCACCTTCTCCTTCTCCTTCTTCTGCTTCTTCTCCTTCACCTTCCTGACTTCACCTTCTACTTCTCCTTCTTCTACTTCTTCTGCTTCACCCCCCTGACTTCAACTTCTCCTTCTCCTTCTTCTGCTTCTTCTGATTCACCCTACTAACTTCACCTTCTCCTTCTCCTTCTTCTGCTTCTTCTGATTCACCCTCCTGACCTCACCTTCTCCTTCTCCTTCTTCTGCTTCTTCTGATTCACCCTCCAGACTTCACCTTCTCCTTCTCCTTCTTCTGCTTCTTCTGATTCGCCCTCCAGACTTCACCTTCTCCTTCTCCTTCTTCTGCTTCTTCTGATTCACCCTCCTGACCTCACCTTCTCCTTCTCCTTCTTCTACTTCTTCTGATTCACCCTCCAGACTTCTTCTTCGCCTTCTCCTTCTTCTGCTTCTTCTGATTCACCCTCCAGACTTCACCTTCTCCTTCTCCTTCTTCTGCTTCTTCTGATTCACCCTCCAGACTTCACCTTCTCCTTCTCCTTCTTCTACTTCTTCTGATTCACCCTCCAGACTTCACCTTCTCCTTCTCCTTCTTCTACTTCTTCTGATACACCCTCCAGTCTTCACCTTCTCCTTCTACTTCTTCTGCTTCTTCTGCTTCACCCTCCTGACTTCATCTTCTCCTTCTCTTTCTTCTGCTTCTTCTGATTCACCCTCCAGACTTCACCTTCTCCTTCTCATTCTTCTGCTTCTTCTGATTCACCCTCCAGACTTCACCTTCTCCTTCTCCTTCTTCTGCTTCTTCTGATTCACCCTCCAGACTTCATCTTCTCCTTCTCCTTCTTCTGCTTCTTCTGATTCACCCTCCAGACCTCACCTTCTCCTTCCCCTTCTTCTACTTCTTCTGATTCACCCTCCAGACTTCATCTTCTCCTTCTCATTCTTTTGCTTCTTCTGATTCACCCTCCAGACTTCACCTTCTCCTTCTCCTTCTTCTGCTTCTTCTGATTCACCCTCCAGACTTCACCTTTACTTCTCCTTCTTCTACTTCTTCTGATTCACCCTCCTGACTTCACCTTCTCCTTCTCCTTCTTCTACTTCTTCTGCTTCACCCTCCAGACTTCACCTTCTCCTTCTCCTTCTTCTACTTCTTCTGATTCACCCTCCAGACTTCACCTTCTCCTTCTCCTTCTTCTGCTTCTCCTGATTCACCCTCCAGACTTCACCTTCTCCTTCTCCTTATTCTGCTTCTTCTGATTCACCCTCCAGACTTCACCTTCTCCTTCTCCTTCTTCTGCTTCTTCTGATTCACCCTCCAGACTTCACCTTCTCCTTCTCCTTCTTCTGCTTCTTCTGATTCACCTTCCAGACTTCACCTTCTCCTTCTCCTTCTTCTACTTCTTCTGCTTCACCCCCCTGACTTCACCTTCTCCTTCTCCTTCTTCTGCTTCTTCTGATTCACCCTCCAAACTTCACCTTCTCCTTCTCCTTCTTCTGCTTCTTCTGATTCACCCTCCTGACTTCACCTTCTCCTTCTCCTTCTTCTGCTTCTTCTGATTCACCCTCCAGACTTCACCTTCTCCTTCTCCTTCTTCTGCTTCTTCTGATTCACCCTCCTGACTTCACCTTCTCCTTCTCCTTCTTCTACTTCTTCTGATTCACCCTCCAGACTTCACCTTCTCCTTCTCCTTCTTCTGCTTCTTCTACTTCACCCTCCAGACTTCACCTTCTCCTTCTCCTTCTTCAGCTTCTTCTGCTGCGCTCTCCAGACTTCACCTTCTCCTTCTCCTTCTTCTGCTTCTTCTGCTTCACCTTCCTGACTTCACCTTCTCCTTCTCCTTCTTCTACTTCTTCTGCTTCATCCCCTTAATTCACCTTCTCCTTCTCCTTCATCTGCTTCTTCTGATTCACCCTCCTAACTTCATCTTCTCCTTCTCCTTCTTCTGCTTCTTCTGATTCAGCCTCCTGACCTCACCTTCTCCTTCTCCTTCTTCTGCTTCTTCTGATTCACCCTCCAGACTTCACCTTCTCCTTCTCCTTCTTCTGCTTCTTCTGATTCTCCCTCCAGACTTCACCTTCTCCTTCTCCTTCTTCTGCTTCTTCTGCTTCTCACTCCTGACTTCACCTTCTCCTTCTCCTTCTTCTACTTCTTCTGATTCACCCTCCAGACTTCACCTTCTCCTTCTCCTTCTTCTGCTTCTTCTGCTTCACCCTCCAGACTTCACCTTCTCCTTCTACTTCTTCTGCTTCTTCTGCTGCGCCCTCCAGACTTCACCTTCTCCTTCTCCTTCTTCTGCTTCTTCTCCTTCACCTTCCTGACTTCACCTTCTACTTCTCCTTCTTCTACTTCTTCTGCTTCACCCCCCTGACTTCAACTTCTCCTTCTCCTTCTTCTGCTTCTTCTGATTCACCCTACTAACTTCACCTTCTCCTTCTCCTTCTTCTGCTTCTTCTGATTCACCCTCCTGACCTCACCTTCTCCTTCTCCTTCTTCTGCTTCTTCTGATTCACCCTCCAGACTTCACCTTCTCCTTCTCCTTCTTCTGCTTCTTCTGATTCACCCTCCAGACTTCACCTTCTCCTTCTCCTTCTTCAGCTTCTTCTGATTCACCCTCCAGACTTCATCTTCTCCTTCTCCTTCTTCTGCTTCTTCTGATTCACCCTCCAGACCTCACCTTCTCCTTCTCCTTCTTCTACTTCTTCTGATTCACCCTCCAGACTTCATCTTCTCCTTCTCATTCTTTTGCTTCTTCTGATTCACCCTCCAGACTTCACCTTCTCCTTCTCCTTCTTCTGCTTCTTCTGATTCACCCTCCAGACTTCACCTTCTCCTTCTCCTTCTTCTACTTCTTCTGATTCACCCTCCTGACTTCACCTTCTCCTTCTCCTTCTTCTACTTCTTCTGCTTCACCCTCCAGACTTCACCTTCTCCTTCTCCTTCTTCTACTTCTTCTGATTCACCCTCCAGACTTCACCTTCTCCTTCTCCTTCTTCTGCTTCTCCTGATTCACCCTCCAGACTTCACCTTCTCCTTCTCCTTATTCTGCTTCTTCTGATTCACCCTCCAGACTTCACCTTCTCCTTCTCCTTCTTCTGCTTCTTCTGATTCACCCTCCAGACTTCACCTTCTCCTTCTCCTTCTTCTGCTTCTTCTGATTCACCTTCCAGACTTCACCTTCTCCTTCTCCTTCTTCTACTTCTTCTGCTTCACCCCCCTGACTTCACCTTCTCCTTCTCCTTCTTCTGCTTCTTCTGATTCACCCTCCAAACTTCACCTTCTCCTTCTCCTTCTTCTGCTTCTTCTGATTCACCCTCCTGACTTCACCTTCTCCTTCTCCTTCTTCTGCTTCTTCTGATTCACCCTCCAGACTTCACCTTCTCCTTCTCCTTCTTCTGCTTCTTCTGATTCACCCTCCTGACTTCACCTTCTCCTTCTCCTTCTTCTACTTCTTCTGATTCACCCTCCAGACTTCACCTTCTCCTTCTCCTTCTTCTGCTTCTTCTACTTCACCCTCCAGACTTCACCTTCTCCTTCTCCTTCTTCAGCTTCTTCTGCTGCGCCCTCCAGACTTCACCTTCTCCTTCTCCTTCTTCTGCTTCTTCTGCTTCACCTTCCTGACTTCACCTTCTCCTTCTCCTTCTTCTACTTCTTCTGCTTCATCCCCTTAATTCACCTTCTCCTTCTCCTTCATCTGCTTCTTCTGATTCACCCTCCTAACTTCATCTTCTCCTTCTCCTTCTTCTGCTTCTTCTGATTCAGCCTCCTGACCTCACCTTCTCCTTCTCCTTCTTCTGCTTCTTCTGATTCACCCTCCAGACTTCACCTTCTCCTTCTCCTTCTTCTGCTTCTTCTGATTCTCCCTCCAGACTTCACCTTCTCCTTCTCCTTCTTCTGCTTCTTCTGCTTCTCACTCCTGACTTCACCTTCTCCTTCTCCTTCTTCTACTTCTTCTGATTCACCCTCCAGACTTCACCTTCTCCTTCTCCTTCTTCTGCTTCTTCTGCTTCACCCTCCAGACTTCACCTTCTCCTTCTACTTCTTCTGCTTCTTCTGCTGCGCCCTCCAGACTTCACCTTCTCCTTCTCCTTCTTCTGCTTCTTCTCCTTCACCTTCCTGACTTCACCTTCTACTTCTCCTTCTTCTACTTCTTCTGCTTCACCCCCCTGACTTCAACTTCTCCTTCTCCTTCTTCTGCTTCTTCTGATTCACCCTACTAACTTCACCTTCTCCTTCTCCTTCTTCTGCTTCTTCTGATTCACCCTCCTGACCTCACCTTCTCCTTCTCCTTCTTCTGCTTCTTCTGATTCACCCTCCAGACTTCACCTTCTCCTTCTCCTTCTTCTGCTTCTTCTGATTCACCCTCCAGACTTCACCTTCTCCTTCTCCTTCTTCTGCTTCTTCTGATTCACCCTCCAGACTTCATCTTCTCCTTCTCCTTCTTCTGCTTCTTCTGATTCACCCTCCAGACCTCACCTTCTCCTTCTCCTTCTTCTACTTCTTCTGATTCACCCTCCAGACTTCATCTTCTCCTTCTCATTCTTTTGCTTCTTCTGATTCACCCTCCAGACTTCACCTTCTCCTTCTCCTTCTTCTGCTTCTTCTGATTCACCCTCCAGACTTCACCTTCTCCTTCTCCTTCTTCTACTTCTTCTGATTCACCCTCCTGACTTCACCTTCTCCTTCTCCTTCTTCTACTTCTTCTGCTTCACCCTCCAGACTTCACCTTCTCCTTCTCCTTCTTCTACTTCTTCTGATTCACCCTCCAGACTTCACCTTCTCCTTCTCCTTCTTCTGCTTCTCCTGATTCACCCTCCAGACTTCACCTTCTCCTTCTCCTTATTCTGCTTCTTCTGATTCACCCTCCAGACTTCACCTTCTCCTTCTCCTTCTTCTGCTTCTTCTGATTCACCCTCCAGACTTCACCTTCTCCTTCTCCTTCTTCTGCTTCTTCTGATTCACCTTCCAGACTTCACCTTCTCCTTCTCCTTCTTCTACTTCTTCTGCTTCACCCCCCTGACTTCACCTTCTCCTTCTCCTTCTTCTGCTTCTTCTGATTCACCCTCCAAACTTCACCTTCTCCTTCTCCTTCTTCTGCTTCTTCTGATTCACCCTCCTGACTTCACCTTCTCCTTCTCCTTCTTCTGCTTCTTCTGATTCACCCTCCAGACTTCACCTTCTCCTTCTCCTTCTTCTGCTTCTTCTGATTCACCCTCCTGACTTCACCTTCTCCTTCTCCTTCTTCTACTTCTTCTGATTCACCCTCCAGACTTCACCTTCTCCTTCTCCTTCTTCTGCTTCTTCTACTTCACCCTCCAGACTTCACCTTCTCCTTCTCCTTCTTCAGCTTCTTCTGCTGCGCCCTCCAGACTTCACCTTCTCCTTCTCCTTCTTCTGCTTCTTCTGCTTCACCTTCCTGACTTCACCTTCTCCTTCTCCTTCTTCTACTTCTTCTGCTTCATCCCCTTAATTCACCTTCTCCTTCTCCTTCATCTGCTTCTTCTGATTCACACTCCTAACTTCATCTTCTCCTTCTCCTTCTTCTGCTTCTTCTGATTCAGCCTCCTGACCTCACCTGCTCCTTCTCCTTCTTCTGCTTCTTCTGATTCACCCTCCAGACTTCACCTTCTCCTTCTCCTTCTTCTGCTTCTTCTGATTCTCCCTCCAGACTTCACCTTCTCCTTCTCCTTCTTCTGCTTCTTCTGCTTCTCACTCCTGACTTCACCTTCTCCTTCTCCTTCTTCTACTTCTTCTGATTCACCCTCCAGACTTCACCTTCTCCTTCTCCTTCTTCTGCTTCTTCTGCTTCACCCTCCAGACTTCACCTTCTCCTTCTACTACTTCTGCTTCTTCTGCTGCGCCCTCCAGACTTCACCTTCTCCTTCTCCTTCTTCTGCTTCTTCTCCTTCACCTTCCTGACTTCACCTTCTACTTCTCCTTCTTCTACTTCTTCTGCTTCACCCCCCTGACTTCAACTTCTCCTTCTCCTTCTTCTGCTTCTTCTGATTCACCCTACTAACTTCACCTTCTCCTTCTCCTTCTTCTGCTTCTTCTGATTCACCCTCCTGACCTCACGTTCTCCTTCTCCTTCTTCTGCTTCTTCTGATTCACCCTCCAGACTTCACCTTCTCCTTCTCCTTCTTCTGCTTCTTCTGATTCACCCTCCAGACTTCACCTTCTCCTTCTCCTTCTTCTGCTTCTTCTGATTCACCGTCCTAACCTCACCTTCTCCTTCTCCTTCTTCTACTTCTTCTGATTCACCCTCCAGACTTCATCTTCGCCTTCTCCTTCTTCTGCTTCTTCTGATTCACCCTCCAGACTTCACCTTCTCCTTCTCCTTCTTCTGCTTCTTCTGATTCACCCTCCAGACTTCACCTTCTCCTTCTCCTTCTTCTACTTCTTCTGATTCACCCTCCAGACTTCACCTTCTCCTTCTCCTTCTTCTACTTCTTCTGATTCACCCTCCAGTCTTCACCTTCTCCTTCTACTTCTTCTGCTTCTTCTGCTTCACCCTCCAGACTTCATCTTCTCCTTCTCTTTCTTCTGCTTCTTCTGATTCACCCTCCAGACTTCACCTTCTCCTTCTCCTTCTTCTGCTTCTTCTGATTCACCCTCCAGACTTCACCTTCTCCTTCTCCTTCTTCTGCTTCTTCTGATTCACCCTCCAGACTTCATCTTCTCCTTCTCCTTCTTCTGCTTCTTCTGATTCACCCTCCAGACCTCACCTTCTCCTTCTCCTTCTTCTACTTCTTCTGATTCACCCTCCAGACTTCATCTTCTCCTTCTCATTCTTTTGCTTCTTCTGATTCACCCTCCAGACTTCACCTTCTCCTTCTCCTTCTTCTGCTTCTTCTGATTCACCCTCCAGACTTCACCTTCTCCTTCTCCTTCTTCTACTTCTTCTGATTCACCCTCCTGACTTCACCTTCTCCTTCTCCTTCTTCTACTTCTTCTGCTTCACCCTCCAGACTTCACCTTCTCCTTCTCCTTCTTCTACTTCTTCTGATTCACCCTCCAGACTTCACCTTCTCCTTCTCCTTCTTCTGCTTCTCCTGATTCACCCTCCAGACTTCACCTTCTCCTTCTCCTTTTTCTGCTTCTTCTGATTCACCCTCCAGACTTCACCTTCTCCTTCTCCTTCTTCTGCTTCTTCTGATTCACCCTCCAGACTTCACCTTCTCCTTCTCCTTCTTCTGCTTCTTCTGATTCACCTTCCAGACTTCACCTTCTCCTTCTCCTTCTTCTACTTCTTCTGCTTCACCCCCCTGACTTCACCTTCTCCTTCTCCTTCTTCTGCTTCTTCTGATTCACCCTCCAAACTTCACCTTCTCCTTCTCCTTCTTCTGCTTCTTCTGATTCACCCTCCTGACTTCACCTTCTCCTTCTCCTTCTTCTGCTTCTTCTGATTCACCCTCCAGACTTCACCTTCTCCTTCTCCTTCTTCTGCTTCTTCTGATTCACCCTCCAGACTTCACCTTCTCCTTCTCCTTCTTCTGCTTCTTCTGATTCACCCCCCAGACCTCACCTTCTCCTTCTCCTTCTTCTACTTCTTCTGATTCACCCTCCAGACTTCTTCTTCTCCTTCTCCTTGTGCTGCTTCTTCTGATTCACCCTCCAGACTTCACCTTCTCCTTCTCCTTCTTCTGCTTCTTCTGATTCACCCTCCAGACTTCACCTTCTCCTTCTCCTTCTTCTACTTCTTCTGATTCACCCTCCAGTCTTCACCTTCTCCTTCTCCTTCTTCTGCTTCTTCTGCTTCACCCTCCAGACTTCAACTTCTCCTTCTCTTTCTTCTGCTTCTTCTGATTCACCCTCCAGACTTCACCTTCTCCTTCTCCTTCTTCTGATTCTTCGGATTCACCCTCCAGACTTCACCTTCTCCTTCTCTTTCTTCTGCTTCTTCTGATTCACCCTCCTGACTTCACCTTCTCCTTCTCCTTCTACTACTTCTTCTGATTCACCCTCCTGACTTCACCTTCTCCTTCTCCTTCTTCTACTTCTTCTGCTTCACCCTCCAGACTTCACCTTCTCCTTCTCCTTCTTCTACTTCTTCTGATTCACCCTCCAGACTTCACCTTCTCCTTCTCCTTCTTCTGCTTCTTCTGATTGACCCTCCAGACTTCACCTTCTCCTTCTCCTTATTCTGCTTCTTCTGATTCACCCTCCAGACTTCACCTTCTACTTCTCCTTCTTCTGCTTCTTCTGATTCACCCTCCAGACTTCACCTTCTCCTTCTCCTTCTTCTACTTCTTCTGATTCACCCTCCAGACTTCACCTTCTCCTTCTCCTTCTTCTACTTCTTCAGATTCACCCTCCAGCCTGCACCATCTCCTTCTCCTTCTTCTGCTTCTTCTGATTCACCCTCCAGACTTCACCTTCTCCTTCTCCTTTTTCTGCTTCTTCTTATTCACCCTCCAGACTTCACCTTCTCCTTCTCCTTCTTCTGCTTCTTCTGATACACCCTTCAGACTTCACCTTCTCCTTCTCCTTCTTCTGCTTCTTCTGATTCACCCTCCAGACCTCACCCTCTCCTTCTCCTTCTTCTACTTCTTCTGATTCACCCTCCAGACTTCATCTTCTCCTTCTCCTTCTTCTGCTTCTTCTGATTCACCCTCCAGACTTCACCTTCTCCTTCTCCTTCTTCTGCTTCTTCTGATTCACCCTCCAGACTTCACCTTCTCCTTCTCCTTCTTCTACTTCTTCTGATTCACCCTCCAGACTTCACCTTCTCCTTCTCCTTCTTCTACTTCTTCTGATTCACCCTCCAGACTTCACCTTCTCTTTCTCCTTCTTCTGCTTCTTCTGATTCACCCTCCAGACTTCACCTTCTCCTTCTCCTTCTTCTGCTTCTTCTGCTTCACCCTCCTGACTTCACCTTCTCCTTCTACTTCTTCTACTTCTTCTGATTCACCCTACAGACTTCACCTTCTCCTTCTCCTTCTTCTGCTTCTTCTGCTTCACCCTCCAGACTTCACCTTCTCCTTCTCCTTCTTCTGCTTCTTCTGCTTCGCCCTCCAGACTTCACCTTCTCCTTCTCCTTCTTCTGCTTCACCCTCCAGACTTCCCCTTCTCCTTCTCCTTCTTCTGCTTCTTCTGCTTCACCCTCCTGACTTCACCTTCTCCTTCTCCTTCTTCTACTTCTTCTGATTCACCCTCCAGACTTCACCTTCTCCTTCTCCTTCTTCTGCTTCTTCTCCTTCACCCTCCAGACTTCACCTTCTCCTTCTCCTTCTTCTGCTTCTTCTGCTGCGCCCTCCAGAATTCACCTTCTCCTTCTCCTTCTTCTGCTTCTTCTGCTTCACCCTCCAGACTTCACCTTCTCCTTCTCCTTCTTCTACTTCTTCTGCTTCACCCCCCTGACTTCACCTTCTCCTTCTCCTTCTTCTGCTTCTTCTGATTCACCCTCCTAACTTCACCTTCTCCTTCTCCTTCTTCTGCTTCTTCTGATTCACCCTCCTGACTTCACCTTCTCCTTCTCCTTCTTCTGCTTCTTCTGATTCACCCTCCAGACCTCACCTTCTCCTTCTCCTTCTTCTACTTCTTCTGATTCACCCTCCAGACTTCATCTTGTCCTTCTCCTTCTTCTGCTTCTTCTGATTCACCCTCCAGACTTCACCTTCTCCTTCTCCTTCTTCTGCTTCTTCTGATTCACCCTCCAGACTTCACCTTCTCCTTCTCCTTCTTCTACTTCTTCTGATTCACCCTCCAGACTTCAGTTTCTCCTTCTCCTTCTTCTACTTCTTCTGATTCACCCTCCAGTCTTCACCTTCTCCTTCTCCTTCTTCTGCTTCTTCTGCTTCACCCTCCAGACTTCACCTTCTCCTTCTCTTTCTTCTGCTTCTTCTGATTCACCCTCCAGACTTCACCTTCTCCTTCTCCTTCTTCTGATTCTTCTGATTCACCCTCCAGACTTCACCTTCTCCTTCTCCTTCTTCTGCTTCTTCTGATTCACCCTCCTGACTTCACCTTCTCCTTCTCCTTCTTCTACTTCTTCTGACTCACCCTCCGGACTTCACCTTCTCCGTCTCCTTCTTCTACTTCTTCTGCTTCACCCTCCAGACTTCACCTTCTCCTTCTCCTTCTTCTACTTCTTCTGATTCACCCTCCAAACATCACCTTCTCCTTCTCCTTCTTCTGCTTCTTCTGATTCACCCTCCAGACTTCACCTTCTCCTTCTCCTTATTCTGCTTCTTCTGATTCACTCTCCAGACTTCACCTTCTCCTTCTCCTTCTTCTGCTTCTTCTGATTCACCCTCCAGACATCACCTTCTCCTTCTCCTTCTTCTACTTCTTCTGATTCACCCTCCAGACTTCACCTTCTCCTTCTCCTTCTTCTACTTCTTCTGATTCACCCTCCAGACTGCACCATCTCCTTCTCCTTCTTCTGCTTCTTCTGATTCACCCTCCAGACTTCACCTTCTCCTTCTCCTTTTTCTGCTTCTTCTGATTCACCCTCCAGACAGCACCTTCTTCTTCTCCTTCTTCTGCTTCTTCTGATACACCCTTCAGACTTCACCTTCTCCTTCTCCTTCTTCTGCTTCTTCTGATTCACCCTCCAGACCTCACCTTCTCCTTCTCCTTCTTCTACTTCTTCTGATTCACCCTCCAGACTTCATCTTCTCCTTCTCCTTCTTCTGCTTCTTCTGATTCACCCTCCAGACTTCACCTTCTCCTTCTCCTTCTTCTGCTTCTTCTGATTCACCCTCCAGACTTCACCTTCTCCTTCTCCTTCTTCTACTTCTTCTGATTCACCCTCCAGACTTCACCTTCTCCTTCTCCTTCTTCTACTTCTTCTGATTCACCCTCCAGACTTCACCTTCTCCTTCTCCTTCTTCTGCTTCTTCTGATTCACCCTCCAGACTTCACCTTCTCCTTCTTCTGCTTCTTCTGATTCACCCTCCAGACTTCATCTTCTCCTTCTCCTTCTTCTGCTTCTTCTGATTCACCCTCCAGACTTCACCTTCTCCTTTTCCTTCTTCTTCTACTTCTGATTCACCCTCCAGACTTCGCCTTCTCCTTCTCCTTCTTCTACTTCTTCTGATTCACCCTCCAGACTTCACCTTCTCCTTCTTCTTCTACTTCTTCTGATTCACCCTCCAGTCTTCACCTTCTCCTTCTCCTTCTTCTGCTTCTTCTGATTCACCCTCCAGACTTCACCTTCTCCTTCTCCTTCTTCTGCTTCTTCTGATTCACCCTCCAGACATCACCTTTTCCTTCTCCTTCTTCTACTTCTTCTGATTCACCCTCCAGACTTCACCTTCTCCTTCTACTTCTTCTGCTTCTTCTGATTCACCCCCCAGACATCACCTTCTCCTTCTCCTTCTTCTACTTCTTCTGATTCACCCTCCAGACTTCACCTTCTCCTTCTCCTTCTTCTGCTTCTTCTGCTTCACCCTCGAGACTTCACCTTCTCCTTCTCCTTCTTCTGCTTCTTCTGATTCACCCTCCAGACTTCACCTTCTCCTTCTCCTTCTTCTGCTTCTTCTGATTCACCCTCCAGACTTCATCTTCTCCTTCTCCTTCTTCTGCTTCTTCTGATTCACCCTCCAGACTTCACCTTCTCCTTGTCCTTCTTCTGCTTCTTCTGATTCAACCTCCAGACTTCGCCTTTTCCTTCTCCTTCTTCTACTTCTTCTGATTCACCCTCCAGACTTCACCTTCTCCTTCTCCTTCTTCTACTTCTTCTGATTCACCCTCCAGTCTTCACCTACTCCTTCTCTTTCTTCTGCTTCTTCTGATTCACCCTCCAGACTTCACCTTCTCCTTCTTCTGCTTCTTCTGATTCACCCTCCTGACTTCACCTTCTCCTTCTCCTTCTTCTGCTTCTTCTGATTCACCCTCCAGACTTCACCTTCTCCTTCTCCTTCTTCTACTTCTTCTGATTCACCATTCAGACTTCACCTTCTCCTTCTACTTCTTCTGCTTCTTCTGATTCACCCTCCAGACTTCACCTTCTCCTTCTCCTTCTTCTGCTTCTTCTGATTCACCCTCCAGACTTCTCCTTCTCCTTCTCCTTCTTCTGCTTCTTCTGATTCACTCTCCAGACTTCACCTTCTCCTTCTCCTTCTTCTGCTTCTTCTGATTCACCCTCCAGACTTCATCTTCTCCTTCTCCTTCTTCTACTTCTTCTGATTCACCCTCCAGACTTCACCTTCTCCTTCTCCTTCTTCTGCTTCTTCTGATTCACCCTCCAGACTTCACCTTCTCCTTCTCCTTCGTCTACTTCTTCGGATTCACCCTCCAGACTACACCTTCTCCTTCTCCTTCTTCTGCTTCTTCTGCTTCACCCTCCAGACTTCACCTTCTCCTTCTCCTTCTTCTACTTCGTCTGATTCACCCTCCAGACTTCACCTTCTCCTTCTCCTTCTTCTACTTCTTCTGATTCACCCTCCTGACTTCACCTTCTCCATCTCCTTCTTCTGCTTCTTCTGCTTCACCCTCCAGACTTCACCTTCTCCTTCTCCTTCTTCTGCTTCTTCTGCTTCACCCTCCAGACTTCACCTTCTCCTTCTCCTGCTTCTTCTGCTTCACCCTCCTGACTTCACCTTCTCCTTCTCCTTCTTCTACTTCTTCTGATTCACCCTCCAGACTTCACCTTCGCCTTCTCCTTCTTCTGCTTCTTCTGCTTCACCCTCCAGACTGCACCCTCTCCTTCTCCTTCTTCTGCTTCTTCTGCTTCGCCCTCCAGACATCACCTTCTCCTTTTCCACTTCTGCTTCTTCTGCTTCACCCTCCAGACTTCACCTTCTCCTTCTCCTTCTTCTGCTTCTTCTGCTTCACCCTCCTGACTTCACCTTCTCCTTCTCCTTCTTCTACTTCTTCTGATTCACCCTCCAGACTTCACCTTCTCCTTCTTCTGCTTCTTCTACTTCACCCTCCAGACTTCACCTTCTCCTTCTCCTTCTTCAGCTTCTTCTGCTGCGCCCTCCAGACTTCACCTTCTCCTTCTCCTTCTTCTGCTTCTTCTGCTTCACCTTCCTGACTTCACCTTCTCCTTCTCCTTCTTCTACTTCTTCTGCTTCATCCCCTTAATTCACCTTCTCCTTCTCCTTCTTCTGCTTCTTCTGATTCACCCTCCTAACTTCATCTTCTCCTTCTCCTTCTTCTGCTTCTTCTGATTCAGCCTCCTGACCTCACCTTCTCCTTCTCCTTCTTCTGCTTCTTCTGATTCACCCTCCAGACTTCACCTTCTCCTTCTCCTTCTTCTGCTTCTTCTGATTCTCCCTCCAGACTTCACCTTCTCCTTCTCCTTCTTCTGCTTCTTCTGCTTCTCACTCCTGACTTCACCTTCTCCTTCTCCTTCTTCTACTTCTTCTGATT
Source organism: Somniosus microcephalus (assembly GCF_052327205.1). Lineage (NCBI taxonomy): Eukaryota > Metazoa > Chordata > Chondrichthyes > Squaliformes > Somniosidae > Somniosus > Somniosus microcephalus. Next base: position 156,717 of record NW_028225369.1, read on the forward strand.
CACCCTCCAGACTTCACCTTCTCCTTCTCCTTCTTCTGCTTCTTCTGCTTCACCCTCCAGACTTCACCTTCTCCTTCTACTTCTTCTGCTTCTTCTGCTGCGCCCTCCAGACTTCACCTTCTCCTTCTCCTTCTTCTGCTTCTTCTCCTTCACCTTCCTGACTTCACCTTCTCCTTCTCCTTCTTCTACTTCTTCTGCTTCACCCCCCTGACTTCAACTTCTTCTTCTCCTTCTTCTGCTTCTTCTGATTCACTCTACTAACTTCACCTTCTCCTTCTCCTTCTTCTGCTTCTTCTGATTCACCCTCCTGACCTCACCTTCTCCTTCTCCTTCTTCTGCTTCTTCTGATTCACCCTCCAGACTTCACCTTCTCCTTCTCTTTCTTCTGCTTCTTCTGATTCACCCTCCAGACTTCACCTTCTCCTTCTCCTTCTTCTGCTTCTTCTGATTCACACTCCTGACCTCACCTTCTCCTTCTCCTTCTTCTACTTCTTCTGATTCACCCTCCAGACTTCATCTTCGCCTTCTCCTTCTTCTGCTTCTTCTGATTCACCCTCCAGACTTCACCTTCTCCTTCTCCTTCTTCTGCTTCTTCTGATTCACCCTCCAGACTTCACCTTCTCCTTCTCCTTCTTCTACTTCTTCTGATTCACCCTCCAGACTTCACCTTCTCCTTCTCCTTCTTCTACTTCTTCTGATTCACCCTCCAGTCTTCACCTTCTCCTTCTACTTCTTCTGCTTCTTCTGCTTCACCCTCCAGACTTCATCTTCTCCTTCTCTTTCTTCTGCTTCTTCTGATTCACCCTCCAGACTTCACCTTCTCCTTCTCCTTCTTCTGATTCTTCTGATTCACCCTCCAGACTTCACCTTCTCCTTCCCCTTCTTCTGCTTCTTCTGATTCACCCTCCTGACTTCACCTTCTCCTTCTCCTTCTTCTACTTCTACTGATTCACCCTCCTGACTTCACCTTCTCCTTCTCCTTCTTCTCCTTCTTCTGCTTCACCCTCCAGACTTCACCTTCTCCTTCTCCTTCTTCTACTTCTTCTGATTCACCCTCCAGACTTCACCTTCTCCTTCTCCTTCGTCTGCTTCTTCTGATTCACCCTCCAGACTTCACCTTCTCCCTCTTATTCTGCTTCTTCTGATTCACCCTCCAGACTTCACCTTCTCCTTCTCCTTCTTCTGCTTCTTCTGATTCACCCTCCAGACTTCACCTTCTCCTTCTCCTTCTTCTGCTTCTTCTGATTCACCCTCCAGACTTCACCTTCTCCTTCTCCTTCTTCTACTTCTTCTGATTCACCCTCCAGACTTCATCTTCTCCTTCTCCTTCTTCTACTTCTTCTGATTCACCCTCCAGACTTCACCTTCTCCTTCTCCTTCTTCTACTTCTTCTGATTCACCCTCCAGACTTCACCTTCTCCTTCTCCTTCATCTACTTCTTCTGATTCACCCTCCAGACTTCACCTTCTCCTTCACCTTCTTCTGCTTCTTCTGATTCACCTCCAGACTTCACCTTCTCCTTCTCCTTCTTCTGCTTCTTCTGATTCACCCTCCAGACCTCACCTTCTCCTTCTTATACATCTTCTGATTCACCCTCTAGACTTCATCTTCTCCTTCTCCTTCTTGTGCTTCTTCTGATTCACCCTCCAGACTTCACCTTCCCCTTCACCTTCTTCTGCTTCTTCTGATTCACCCTCCAGACTTCGCCTTCTCCTTCTTCTACTTCTTCTGATTCACCCTCCAGACTTCACCTTCTCCTTCTCCTTCTTCTACTTCTTCTGATTCACCCTCCAGTCTTCACCTTCTCCTTCTCCTTCTTCTGCTTCTTCTGATTCACCCTCCAGACTTCACCTTCTCCTTCTCCTTCTTCTGCCTCTTCTGATTCACCCTCCTGACTTCACCTTCTCCTTCTCCTTCTTCTGCTTCTTCTGATTCACCCTCCAGACTTCACCTTCTCCTTCTCCTTCTTCTACTTCTTCTGATTCACCCTCCAGACTTCACCTTCTCCTTCTCCTTCTTCTACTTCTTCTGATTCACCCTCCAGACTTCACCTTCTCCTTCTCCTTCTTCTACTTCTTCTGCTTCTCCCTCCAGACTTCACCTTCTCCTTCTCCTTCTTCTGCTTCTTCTGATTCACCCTCCAGACTTCACCTTCTCCTTCTCCTTCTTCTACTTCTTCTGATTCACCCTCCAGACTTCACCTTCTCCTTCTCCTTCTTCTACTTCTTCTGATTCACCCTCCAGACTTCACCTTCTCCTTCTCCTTCTTCTACTTCTTCTGATTCACCCTCCAGACTTCACCTTCTCCTTCTACTTCTTCTGATTCTTCTGATTCACCCTCCAGACTTCACCTTCTCCTTCCCCTTCTTCTGCTTCTTCTGATTCACCCTCCTGACTTCATCTTCTCCTTCTCCTTCTTCTACTTCTTCTGATTCACCCTCCTGACTTCACCTACTCCTTCTCCTTCTTCTCCTTCTTCTGCTTCACCATCCAGACTTCACCTTCTCCTTCTCCTTCTTCTACTTCTTCTGATTCACCCTCCAGACTTCACCTTCTCCTTCTCCTTCGTCTGCTTCTTCTGATTCACCCTCCAGACTTCACCTTCTCCTTCTTATTCTGCTTCTTCTGATTCACCCTCCAGACTTCACCTTCTCCTTCTCCTTCTTCTGCTTCTTCTGATTCACCCTCCAGACTTCACCTTCTCCTTCTCCTTCTTCTGCTTCTTCTGATTCACCCTCCAGACTTCACCTTCTCCTTCTCCTTCTTCTACTTCTTCTGATTCACCCTCCAGACTTAATCTTCTCCTTCTCCTTCTTCTACTTCTTCTGATTCACTCTCCAGACTTCACCTTCTCCTTCTCCTTCTTCTACTTCTTCTGATTCACCCTCCAGACTTCACCTTCTCCTTCTCCTTCATCTACTTCTTCTGATTCACCCTCCAGACTTCACCTTCTCCTTCACCTTCTTCTGCTTCTTCTGATTCACCTCCAGACTTCACCTTCTCCTTCTCCTTCTTCTGCTTCTTCTGATTCACCCTTCAGACTTCACCTTCTCCTTCTCCTTCTTCTGCTTCTTCTGATTCACCCTCCAGACCTCACCTTCTCCTTCTTATACATCTTCTGATTCACCCTCCAGACTTCACCTTCTCCTTCTCCTTCTTCTGCTTCTTCTGATTCACCCTCCAGACTTCGCCTTCTCCTTCTTCTACTTCTTCTGATTCACCCTCCAGATTTCACCTTCTCCTTCTCCTTCTTCTACTTCTTCTGATTCACCCTCCAGTCTTCACCTTCTCCTTCTCCTTCTTCTGCTTCTTCTGATTCACCCTCCAGACTTCACCTTCTCCTTCTCCTTCTTCCGCCTCTTCTGATTCACCCTCCTGACTTCACCTTCTCCTTCTCCTTCTTCTGCTTCTTCTGATTCACCCTCCAGACTTCACCTTCTCCTTCTCCTTCTTCTACTTCTTCTGATTCACCCTCCAGACTTCTCCTTCTCCTTCTACTTCTTCTGCTTCTTCTGATTCAACCTCCAGAATTCACCTTCTCCTTCTCCTTCTTCTGCTTCTTCTGATTCACCCTCCAGACTTCACCTTCTCCTTCTCCTTCTTCTACTTCTTCTGTTTCACCCTCCAGACTTCACCTTCTCCTTCTCCTGCTTCTGCTTCTTCTGATTCACTCTCCAGACTTCACCTTCTCCTTCTCCTTCGTCTACGTCTTCTGATTCACCCTCCAGACTACACCTTCTCCTTCTCCTTCTTCTACTTCTTCTGATTCACCCTCCAGACTTCACCTTCTCCTTCTCCTTCTTCTGCTTCTTCTGATTCACCCTCCAGACTTCACCTTCTCCTTCTCCTTCATCTACTTCTTCTGATTCACCCTCCAGACTTCACCTTCTCCTTCACCTTCTTCTGCTTCTTCTGATTCACCTCCAGACTTCACCTTCTCCTTCTCCTTCTTCTGCTTCTTCTGATTCACCCTTCAGACTTCACCTTCTCCTTCTCCTTCTTCTGCTTCTTCTGATTCACCCTCCAGACCTCACCTTCTCCTTCTTATACATCTTCTGATTCACCCTCCAGACTTCATCTTCTCCTTCTCCTTCTTGTGCTTCTTCTGATTCACCCTCCAGACTTCACCTTCCCCTTCTCCTTCTTCTGCTTCTTCTGATTCACCCTCCAGACTTCGCCTTCTCCTTCTTCTACTTCTTCTGATTCACCCTCCAGACTTCACCTTCTCCTTCTCCTTCTTCTACTTCTTCTGATTCACCCTCCAGTCTTCACCTTCTCCTTCTCCTTCTTCTGCTTCTTCTGATTCACCCTCCAGACTTCACCTTCTCCTTCTCCTTCTTCCGCCTCTTCTGATTCACCCTCCTGACTTCACCTTCTCCTTCTCCTTCTTCTGCTTCTTCTGATTCACCCTCCAGACTTCACCTTCTCCTTCTCCTTCTTCTACTTCTTCTGATTCACCCTCCAGACTTCTCCTTCTCCTTCTACTTCTTCTGCTTCTTCTGATTCAACCTCCAGAATTCACCTTCTCCTTCTCCTTCTTCTGCTTCTTCTGATTCACCCTCCAGACTTCACCTTCTCCTTCTCCTTCTTCTACTTCTTCTGTTTCACCCTCCAGACTTCACCTTCTCCTTCTCCTGCTTCTGCTTCTTCTGATTCACCCTCCAGACTTCACCTTCTCCTTCTCCTTCGTCTACGTCTTCTGATTCACCCTCCAGACTACACCTTCTCCTTCTCCTTCTTCTACTTCTTCTGATTCACCCTCCAGACTTCACCTTCTCCTTCTCCTTCTTCTGCTTCTTCTGATTCACCCTCCAGACTTCACCTTCTCCTTCTCCTTCTTCTACTTCTTCTGATTCACACTCCAAACTTCACCTTCTCCTTCTCCTTCTTCTACTTCTTCTGATTCACCCTCCAGACTTCACCTTCTCCTTCTCCTTCTTCTACTTCTTCTGCTTCTCCCTCCAGACTTCACCTTCTCCTTCTCCTTCTTCTGCTTCTTCTGATTCACCCTCCAGACTTCACCTTCTCCTTCTCCTTCTTCTACTTCTTCTGATTCACCCTGCAGACTTCACCTTCTCCTTCTCCTTCTTCTACTTCTTCTGATTCACCCTCCAGACTTCACCTTCTCCTTCTCCTTCTTCTACTTCTTCTGATTCACCCTCCTGACTTCACCTTCTCCTTCTCCTTCTTCTGCTTCTTCTGCTTCACCCTCCAGACTTCACCTTCTCCTTCTCCTTCTTCTGCTTCTTCTGCTTCACCCTCCAGACTTCACCTTCTCCTTCTCCTTCTTCTGCTTCTTCTGCTTCACCCTCCTGACTTCACCTTCTGCTACTCCTTCTTCTGCTTCTTCTGCTTCGCCCTCCAGACTTCACCTTCTCCTTCTCCTTCTTCTGCTTCTTCTGCTTCACCCTCCAGACTTCACCTTCTCCTTCTCCTTCTTCTGCTTCTTCTGCTTCACCCTCCTGACTTCACCTTCTGCTTCTCCTTCTTCTACTTCTTCTGATTCACCCTCCAGACTTCACCTTCTCCTTCTCCTTCTTCTGCTTCTACGGCTTCACCCTCCAGACTTCTCCTTCTCCTTCTCCTTCTTCTGCTTCTTCTGCTGCGCCCTCCAGACTTGACCTTCTCCTTCTCCTTCTTCTGCTTCTTCTGCTTCACCCTCCTGACTTCACCTTCTCCTTCTCCTTCTTCTACTTCTTCTGCTTCACCCCCCTGACTTCACCTTCTCCTTCTCCTTCTTCTGCTTCTTCTGATTCACCCTCCTAACTTCACCTTCTCCTTCTCCTTCTTCTGCTTCTTCTGATTCACCCTCCTGACTTCACCATCTCCTTCTCCTTCTTCTGCTTCTTCTGATCCACCCTCCAGACTTCACCTTCTGCTTCTCCTTCTTCTGCTTCTTCTGATTCACCCTCCAGACCTCACCTTCTCCTTCTCCTTCTTCTACTTCTTCTGATTCACCCTCCAGACTTCATCTTCTCCTTCTCCTTCTTCTGCTTCTTCTGATTCACCCTCCAGACTTCACCTTCTCCTTCTTCTGCTTCTTCTGATTCACCCTCCAGACTTCACCTTCTCCTTCTCCTTCTTCTACTTCTTCTGATTCACCCTCCAGACTTCACCTTCTTCTTCTCCTTCTTCTACTTCTTCTGATTCACCCTCCAGTCTTCACCTTCTCCTTCTCCTTCTTCTGCTTCTTCTGCTTCACCCTCCAGACTTCACCTTCTCCTTCTCTTTCTTCTGCTTCTTCTGATTCACCCTCCAGACTTCACCTTCTCCTTCTCCTTCTTCTGATTCTTCTGGTTCACCCTCCAGACTTCACCTTCTCCTTCTCCTTCTTCTGCTTCTTCTGATTCACCCTCGTGACTTCACCTTCTCCTTCTCCTTCTTCTACTTCTTCTGATTCACCCTCCTGACTTCACCTTCTCCTTCTCCTTCTTCTACTTCTTCTGCTTCACCCTCCAGACTTCACCTTCTCCTTCTCCTTCTACTACTTCTTCTGATTCACCCTCCAGACTTCACCTTCTCCTTCTCCTTCTTCTGCTTCTTCTGATTCACCCTCCAGACTTCACCTTCTCCTTCTCCTTATTCTGCTTCTTCTGATTCACCCTCCAGACTTCACCTTCTCCTTCTCCTTCTTCTGCTTCTTCTGATTCACCATCCAGACTTCACCTTCTCCTTCTCCTTCTTCTGCTTCTTCTGATTCACCCTCCAGACTTCACCTTCTCCTTCTCCTTCTTCTTCTTCTTCTGATTCACCCTCCAGACTTCATCTTCTCCTTCTCCTTCTTCTGCTTCTTCTGATTCACCCTCCAGACTTCACCTTCTCCTTCTCCTTCTTCTACTTCTTCTGATTCACCCTCCAGACTTCACCTTCTCCTTCTCCTTCTTCTACTTCTTCTGATTTACCCTCCGGACTTCACCTTCTCCTTCTCCTTCTTCTGCTTCTTCTGATTCACCCTCCAGACTTCACCTTCTCCTTCTCCTTCTTCTGCTTCTTCTGATTCACCTCCAGATCTCACCTTCTCCTTCTCCTTCTTCTCCTTCTTCTGATTCACCCTCCAGACTTCATCTTCTCCTTCTCCTTCTTCTGCTTCTTCTGATTCACCCTCCAGATTTCACCTTCTCCTTCTCCTTCTTCTGCTTCTTCTGATTCACCCTCCAGACTTCGCCTTCTCCTTCTCCTTCTTCTACTTCTTCTGATTCACCCTCCAGACTTCACCTTCTCCTTCTCCTTCTTCTACTTCTTCAGATTCACCCTCCAGTCTTCACCTTCTCCTTCGCCTTCTTCTGCTTCTTCTGATTCACCCTCCAGATTTCACCTTCTCCTTCTCCTTCTTCTGCTTCTTCTGATTCACCCTCCTGACTTCACCTTCTCCTTCTCCTTCTTCTGCTTCTTCTGATTCACCCTCCAGACTTCACCTTCTCCTTCTCCTTCTTCTACTTCTTCTGATTCACCCTCCAGACTTCACCTTCTCCTTCTGCTTCTTCTGCTTCTTCTGATTCACCCTCCAGACTTCACCTTCTCCTTCTCCTTCTTCTGCTTCTTCTGATTCACCCTCCATACTTCACCTTCTCCTTCTCACTTCTTCTGCTTCTTCCGATTCACCCTCCAGACTTCACCTTCTCCTTCTCCTTCTTCTGCTTCTTCTGATTCACCCTCCAGACTTCACCTTCTCCTTCTGCTTCTTCTACTTCTTCTGAATCACCCTCCAGACTTCACCTTCTCCTTCTCCTTCTTCTGCTTCTTCTGATTCACCCTCCAGACTTCACCTTCTCCTTCTCCTTCGTCTACTTCTCCTGATTCACCCTCCAAACTACACCTTCTACTTCTCCTTCTTCTACTTCTTCTGATTCACCCTCCAGATTTCACCTTCTCCTTCTTCTTCTGCTTCTTCTGATTCACCCTCCAGACTTCACCTTCTCCTTCTCCTTCTTCTACTTCTTCTGATTCACCCTCCAGACTTTACCTTCTACTTCTCCTTCTTCTACTTCTTCTGATTCACCCTCCAGACTTCACCTTCTCCTTCTCCTTCTTCTACTTCTTCTGCTTCTCCCTCCAGACTTCACCTTCTCCTTCTCCTCCTTCTGCTTCTTCTGATTCACCCTCCAGACTTCACCTTCTCCTTCTCCTTCTTCTACTTCTTCTGATTCACCCTCCAGACTTCTCCTTCTCCTTCTCCTTCTTCTACTTCTTCTGATTCACCCTCCAGACTTCACCTTCTCCTTCTCCTTCTTCTACTTCTTCTGATTCACCCTCCTGACTTTACCTTCTCCTTCTCCTTCTTCTGCTTCTTCTGCTTCACCCTCCAGACTTCACCTTCTCCTTCTCCTTCTTCTGCTTCTTCTGCTTCACCCTCCAGACTTCACCTTCTCCGTCTCCTTCTTCTGCTTCTTCTGCTTCACCCTCCTGACTTCACCTTCTCCTTCTCCTTCTTCTACTTCTTCTGATTCACCCTCCAGACTTCACCTTCTCCTTCTCCTTCTTCTGCTTCTTCTGCTTCACCCTCCAGACTTCACCTTCACCTTCTCCTTCTTCTGCTTCTTCTGCTTCGCCCTCCAGACTTCACCTTCTCCTTCTCCTTCTTCTGTTTCTTCTGCTTCACCCTCCAGACTTCACCTTCTCCTTCTCCTTCATCTGCTTCTTCTGCTTCACCCTCCTGACTTCACCATCTCCTTCTCCTTCTTCAACTTCTTCTGCTTCACCCCCCTGACTTCACATTCTCCTTCTCCTTCTTCTGCTTCTTCTGATTCACCCTCCTAACTTCACCTTCTCCTTCTCCTTTTTCTGCTTCTTCTGATTCACCCTCCTGACTTCACCTTCTCCTTCTCCTTCTTCTGCTTCTTCTGATTCACCCTCCAGACTTCACCTTCTCCTTCTCCTTCTTCTGCTTCTTCTGATTCACCCTCCAGACTTCATCTTCTCCTTCTCCTTCTTCTGCTTCTTCTGATTCACCCTCCAGACCTCACCTTCTCCTTCTCCTTCTTCGACTTCTTCTGATTCACCCTCCAGACTTCATCTTCTCCTTCTCATTCTTTTGCTTCTTCTGATTCACCCTCCAGACTTCAGCTTCTCCTTCTCCTTCTTCTACTTCTTCTGCTTCACCCTCCAGACTTCACCTTCTCCTTCTCCTTCTTCTACTTCTTCTGATTCACCCTCCAGACTTCACCTTCTCCTTCTCCTTCTTCTGCTTCTCCTGATTCACCCTCCAGACTTCACCTTCTCCTTCTCCTTATTCTGCTTCTTCTGATTCACCCTCCAGACTTCACCTTCTCCTTCTCCTTCTTCTGCTTCTTCTGATTCACCCTCCAGACTTCACCTTCTCCTTCTCCTTCTTCTGCTTCTTCTGATTCACCTTCCAGACTTCACCTTCTCCTTCTCCTTCTTCTACGTCTTCTGCTTCACCCCCCTGACTTCACCTTCTCCTTCTCCTTCTTCTGCTTCTTCTGATTCACCCTCCAGACTTCACCTTCTCCTTCTCCTTCTTCTGCTTCTTCTGATTCACCCCCCAGACCTCACCTTCTCATTCTCCTTCTTCTACTTCTTCTGATTCACCCTCCAGACTTCATCTTCTCCTTCTCCTTCTTCTGCTTCTTCTGATTCACCCTCCAGACTTCACCTTCTCCTTCTCCTTCTTCTGCTTCTTCTGATTCACCCTCCAGACTTCACCTTCTTCTTCTCCTTCTTCTACTTCTTCTGATTCACCCTCCAGACTTCAGTTTCTTCTTCTCCTTCTTCTACTTCTTCTGATTCACCCTCCAGTCTTCACCTTCTCCTTCTCCTTCTTCTGCTTCTTCTGCTTCACCCTCCAGACTTCACCTTCTCCTTCTCTTTCTTCTGCTTCTTCTGATTCACCCTCCAGACTTCACCTTCTCCTTCTCCTTCTTCTGATTCTTCTGATTCACCCTCCAGACTTCACCTTCTCCTTCTCCTTCTTCTGCTTCTTCTGATTCACCCTCCTGACTTCACCTTCTCCTTCTCCTTCTTCTACTTCTTCCGATTCACCCTCCTGACTTCACCTTCTCCTTCTCCTTCTTCTACTTCTTCTGCTTCACCCTCCAGACTTCACCTTCTCCTTCTCCTTCTTCTACTTCTTCTGATTCACCCTCCAGACTTCACCTTCTCCTTCTCCTTCTTCTGCTTCTTCTGATTCACCCTCCAGACTTCACCTTCTCCTTCTCCTTATTCTGCTTCTTCTGATTCACCCTCCAGACTTCACCTTCTCCTTCTCCTTCTTCTGCTTCTTCTGATTCACCCTCCAGACTTCACCTTCTCCTTCTCCTTCTTCTACTTCTTCTGCTTCACCCTCCAGACTTCACCTTCTCCTTCTCCTTCTTCTACTTCTTCAGATTCACCCTCCAGACTGCACCATCTCCTTCTTCTTCTGCTTCTTCTGATTCACCCTCCAGACTTCACCTTCTCCTTCTCCTTTTTCTACTTCTTCTGATTCACCCTCCAGACTTCACCTTCTCCTTCTCCTTCTTCTGCTTCTTCTGATACACCATTCAGACTTCACCTTCTCCTTCTCCTTCTTCTGCTTCTTCTGATTCACCCTCCAGACCTCACCTTCTCCTTCTCCTTCTTCTACTTCTTCTGATTCACCCTCCAGACTTCATCTTCTCCTTCTCCTTCTTCTGCTTCTTCTGATTCACCCTCCAGACTTCACCTTCTCCTTCTCCTTCTTCTGCTTCTTCTGATTCACCCTCCAGACTTCACCTTCTCCTTCTCCTTCTTCTACTTCTTCTGATTCACCCTCCAGACTTCACCTTCTCCTTCTCCTTCTTCTACTTCTTCTGATTCACCCTCCAGACTTCACCTTCTCCTTCTCCTTCTTCTGCTTCTTCTGATTCACCCTCCAGATTTCACCTTCTCCTTCTCCTTCTTCTGCTTCTTCTGCTTCACCCTCCTGACTTCACCTTCTCCTTCTCCTTCTTCTACTTCTTCTGATTCACCCTCCAGACTTCACCTTCTCCTTCTCCTTCTTCTGCTTCTTCTGCTTCACCCTCCAGACTTCACCTTCTCCTTCTCCTTCTTCTGCTTCTTCTGCTTCGCCCTCCAGACTTCACCTTCTCCTTCTCCTTCTTCTGCTTCTTCTGCTTCACCCTCCAGACTTCACCTTCTCCTTCTCCTTCTTCTGCTTCTTCTGCTTCACCCTCCTGACTTCACCTTCTCCTTCTCCTTCTTCTACTTCTTCTGATTCACCCTCCAGACTTCACCTTCTCCTTCTCCTTCTTCTGCTTCTTCTGCTTCACCCTCCAGACTTCACCTTCTCCTTCTCCTTCTTCTGCTTCTTCTGCTGCGCCCTCCAGACTTCACCTTCTCCTTCTCCTTCTTCTGCTTCTTCTGCTTCACCCTCCAGACTTCACCTTCTCCTTCTCCTTCTTCTACTTCTTCTGCTTCACCCCCCTGACTTCACCTTCTCCTTCTCCTTCTTCTGCTTCTTCTGATTCACCCTCCTAACTTCACCTTCTCCTTCTCCTTCTTCTGCTTCTTCTGATTGACCCTCCTGACTTCACCTTCTCCTTCTCCTTCTTCTGCTTCTTCTGATTCAACCTCCAGACTTCACCTTCTCCTTCTCCTTCTTCTGCTTCTTCTGATTCACCCTCCAGACTTCTCCTTCTCCTTCTCCTTCTTCTGCTTCTTCTGATTCACCCCCCAGACCTCACCTTCTCCTTCTCCTTCTTCTACTTCTTCTGATTCACCCTCCAGACTTCATCTTCTCCTTCTCCTTCTTCTGCTTCTTCTGATTCACCCTCCAGACTTCACCTTCTCCTTCTCCTTCTTCTGCTTCTTCTGATTCACCCTTCAGACTTCACCTTCTCCTTCTCCTTCTTCTACTTCTTCTGATTCACCCTCCAGGCTTCAGTTTCTCCTTCTCCTTCTTCTACTTCTTCTGATTCACCCTCCAGTCTTCACCTTCTCCTTCTCCTTCTTCTGCTTCTTCTGCTTCACCCTCCAGACTTCACCTTCTCCTTCTCTTTCTTCTGCTTCTTCTGATTCACCCTCCAGACTTCACCTTCTCCTTCTCCTTCTTCTGATTCTTCTGATTCACCCTCCAGACTTCACCTTCTCCTTCTCCTTCTTCTGCTTCTTCTGATTCACCCTCCTGACTTCACCTTCTCCTTCTCCTTCTTCTACTTCTTCTGATTCACCCTCCTGACTTCACCTTCTCCGTCTCCTTCTTCTACTTCTTCTGCTTCACCCTCCAGACTTCACCTTCTCCTTCTCCTTCTTCTACTTCTTCTGATTCACCCTCCAAACTTCACCTTCTCCTTCTCCTTCTTCTGCTTCTTCTGATTCACCCTCCAGACTTCACCTTCTCCTTCTCCTTATTCTGCTTCTTCTGATTCACCCTCCAGACTTCACCTTCTCCTTCTCCTTCTTCTGCTTCTTCTGATTCACCCTCCAGACATCACCTTCTCCTTCTCCTTCTTCTACTTCTTCTGATTCACCCTCCAGACTTCACCTTCTCCTTCTCCTTCTTCTACTTCTTCTGATTCACCCTCCAGACTGCACCATCTCCTTCTCCTTCTTCTGCTTCTTCTGATTCACCCTCCAGACTTCACCTTCTCCTTCTCCTTTTTCTGCTTCTTCTGATTCACCCTCCAGACTTCACCTTCTACTTCTCCTTCTTCTGCTTCTTCTGATACACCCTTCAGACTTCACCTTCTCCTTCTCCTTCTTCTGCTTCTTCTGATTCACCCTCCAGACCTCACCTTCTCCTTCTCCTTCTTCTACTTCTTCTGATTCACCCTCCAGCCTTCATCTTCTCCTTCTCCTTCTTCTGCTTCTTCTGATTCACCCTCCAGACTTCACCTTCTCCTTCTCCTTCTTCTGCTTCTTCTGATTCACCCTCCAGACTTCACCTTCTCCTTCTCCTTCTTCTACTTCTTCTGATTCACCCTCCAGACTTCACCTTCTCCTTCTCCTACTTCTTCTGATTCACCCTCCAGACTTCACCTTCTCCTTCTCCTTCTTCTGCTTCTTCTGATTCACCCTCCAGACTTCACCTTCTCCTTCTCCTTCTTCTGCTTCTTCTGATTCACCCTCCAGACTTCATCTTCTCCTTCTCCTTCTTCTGCTTCTTCTGATTCACCCTCCAGACTTCACCTTCTCCTTTTCCTTCTTCTTCTACTTCTGATTCACCCTCCAGACTTCGCCTTCTCCTTCTCCTTCTTCTACTTCTTCTGATTCACCCTCCAGACTTCACCTTCTCCTTCTTCTTCTACTTCTTCTGATTCACCCTCCAGTCTTCACCTTCTCCTTCTCCTTCTTCTGCTTCTTCTGATTCACCCTCCAGACTTCACCTTCTCCTTCTCCTTCTTCTGCTTCTTCTGATTCACCCTCCTGACTTCACCTTCTCCTTCTCCTTCTTCTGCTTCTCCTGATTCACCCTCCAGACATCACCTTCTCCTTCTCCTTCTTCTACTTCTTCTGATTCACCCTCCAGACTTCTCCTTCTCCTTCTACTTCTTCTGCTTCTTCTGATTCACCCCCCAGACATCACCTTCTCCTTCTCCTTCTTCTACTTCTTCTGATTCACCCTCCAGACTTCACCTTCTCCTTCTCCTTCTTCTGCTTCTTCTGCTTCACCCTCGAGACTTCACCTTCTCCTTCTCCTTCTTCTGCTTCTTCTGATTCACCCTCCAGACTTCACCTTCTCCTTCTCCTTCTTCTGCTTCTTCTGATTCACCCTCCAGACTTCATCTTCTCCTTCTCCTTCTTCTGCTTCTTCTGATTCACCCTCCAGACTTCACCTTCTCCTTCTCCTTCTTCTGCTTCTTCTGATTCACCCTCCAGACTTCGCCTTTTCCTTCTCCTTCTTCTACTTCTTCTGATTCACCCTCCAGACTTCACCTTCTCCTTCTCCTTCTTCTACTTCTTCTGATTCACCCTCCAGTCTTCACCTTCTCCTTCTCCTTCTTCTGCTTCTTCTGATTCACCCTCCAGACTTCACCTTCTCCTTCTCCTTCTTCTGCTTCTTCTGATTCACCCTCCTGACTTCACCTTCTCCTTCTCCTTCTTCTGCTTCTTCTGATTCACCCTCCAGACTTCACCTTCTCCTTCTCCTTCATCTACTTCTTCTGATTCACCATCCAGACTTCACCTTCTCCTTCTACTTCTTCTGCTTCTTCTGATTCACCCTCCAGACTTCACCTTCTCCTTCTCCTTCTTCTGCTTCTTCTGATTCATACTCCAGACTTCTCCTTCTCCTTCTCCTTCTTCTGCTTCTTCTGATTCACTCTCCAGACTTCACCTTCTCCTTCTCCTTCTTCTGCTTCTTCTGATTCACCCTCCAGACTTCACCTTCTCCTTCTCCTTCTTCTACTTCTTCTGATTCACCCGCCAGACTTCACCTTCTCCTTCTCCTTCTTCTGCTTCTTCTGATTCACCCTCCAGACTTCACCTTCTCCTTCTCCTTCGTCTACTTCTTCGGATTCACCCTCCAGACTACACCTTCTCCTTCTCCTTCTTCTGCTTCTTCTGCTTCACCCTCCAGACTTCACCTTCTCCTTCTCCTTCTTCTACTTCGTCAGATTCACCCTCCAGACTTCACCTTCTCCTTCTCCTTCTTCTACTTCTTCTGATTCACCCTCCTGACTTCACCTTCTCCATCTCCTTCTTCTGCTTCTTCTGCTTCACCCTCCAGACTTCACCTTCTCCTTCTCCTTCTTCTGCTTCTTCTGCTTCACCCTCCAGACTTCACCTTCTCCTTCTCCTTCTTCTGCTTCTTCTGCTTCACCCTCCTGACTTCACCTTCTCCTTCTCCTTCTTCTACTTCTTCTGATTCACCCTCCAGACTTCTCCTTCTCCTTCTCCTTCGTCTACTTCTTCTGCTTCACCCTCCAGACTGCACCCTCTCCTTCTCCTTCTTCTGCTTCTTCTGCTTCGCCCTCCAGACTTCACCTTCTCCTTCTCCTTCTTCTACTTCGTCAGATTCACCCTCCAGACTTCACCTTCTCCTTCTCCTTATTCTGCTTCTTCTGATTCACCCTCCAGACTTCACCTTCTCCTTCTCCTTCTTCTGCTTCTTCTGATTCACCCTCCAGACATCACCTTCTCCTTCTCCTTCTTCTACTTCTTCTGATTCACCCTCCAGACTTCACCTTCTCCTTCTCCTTCTTCTACTTCTTCTGATTCACCCTCCAGACTGCACCATCTCCTTCTCCTTCTTCTGCTTCTTCTGATTCACCCTCCAGACTTCACCTTCTCCTTCTCCTTTTTCTGCTTCTTCTGATTCACCCTCCAGACTTCACCTTCTCCTTCTCCTTCTTCTGCTTCTTCTGATACACCCTTCAGACTTCACCTTCTCCTTCTCCTTCTTCTGCTTCTTCTGATTCACCCTCCAGACCTCACCTTCTCCTTCTCCTTCTTCTACTTCTTCTGATTCACCCTCCAGCCTTCATCTTCTCCTTCTCCTTCTTCTGCTTCTTCTGATTCACCCTCCAGACTTCACCTTCTCCTTCTCCTTCTTCTGCTTCTTCTGATTCACCCTCCAGACTTCACCTTCTCCTTCTCCTTCTTCTACTTCTTCTGATTCACCCTCCAGACTTCACCTTCTCCTTCTCCTACTTCTTCTGATTCACCCTCCAGACTTCACCTTCTCCTTCTCCTTCTTCTGCTTCTTCTGATTCACCCTCCAGACTTCACCTTCTCCTTCTCCTTCTTCTGCTTCTTCTGATTCACCCTCCAGACTTCATCTTCTCCTTCTCCTTCTTCTGCTTCTTCTGATTCACCCTCCAGACTTCACCTTCTCCTTTTCCTTCTTCTTCTACTTCTGATTCACCCTCCAGACTTCGCCTTCTCCTTCTCCTTCTTCTACTTCTTCTGATTCACCCTCCAGACTTCACCTTCTCCTTCTTCTTCTACTTCTTCTGATTCACCCTCCAGTCTTCACCTTCTCCTTCTCCTTCTTCTGCTTCTTCTGATTCACCCTCCAGACTTCACCTTCTCCTTCTCCTTTTTCTGCTTCTTCTGATTCACCCTCCTGAATTCACCTTCTCCTTCTCCTTCTTCTGCTTCTCCTGATTCACCCTCCAGACATCACCTTCTCCTTCTCCTTCTTCTACTTCTTCTGATTCACCCTCCAGACTTCACCTTCTCCTTCTACTTCTTCTGCTTCTTCTGATTCACCCCCCAGACATCACCTTCTCCTTCTCCTTCTTCTACTTCTTCTGATTCACCCTCCAGACTTCACCTTCTCCTTCTCCTTCTTCTGCTTCTTCTGCTTCACCCTCGAGACTTCACCTTCTCCTTCTCCTTCTTCTGCTTCTTCTGATTCACCCTCCAGACTTCACCTTCTCCTTCTCCTTCTTCTGCTTCTTCTGATTCACCCTCCAGACTTCATCTTCTCCTTCTCCTTCTTCTGCTTCTTCTGATTCACCCTCCAGACTTCACCTTCTCCTTCTCCTTCTTCTGCTTCTTCTGATTCACCCTCCAGACTTCGCCTTTTCCTTCTCCTTCTTCTACTTCTTCTGATTCACCCTCCAGACTTCACCTTCTCCTTCTCCTTCTTCTACTTCTTCTGATTCACCCTCCAGTCTTCACCTTCTCCTTCTCCTTCTTCTGCTTCTTCTGATTCACCCTCCAGACTTCACCTTCTCCTTCTCCTTCTTCTGCTTCTTCTGATTCACCCTCCTGACTTCACCTTCTCCTTCTCCTTCTTCTGCTTCTTCTGATTCATCCTCCAGACTTCACCTTCTCCTTCTCCTTCATCTACTTCTTCTGATTCACCATCCAGACTTCACCTTCTCCTTCTACTTCTTCTGCTTCTTCTGATTCACCCTCCAGACTTCACCTTCTCCTTCTCCTTCTTCTGCTTCTTCTGATTCACCCTCCAGACTTCTCCTTCTCCTTCTCCTTCTTCTGCTTCTTCTGATTCACTCTCCAGACTTCACCTTCTCCTTCTCCTTCTTCTGCTTCTTCTGATTCACCCTCCAGACTTCACCTTCTCCTTCTCCTTCTTCTACTTCTTCTGATTCACCCGCCAGACTTCACCTTCTCCTTCTCCTTCTTCTGCTTCTTCTGATTCACCCTCCAGACTTCACCTTCTCCTTCTCCTTCGTCTACTTCTTCGGATTCACCCTCCAGACTACACCTTCTCCTTCTCCTTCTTCTGCTTCTTCTGCTTCACCCTCCAGACTTCACCTTCTCCTTCTCCTTCTTCTACTTCGTCAGATTCACCCTCCAGACTTCACCTTCTCCTTCTCCTTCTTCTACTTCTTCTGATTCACCCTCCTGACTTCACCTTCTCCATCTCCTTCTTCTGCTTCTTCTGCTTCACCCTCCAGACTTCACCTTCTCCTTCTCCTTCTTCTGCTTCTTCTGCTTCACCCTCCAGACTTCACCTTCTCCTTCTCCTTCTTCTGCTTCTTCTGCTTCACCCTCCTGACTTCACCTTCTCCTTCTCCTTCTTCTACTTCTTCTGATTCACCCTCCAGACTTCTCCTTCGCCTTCTGCTTCTTCTGCTTCTTCTGCTTCACCCTCCAGACTGCACCCTCTCCTTCTCCTTCTTCTGCTTCTTCTGCTTCGCCCTCCAGACTTCACCTTCTCCTTTTCCACTTCTGCTTCTTCTGCTTCACCCTCCAGACTTCACCTTCTCCTTCTCCTTCTTCTGCTTCTTCTGCTTCACCCTCCTGACTTCACCTTCTCCTTCTCCTTCTTCTACTTCTTCTGATTCACCCTCCAGACTTCACCTTCTCCTTCTCCTTCTTCTGCTTCTTCTGCTTCACCCTCCAGACTTCACCTTCTCCTTCTCCTTCTTCAGCTTCTTCTGCTGCGCCCTCCAGACTTCACCTTCTCCTTCTCCTTCTTCTGCTTCTTCTGCTTCACCTTCCTGACTTCACCTTCTCCTTCTCCTTCTTCTACTTCTTCTGCTTCATCCCCTTAATTCACCTTCTCCTTCTCCTTCTTCTGCTTCTTCTGATTCACCCTCCTAACTTCATCTTCTCCTTCTCCTTCTTCTGCTTCTTCTGATTCAGCCTCCTGACCTCACCTTCTCCTTCTCCTTCTTCTGCTTCTTCTGATTCACCCTCCAGACTTCACCTTCTCCTTCTCCTTCTTCTGCTTCTTCTGATTCACCCTCCAGACTTCGCCTTTTCCTTCTCCTTCTTCTACTTCTTCTGATTCACCCTCCAGACTTCACCTTCTCCTTCTCCTTCTTCTACTTCTTCTGATTCACCCTCCAGTCTTCACCTTCTCCTTCTCCTTCTTCTGCTTCTTCTGATTCACCCTCCAGACTTCACCTTCTCCTTCTCCTTCTTCTGCTTCTTCTGATTCACCCTCCTGACTTCACCTTCTCCTTCTCCTTCTTCTGCTTCTTCTGATTCACCCTCCAGACTTCACCTTCTCCTTCTCCTTCATCTACTTCTTCTGATTCACCATCCAGACTTCACCTTCTCCTTCTACTTCTTCTGCTTCTTCTGATTCACCCTCCAGACTTCACCTTCTCCTTCTCCTTCTTCTGCTTCTTCTGATTCACCCTCCAGACTTCTCCTTCTCCTTCTCCTTCTTCTGCTTCTTCTGATTCACTCTCCAGACTTCAGCTTCTCCTTCTCCTTCTTCTGCTTCTTCTGATTCACCCTCCAGACTTCACCTTCTCCTTCTCCTTCTTCTACTTCTTCTGATTCACCCGCCAGACTTCACCTTCTCCTTCTCCTTCTTCTGCTTCTTCTGATTCACCCTCCAGACTTCACCTTCTCCTTCTCCTTCGTCTACTTCTTCGGATTCACCCTCCAGACTACACCTTCTCCTTCTCCTTCTTCTGCTTCTTCTGCTTCACCCTCCAGACTTCACCTTCTCCTTCTCCTTCTTCTACTTCGTCTGATTCACCCTCCAGACTTCACCTTCTCCTTCTCCTTCTTCTACTTCTTCTGATTCACCCTCCTGACTTCACCTTCTCCATCTCCTTCTTCTGCTTCTTCTGCTTCACCCTCCAGACTTCACCTTTTCCTTCTCCTTCTTCTGCTTCTTCTGCTTCACCCTCCAGACTTCACCTTCTCCTTCTCCTTCTTCTGCTTCTTCTGCTTCACCCTCCTGACTTCACCTTCTCCTTCTCCTTCTTCTACTTCTTCTGATTCACCCTCCAGACTTCTCCTTCGCCTTCTCCTTCTTCTGCTTCTGCTGCTTCACCCTCCAGACTGCACCCTCTCCTTCTCCTTCTTCTGCTTCTTCTGCTTCGCCCTCCAGACTTCACCTTCTCCTTTTCCACTTCTGCTTCTTCTGCTTCACCCTCCAGACTTCACCTTCTCCTTCTCCTTCTTCTGCTTCTTCTGCTTCACCCTCCTGACTTCACCTTCTCCTTCTCCTTCTTCTACTTCTTCTGATTCACCCTCCAGACTTCACCTTCTCCTTCTCCTTCTTCTGCTTCTTCTGCTTCACCCTCCAGACTTCACCTTCTCCTTCTCCTTCTTCAGCTTCTTCTGCTGCGCCCTCCAGACTTCACCTTCTCCTTCTCCTTCTTCTGCTTCTTCTGCTTCACCTTCCTGACTTCACCTTCTCCTTCTCCTTCTTCTACTTCTTCTGCTTCATCCCCTTAATTCACCTTCTCCTTCTCCTTCTTCTGCTTCTTCTGATTCACCCTCCTAACTTCATCTTCTCCTTCTCCTTCTTCTGCTTCTTCTGATTCAGCCTCCTGACCTCACCTTCTCCTTCTCCTTCTTCTGCTTCTTCTGATTCACCCTCCAGACTTCACCTTCTCCTTCTCCTTCTTCTGCTTCTTCTGATTCTCCCTCCAGACTTCACCTTCTCCTTCTCCTTCTTCTGCTTCTTCTGCTTCACACTCCTGACTTCACCTTCTCCTTCTCCTTCTTCTACTTCTTCTGATTCACCCTCCAGACTTCACCTTCTCCTTCTCCTTCTTCTGCTTCTTCTGCTTCACCCTCCAGACTTCACCTTCTCCTTCTACTTCTTCTGCTTCTTCTGCTGCGCCCTCCAGACTTCACCTTCTCCTTCTCCTTCTTCTGCTTCTTCTCCTTCACCTTCCTGACTTCACCTTCTCCTTCTCCTTCTTCTACTTCTTCTGCTTCACCCCCTGACTTCAACTTCTCCTTCTCCTTCTTCTGCTTCTTCTGATTCACCCCACTAACTTCACCTTCTCCTTCTCCTTCTTCTGCTTCTTCTGATTCACCCTCCTGACCTCACCTTCTCCTTCTCCTTCTTCTGCTTCTTCTGATTCACCCTCCAGACTTCACCTTCTCCTTCTCCTTCTTCTGCTTCTTCTGATTCACCCTCCAGACTTCACCTTCTCCTTCTCCTTCTTCTGCTTCTTCTGATTCACCCTCCTGACCTCACCTTCTCCTTCTCCTTCTTCTACTTCTTCTGATTCACCCTCCAGACTTCATCTTCGCCTTCTCCTTCTTCTGCTTCTTCTGATTCACCCTCCAGAATTCACCTTCTCCTTCTCCTTCTTCTACTTCTTCTGATTCACCCTCCAGTCTTCACCTTCTCCTTCTACTTCTTCTGCTTCTTCTGCTTCACCCTCCAGACTTCACCTTCTCCTTCTCTTTCTTCTGCTTCTTCTGATTCACCCTCCAGACTTCACCTTCTCCTTCTCCTTCTTCTGATTCTTCTGATTCACCCTCCAGACTTCACCTTCTCCTTCCCCTTCTTCTGCTTCTTCTGATTCACCCTCCTGACTTCACCTTCTCCTTCTCCTTCTTCTCCTTCTTCTGCTTCACCCTCCAGACTTCACCTTCTCCTTCTCCTTCTTCTACTTCTTCTGCTTCACCCCCTGACTTCAACTTCTCCTTCTCCTTCTTCTGCTTCTTCTGATTCACCCCACTAACTTCACCTTCTGCTTCTCCTTCTTCTGCTTCTTCTGATTCACCCTCCTGACCTCACCTTCTCCTTCTCCTTCTTCTGCTTCTTCTGATTCACCCTCCAGACTTCACCTTCTCCTTCTCCTTCTTCTGCTTCTTCTGATTCACCCTCCAGACTTCACCTTCTCCTTCTCCTTCTTCTGCTTCTTCTGATTCACCCTCCTGACCTCACCTTCTCCTTCTCCTTCTTCTACTTCTTCTGATTCACCCTCCAGACTTCATCTTCGCCTTCTCCTTCTTCTGCTTCTTCTGATTCACCCTCCAGACTTCACCTTCTCCTTCTCCTTCTTCTGCTTCTTCTGATTCACCCTCCAGACTTCACCTTCTCCTTCTCCTTCTTCTACTTCTTCTGATTCACCCTCCAGACTTCACCTTCTCCTTCTCCTTCTTCTACTTCTTCTGATTCACCCTCCAGTCTTCACCTTCTCCTTCTACTTCTTCTGCTTCTTCTGCTTCACCCTCCAGACTTCACCTTCTCCTTTTCTTTCTTCTGCTTCTTCTGATTCACCCTCCAGACTTCACCTTCTCCTTCTCCTTCTTCTGATTCTTCTGATTCACCCTCCAGACTTCACCTTCTCCTTCCCCTTCTTCTGCTTCTTCTGATTCACCCTCCTGACTTCACCTTCTCCTTCTCCTTCTTCTACTTCTTCTGATTCACCCTCCTGACTTCACCTTCTCCTTCTCCTTCTTCTCCTTCTTCTGCTTCACCCTCCAGACTTCACCTTCCCCTTCTCCTTCTTCTACTTCTTCTGATTCACCCTCCAGACTTCACCTTCTCCTTCTCCTTCGTCTGCTTCTTCTGATTCACCCTCCAGACTTCACCTTCTCCTTCTTATTCTGCTTCTTCTGATTCACCCTCCAGACTTCACCTTCTCCTTCTCCTTCTTCTGCTTCTTCTGCTTCACCCTCCTGACTTCACCTTCTCCTTCTCCTTCTTCTACTTCTTCTGATTCACCCTCCAGACTTCTCCTTCGCCTTCTCCTTCTTCTGCTTCTGCTGCTTCACCCTCCAGACTGCACCCTCTCCTTCTCCTTCTTCTGCTTCTTCTGCTTCGCCCTCCAGACTTCACCTTCTCCTTTTCCACTTCTGCTTCTTCTGCTTCACCCTCCAGACTTCACCTTCTCCTTCTGCTTCTTCTGCTTCTTCTGCTTCACCCTCCTGACTTCACCTTCTCCTTCTCCTTCTTCTACTTCTTCTGATTCACCCTCCAGACTTCACCTTCTCCTTCTCCTTCTTCTGCTTCTTCTGCTTCACCCTCCAGACTTCACCTTCTCCTTCTCCTTCTTCAGCTTCTTCTGCTGCGCCCTCCAGACTTCACCTTCTCCTTCTCCTTCTTCTGCTTCTTCTGCTTCACCTTCCTGACTTCACCTTCTCCTTCTCCTTCTTCTACTTCTTCTGCTTCATCCCCTTAATTCACCTTCTCCTTCTCCTTCTTCTGCTTCTTCTGATTCACCCTCCTAACTTCATCTTCTCCTTCTCCTTCTTCTGCTTCTTCTGATTCAGCCTCCTGACCTCACCTTCTCCTTCTCCTTCTTCTGCTTCTTCTGATTCACCCTCCAGACTTCACCTTCTCCTTCTCCTTCTTCTGCTTCTTCTGATTCTCCCTCCAGACTTCACCTTCTCCTTCTCCTTCTTCTGCTTCTTCTGCTTCACACTCCTGACTTCACCTTCTCCTTCTCCTTCTTCTACTTCTTCTGATTCACCCTCCAGACTTCACCTTCTCCTTCTCCTTCTTCTGCTTCTTCTGCTTCACCCTCCAGACTTCACCTTCTCCTTCTACTTCTTCTGCTTCTTCTGCTGCGCCCTCCAGACTTCACCTTCTCCTTCTCCTTCTTCTGCTTCTTCTCCTTCACCTTCCTGACTTCACCTTCTCCTTCTCCTTCTTCTACTTCTTCTGCTTCACCCCCTGGCTTCAACTTCTCCTTCTCCTTCTTCTGCTTCTTCTGATTCACCCCACTAACTTCACCTTCTCCTTCTCCTTCTTCTGCTTCGTCTGATTCACCCTCCTGACCTCACCTTCTCCTTCTCCTTCTTCTGCTTCTTCTGATTCACCCTCCAGACTTCACCTTCTCCTTCTCCTTCTTCTGCTTCTTCTGATTCACCCTCCAGACTTCACCTTCTCCTTCTCCTTCTTCTGCTTCTTCTGATTCACCCTCCTGACCTCACCTTCTCCTTCTCCTTCTTCTACTTCTTCTGATTCACCCTCCAGACTTCATCTTCGCCTTCTCCTTCTTCTGCTTCTTCTGATTCACCCTCCAGACTTCACCTTCTCCTTCTCCTTCTTCTGCTTCTTCTGATTCACCCTCCAGACTTCACCTTCTCCTTCTCCTTCTTCTACTTCTTCTGATTCACCCTCCAGACTTCACCTTCTCCTTCTCCTTCTTCTACTTCTTCTGATTCACCCTCCAGTCTTCACCTTCTCCTTCTACTTCTTCTGCTTCTTCTGCTTCACCCTCCAGACTTCACCTTCTCCTTCTCTTTCTTCTGCTTCTTCTGATTCACCCTCCAGACTTCACCTTCTCCTTCTCCTTCTTCTTATTCTTCTGATTCACCCTCCAGACTTCACCTTCTCCTTCCCCTTCTTCTGCTTCTTCTGATTCACCCTCCTGACTTCACCTTCTCATTCTCCTTCTTCTACTTCTTCTGATTCACCCTCCTGACTTCACCTTCTCCTTCTCCTTCTTCTCCTTCTTCTGCTTCACCCTCCAGACTTCACCTTCTCCTTCTCCTTCTTCTACTTCTTCTGCTTCACCCCCTGACTTCAACTTCTCCTTCTTCTTCTTCTGCTTCTTCTGATTCACCCCACTAACCTCACCTTCTCCTTCTCCTTCTTCTGCTTCTTCTGATTCACCCTCCTGACCTCACCTTCTCCTTCTCCTTCTTCTGCTTCTTCTGATTCACCCTCCAGACTTCACCTTCTCCTTCTCCTTCTTCTGCTTCTTCTGATTCACCCTCCAGACTTCACCTTCTCCTTCTCCTTCTTCTGCTTCTTCTGATTCACCCTCCTGACCTCACCTTCTCCTTCTCCTTCTTCTACTTCTTCTGATTCACCCTCCAGACTTCATCTTCGCCTTCTCCTTCTTCTGCTTCTTCTGATTCACCCTCCAGACTTCACCTTCTCCTTCTCCTTCTTCTGCTTCTTCTGATTCACCCTCCAGACTTCACCTTCTCCTTCTCCTTCTTCTACTTCTTCTGATTCACCCTCCAGACTTCACCTTCTCCTTCTCCTTCTTCTACTTCTTCTGATTCACCCTCCAGTCTTCACCTTCTCCTTCTACTTCTTCTGCTTCACCCTCCAGACTTCACCTTCTCCTTCTCTTTCTTCTGCTTCTTCTGATTCACCCTCCAGACTTCACCTTCTCCTTCTCCTTCTTCTGATTCTTCTGATTCACCCTCCAGACTTCACCTTCTCCTTCCCCTTCTTCTGCTTCTTCTGATTCACCCTCCTGACTTCAACTTCTCCTTCTCCTTCTTCTCCTTCTTCTGCTTCACCCTCCAGACTTCACCTTCCCCTTCTCCTTCTTCTACTTCTTCTGATTCACCCTCCAGACTTCACCTTCTCCTTCTCCTTCGTCTGCTTCTTCTGATTCACCCTCCAGACTTCAGCTTCTCCTTCTTATTCTGCTTCTTCTGATTCACCCTCCAGACTTCACCTTCTCCTTCTCCTTCTTCTGCTTCTTCTGATTCACCCTCCAGACTTCACCTTCTCCTTCTCCTTCTTCTGCTTCTTCTGATTCACCCTCCAGACTTCACCATCTCCTTCTCCTTCTTCTGATTCACCCTCCAGACTTCATCTTCTCCTTCTCCTTCTTCTACTTCTTCTGATTCACCCTCCAGACTTCACCTTCTCCTTCTCCTTCTTCTACTTCTTCTGATTCACCCTCCAGACTTCACCTTCTCCTTCTCCTTCATCTACTTCTTCTGATTCACCCTCCAGACTTCACCTTCTCCTTCAACTTCTTCTGTTTCTTCTGATTCACCTCCAGACTTCACCTTCTCCTTCTCCTTCTTCTGCTTCTTCTGATTCACCCTTCAGACTTCACCTTCTCCTTCTCCTTCTTCTGCTTCTTCTGATTCACCCTGCAGACCTCACCTTCTCCTTCTTATACATCTTCTGATTCACCCTCCAGACTTCATCTTCTCCTTCTCCTTCTTGTGCTTCTTCTGATTCACCCTCCAGACTTCACCTTCTCCTTCTCCTTCTTCTTCTTCTTCTGATTCACCCTCCAGACTTCGCCTTCTCCTTCTTCTACTTCTTCTGATTCACCCTCCAGACTTCACCTTCTCCTTCTCCTTCTTCTACTTCTTCTGATTCACCCTCCAGTCTTCACCTTCTCCTTCTCCTTCTTCTGCTTCTTCTGATTCACCCTCCAGACTTCACCTTCTCCTTCTCCTTCTTCCGCTTCTTCTGATTCACCCTCCTGACTTCACCTTCTCCTTCTCCTTCTTCTGCTTCGTCTGATTCACCCTCCAGACTTCACCTTCTCCTTCTCCTTCTTCTACTTCTTCTGATTCACCCTCCAGACTTCACCTTCTCCTTCTACTTCTTCTGCTTCTTCTGATGCAACCTCCAGAATTCACCTTCTCCTTCTCCTTCTTCTGCTTCTTCTGATTCACCCTCCAGACTTCACCTTCTCCTTCTCCTTCTTCTACTTCTTCTGTTTCACCCTCCAGACTTCACCTTCTCCTTCTCCTGCTTCTGCTTCTTCTGATTCACCCTCCAGACTTCACCTTCTCCTTCTCCTTCGTCTACTTCTTCTTATTCACCCTCCAGACTACACCTTCTCCTTCTCCTTCTTCTACTTCTTCTGATTCACCCTCCAGACTTCACCTTCTCCTTCTCCTTCTTCTGCTTCTTCTGATTCACCCTCCAGACTTCACCTTCTCCTTCTCCTTCTTCTACTTCTTCTGATTCACACTCCAAACTTCACCTTCTCCTTCTCCTTCTTCTACTTCTTCTGATTCACCCTCCAGACTTCACCTTCTCCTTCTCCTTCTTCTACTTCTTCTGCTTCTCCCTCCAGACTTCACCTTCTCCTTCTCCTTCTTCTGCTTCTTCTGATTCACCCTCCAGACTTCACCTTCTCCTTCTCCTTCTTCTACTTCTTCTGATTCACCCTCCAGACTTCACCTTCTCCTTCTCCTTCTTCTACTTCTTCTGATTCACCCTCCAGACTTCACCTTCTCCTTCTCCTTCTTCTACTTCTTCTGATTCACCCTCCTGACTTCACCTTCTCCTTCTCCTTCTTCTGCTTCTTCTGCTTCACCCTCCAGACTTCACCTTCTCCTTCTCCTTCTTCTGCTTCTTCTGCTTCTCCCTCCAGACTTCACCTTCTCCTTCTCCTTCTTCTGCTTCTTCTGCTTCACCCTCCTGACTTCACCTTCTGCTACTCCTTCTTCTACTTCTTCTGATTCACCCTCCAGACTTCACCTTCTCCTTCTCCTTCATCTGCTTTTTCTGCTTCACCCTCCAGACTTCACCTTCTCCTTCTCCTTCTTCTGCTTCTTCTGCTTCACCCTCCTGACTTCACCTTCTCCTTCTCCTTCTTCTGCTTCTTCTGCTTCACCCTCCAGACTTCACCTTCTCCTTCTCGTTCTTCTGCTTCTTCTGCTTCACCCTCCTGAGTTCACCTTCTCCTTCTCCTTCTTCTACTTCTTCTGATTCACCCTCCAGACTTCACCGTCTCCTTCTCCTTCTTCTGCTTCTACGGCTTCACCCTCCAGACTTCACCTTCTCCTTCTCCTTCTTCTGCTTCTTCTGCTGCGCCCTCCAGACTTGACCTTCTCCTTCTCCTTCTTCTGCTTCTTCTGCTTCACCCTCCTGACTTCACCTTCTCCTTCTCCTTCTTCTACTTCTTCTGCTTCACCCCCTGACTTCACCTTCTCCTTCTCCTTCTTCTGCTTCTTCTGATTCACCCTCCTAACTTCACCTTCTCCTTCTCCTTCTTCTGCTTCTTCTGATTCACCCTCCTGACTTCACCTTCTCCTTCTCCTTCTTCTGCTTCTTCTGATCCACCCTCCAGACTTCACCTTCTGCTTCTCCTTCTTCTGCTTCTTCTGATTCACCCTCCAGACCTCACCTTCTCCTTCTCCTTCTTCTACTTCTTCTGATTCACCCTCCAGACTTCATCTTCTCCTTCTCCTTCTTCTGCTTCTTCTGATTCACCCTCCAGACTTCACCTTCTTCTTCTCCTTCTTCTGCTTCTTCTGATTCACCCTCCAGACTTCACCTTCTCCTTCTCCTTCTTCTACTTCTTCTGATTCACCCTCCAGACTTCACCTTCTTCTTCTCCTTCTTTTACTTCTTCTGATTCACCCTCCAGTCTTCACCTTCTCCTTCTCCTTCTTCTGCTTCTTCTGCTTCACCCTCCAGACTTCACCTTCTCCTTCTCTTTCTTCTGCTTCTTCTGATTCACCCTCCAGACTTCACCTTGTCCTTCTCCTTCTTCTGATTCTTCTGGTTCACCCTCCAGACTTCACCTTCTCCTTCTGCTTCTTCTGCTTCTTCTGATTCACCCTCGTGACTTCACCTTCTCCTTCTCCTTCTTCTACTTCTTCTGATTCACCCTCCTGACTTCACCTTCTCCTTCTCCTTCTTCTACTTCTTCTGCTTCACCCTCCAGACTTCACCTTCTCCTTCTCCTTCTTCTACTTCTTCTGATTCACCCTCCAGACTTCACCTTCTCCTTCTCCTCCTTCTGCTTCTTCTGATTCACCCTCCAGACTTCACCTTCTCCTTCTCCTTATTCTGCTTCTTCTGATTCACCCTCCAGACTTCACCTTCTCCTTCTCCTTCTTCTGCTTCTTCTGATTCACCCTCCAGACTTCACCTTCTCCTTCTCCTTCTTCTGCTTCTTCTGATTCACCCTCCAGACTTCACCTTCTCCTTCTCCTTCTTCTACTTCTTCTGATTCACCCTCCAGACTTCATCTTCTCCTTCTCCTTCTTCTGCTTCTTCTGATTCACCCTCCAGACTTCACCTTCTCCTTCTCCTTCTTCTGCTTCTTCTGATTCACCCTCCAGACTTCACCTTCTCCTTCTCCTTCTTCTACTTCTTCTGATTCACCCTCCAGACTTCACCTTCTCCTTCTCCTTCTTCTACTTCTTCTGATTCACCCTCCGGACTTCACCTTCTCCTTCTCCTTCTTCAGCTTCTTCTGATTCACCCTCCAGACTTCACCTTCTCCTTCTCCTTCTTCTGCTTCTTCTGATTCACCCTCCAGACTTCACCTTCTCCTTCTCCTTTTTCTGCTTCTTCTGATTCACCCTTCAGACTTCACCTTCTCCTTCTCCTTCTTCTGCTTCTTCTGATTCACCCTCCAGATCTCACCTTCTCCTTCTCCTTCTTCTACTTCTTCTGATTCACCCTCCAGACTTCATCTTCTCCTTCTCCTTCTTCTGCTTCTTCTGATTCACCCTCCAGATTTCACCTTCTCCTTCTCCTTCTTCTGCTTCTTCTGATTCACCCTCCAGACTTCGCCTTCTCCTTCTCCTTCTTCTACTTCTTCTGATTCACCCTCCAGACTTCACCTTCTCCTTCTCCTTCTTCTACTTCTTCTGATTCACCCTCCAGTCTTCACCTTCTCCTTCGCCTTTTTCTGCTTCTTCTGATTCACCCTCCAGATTTCACCTTCTCCTTCTCCTTCTTCTGCTTCTTCTGATTCACCCTCCTGACTTCACCTTCTCCTTCTCCTTCTTCTGCTTCTTCTGATTCACCCTCCAGACTTCACCTTCTCCTTCTCCTTCTTCTACTTCTTCTGATTCACCCTCCAGACTTCACCTTCTCCTTCTCCTTCTTCTACTTCTTCTGATTCACCCTCCTGACTTCACCTTCTCCTTCTCCTTCTTCTGCTTCTTCTGCTTCACCCTCCAGACTTCACCTTCTCCTTCTCCTTCTTCTGCTTCTTCTGCTTCTCCCTCCAGACTTCACCTTCTCCTTCTCCTTCTTCTGCTTCTTCTGCTTCACCCTCCTGACTTCACCTTCTGCTACTCCTTCTTCTACTTCTTCTGATTCACCCTCCAGACTTCACCTTCTCCTTCTCCTTCATCTGCTTTTTCTGCTTCACCCTCCAGACTTCACCTTCTCCTTCTCCTTCTTCTGCTTCTTCTGCTTCACCCTCCTGACTTCACCTTCTCCTTCTCCTTCTTCTGCTTCTTCTGCTTCACCCTCCAGACTTCACCTTCTCCTTCTCGTTCTTCTGCTTCTTCTGCTTCACCCTCCTGAGTTCACCTTCTCCTTCTCCTTCTTCTACTTCTTCTGATTCACCCTCCAGACTTCACCGTCTCCTTCTCCTTCTTCTGCTTCTACGGCTTCACCCTCCAGACTTCACCTTCTCCTTCTCCTTCTTCTGCTTCTTCTGCTGCGCCCTCCAGACTTGACCTTCTCCTTCTCCTTCTTCTGCTTCTTCTGCTTCACCCTCCTGACTTCACCTTCTCCTTCTCCTTCTTCTACTTCTTCTGCTTCACCCCCTGACTTCACCTTCTCCTTCTCCTTCTTCTGCTTCTTCTGATTCACCCTCCTAACTTCACCTTCTCCTTCTCCTTCTTCTGCTTCTTCTGATTCACCCTCCTGACTTCACCTTCTCCTTCTCCTTCTTCTGCTTCTTCTGATCCACCCTCCAGACTTCACCTTCTGCTTCTCCTTCTTCTGCTTCTTCTGATTCACCCTCCAGACCTCACCTTCTCCTTCTCCTTCTTCTACTTCTTCTGATTCACCCTCCAGACTTCATCTTCTCCTTCTCCTTCTTCTGCTTCTTCTGATTCACCCTCCAGACTTCACCTTCTTCTTCTCCTTCTTCTGCTTCTTCTGATTCACCCTCCAGACTTCACCTTCTCCTTCTCCTTCTTCTACTTCTTCTGATTCACCCTCCAGACTTCACCTTCTTCTTCTCCTTCTTTTACTTCTTCTGATTCACCCTCCAGTCTTCACCTTCTCCTTCTCCTTCTTCTGCTTCTTCTGCTTCACCCTCCAGACTTCACCTTCTCCTTCTCTTTCTTCTGCTTCTTCTGATTCACCCTCCAGACTTCACCTTGTCCTTCTCCTTCTTCTGATTCTTCTGGTTCACCCTCCAGACTTCACCTTCTCCTTCTGCTTCTTCTGCTTCTTCTGATTCACCCTCGTGACTTCACCTTCTCCTTCTCCTTCTTCTACTTCTTCTGATTCACCCTCCTGACTTCACCTTCTCCTTCTCCTTCTTCTACTTCTTCTGCTTCACCCTCCAGACTTCACCTTCTCCTTCTCCTTCTTCTACTTCTTCTGATTCACCCTCCAGACTTCACCTTCTCCTTCTCCTCCTTCTGCTTCTTCTGATTCACCCTCCAGACTTCACCTTCTCCTTCTCCTTATTCTGCTTCTTCTGATTCACCCTCCAGACTTCACCTTCTCCTTCTCCTTCTTCTGCTTCTTCTGATTCACCCTCCAGACTTCACCTTCTCCTTCTCCTTCTTCTGCTTCTTCTGATTCACCCTCCAGACTTCACCTTCTCCTTCTCCTTCTTCTACTTCTTCTGATTCACCCTCCAGACTTCATCTTCTCCTTCTCCTTCTTCTGCTTCTTCTGATTCACCCTCCAGACTTCACCTTCTCCTTCTCCTTCTTCTGCTTCTTCTGATTCACCCTCCAGACTTCACCTTCTCCTTCTCCTTCTTCTACTTCTTCTGATTCACCCTCCAGACTTCACCTTCTCCTTCTCCTTCTTCTACTTCTTCTGATTCACCCTCCGGACTTCACCTTCTCCTTCTCCTTCTTCAGCTTCTTCTGATTCACCCTCCAGACTTCACCTTCTCCTTCTCCTTCTTCTGCTTCTTCTGATTCACCCTCCAGACTTCACCTTCTCCTTCTCCTTTTTCTGCTTCTTCTGATTCACCCTTCAGACTTCACCTTCTCCTTCTCCTTCTTCTGCTTCTTCTGATTCACCCTCCAGATCTCACCTTCTCCTTCTCCTTCTTCTACTTCTTCTGATTCACCCTCCAGACTTCATCTTCTCCTTCTCCTTCTTCTGCTTCTTCTGATTCACCCTCCAGATTTCACCTTCTCCTTCTCCTTCTTCTGCTTCTTCTGATTCACCCTCCAGACTTCGCCTTCTCCTTCTCCTTCTTCTACTTCTTCTGATTCACCCTCCAGACTTCACCTTCTCCTTCTCCTTCTTCTACTTCTTCTGATTCACCCTCCAGTCTTCACCTTCTCCTTCGCCTTTTTCTGCTTCTTCTGATTCACCCTCCAGATTTCACCTTCTCCTTCTCCTTCTTCTGCTTCTTCTGATTCACCCTCCTGACTTCACCTTCTCCTTCTCCTTCTTCTGCTTCTTCTGATTCACCCTCCAGACTTCACCTTCTCCTTCTCCTTCTTCTACTTCTTCTGATTCACCCTCCAGACTTCACCTTCTCCTTCTACTTCTTCTGCTTCTTCTGATTCACCCTCCAGACTTCACCTTCTCCTTCTCCTTCTTCTGCTTCTTCTGATTCACCCTCCATACTTCACCTTCTCCTTCTCCTTCTTCTGCTTCTTCCGATTCACCCTCCAGACTTCACCTTCTCCTTCTCCTTCTTCTGCTTCTTCTGATTCACCCTCCAGACTTCACCTTCTCCTTCTGCTTCTTCTACTTCTTCTGAATCACCCTCCAGACTTCACCTTCTCCTTCTCCTTCTTCTACTTCTTCTGATTCACACTCCAAACTTCACCTTCTCCTTCTCCTTCTTCTACTTCTTCTGATTCACCCTCCAGACTTCACCTTCTCCTTCTCCTTCTTCTACTTCTTCTGCTTCTCCCTCCATACTTCACCTTCTCCTTCTCCTTTTTCTGCTTCTTCTGATTCACCCTCCAGACTTCACCTTCTCCTTCTCCTTCTTCTACCTCTTCTGATTCACCCTCCAGACTTCACCTTCTCCTTCTCCTTCTTCTACTTCTTCTGATTCACCCTCCAGACTTCACCTTCTCCTTCTCCTTCTTCTACTTCTTCTGATTCACCCTCCTGACTTCACCTTCTCCTTCTCCTTCTTCTGCTTCTTCTGCTTCACCCTCCAGACTTCACCTTCTCCTTCTCCTTCTTCTGCTTCTTCTGCTTCTCCCTCCAGACTTCACCTTCTCCTTCTCCTTCTTCTGCTTCTTCTGCTTCACCCTCCTGACTTCACCTTCTGCTACTCCTTCTTCTACTTCTTCTGATTCACCCTCCAGACTTCACCTTCTCCTTCTCCTTCATCTGCTTTTTCTGCTTCACCCTCCAGAATTCACCTTCTCCTTCTCCTTCTTCTGCTTCTTCTGCTTCGCCCTCCAGACTTCAACTTCTCCTTCTCCTTCTTCTGCTTCTTCTGCTTCACCCTCCAGACTTCACCTTCTCCTTCTCCTTCTTCTGCTTCTTCTGCTTCACCCTCCTGACTTCACCTTCTCCTTCTCCTTCTTCTACTTCTTCTGATTCACCCTCCAGACTTCACCTTCTCCTTCTCCTTCTTCTGCTTCTACGGCTTCACCCTCCAGACTTCACCTTCTCCTTCTCCTTCTTCTGCTTCTTCTGCTGCGCCCTCCAGACTTGACCTTCTCCTTCTCCTTCTTCTGCTTCTTCTGCTTCACCCTCCTGACTTCACCTTCTCCTTCTCCTTCTTCTACTTCTTCTGCTTCACCCCCTGACTTCACCTTCTCCTTCTCCTTCTTCTGCTTCTTCTGATTCACCCTCCTAACTTCACCTTCTCCTTCTCCTTCTTCTGCTTCTTCTGATTCACCCTCCTGACTTCACCTTCTCCTTCTCGTTCTTCTGCTTCTTCTGATCCACCCTCCAGACTTCACCTTCTGCTTCTCCTTCTTCTGCTTCTTCTGATTTACCCTCCAGACCTCACCTTCTCCTTCTCCTTCTACTTCTTCTGATTCACCCTCCAGACTTCATCTTCTCCTTCTCCTTCTTCTGCTTCTTCTGATTCACCCTCCAGACTTCACCGTCTCCTTCTCCTTCTTCTGCTTCTTCTGATTCACCCTCCAGACTTCACCTTCTCCTTCTCCTTCTTCTACTTCTTCTGATTCACCCTCCAGACTTCACCTTCTTCTTCTCCTTCTTCTACTTCTTCTGATTCACCCTCCAGTCTTCACCTTCTCCTTCTCCTTCTTCTGCTTCTTCTGCTTCACCCTCCAGACTTCACCTTCTCCTTCTCTTTCTTCTGCTTCTTCTGATTCACCCTCCAGACTTCACCTTCTCCTTCTCCTTCTTCTGATTCTTTTGGTTCACCCTCCAGACTTCACCTTCTCCTTCTGCTTCTTCTGCTTCTTCTTATTCACCCTCGTGACTTCACCTTCTCCTTCTCCTTCTTCTACTTCTTCTGATTCACCCTCCTGACTTCACCTTCTCCTTCTCCTTCTTCTACTTCTTCTGCTTCACCCTCCAGACTTCACCTTCTCCTTCTCCTTCTTCTACTTCTTCTGATTCACCCTCCAGACTTCACCTTCTCCTTCTCCTCCTTCTGCTTCTTCTGATTCACCCTCCAGACTTCACCTTCTCCTTCTCCTTATTCTGCTTCTTCTGATTCACCCTCCAGACTTCACCTTCTCCTTCTCCTTCTTCTGCTTCTTCTGATTCACCCTCCAGACTTCACCTTCTCCTTCTCCTTCTTCTGCTTCTTCTGATTCACCCTCCAGACTTCACCTTCTCCTTCTCCTTCTTCTACTTCTTCTGTTTCAATCTCCAGACTTCATCTTCTCCTTCTCCTTCTTCTGCTTCTTCTGATTCACCCTCCAGACTTCACCTTCTCCTTCTCCTTCTTCTGCTTCTTCTGATTCACCCTCCAGACTTCACCTTCTCCTTCTCCTTCTTCTACTTCTTCTGATTCACCCTCCAGACTTCACCTTCTCCTTCTCCTTCTTCTACTTCTTCTGATTCACCCTCCGGACTTCACCTTCTCCTTCTCCTTCTTCTGCTTCTTCTGATTCACCCTCCAGACTTCACCTTCTCCTTCTCCTTCTTCTGCTTCTTCCGATTCACCCTCCAGACTTCACCTTCTCCTTCTCCTTTTTCTGCTGCTTCTGATTCACCCTTCAGACTTCACCTTCTCCTTCTCCTTCTTCTGCTTCTTCTGATTCACCCTCCAGATCTCACCTTCTCCTTCTCCTTCTTCTACTTCTTCTGATTCACCCTCCAGACTTCATCTTCTCCTTCTCCTTCTTCTGCTTCTTCTGATTCACCCTCCAGATTTCACCTTCTCCTTCTCCTTCTTCTGCTTCTTCTGATTCACCCTCCAGACTTCGCCTTCTCCTTCTCCTTCTTCTACTTCTCCTGATTCACCCTCCAGACTTCACCTTCTCCTTCTCCTTCTTCTACTTCTTCTGATTCACCCTCCAGTCTTCACCTTCTCCTTCGCCTTCTTCTGCTTCTTCTGATTCACCCTCCAGATTTCACCTTCTCCTTCTCCTTCTTCTGCTTCTTCTGATTCACCCTCCTGACTTCACCTTCTCCTTCTCCTTCTTCTGCTTCTTCTGATTCACCCTCCAGACTTCACCTTCTCCTTCTCCTTCTTCTACTTCTACTGATTCACCCTCCAGACTTCACCTTCTCCTTCTACTTCTTCTGCTTCTTCTGATTCACCCTCCAGACTTCACCTTCTCCTTCTCCTTCTTCTGCTTCTTCTGATTCACCCTCCATACTTCACCTTCTCCTTCTCCTTCTTCTGCTTCTTCCGATTCACCCTCCAGACTTCACCTTCTCCTTCTCCTTCTTCTGCTTCTTCTGATTCACCCTCCAGACTTCACCTTCTCCTTCTGCTTCTTCTACTTCTTCTGAATCACCCTCCAGACTTCACCTTCTCCTTCTCCTTCTTCTGCTTCTTCTGATTCACCCTCCAGACTTCACCTTCTCCTTCTCCTTCGTCTACTTCTCCTGATTCACCCTCCAAACTATACCTTCTACTTCTTCTTCTTCTACTTCTTCTGATTCACCCTCCAGATTTCACCTTCTCCTTCTCCTTCTTCTGCTTCTTCTGATTCACCCTCCAGACTTCACCTTCTCCTTCTCCTTCTTCTACTTCTTCTGATTCACCCTCCAGACTTTACCTTCTCCTTCTCCTTCTTCTACTTCTTCTGATTCACCCTCCAGACTTCACCTTCTCCTTCTCCTTCTTCTACTTCTTCTGCTTCTCCCTCCAGACTTCACCTTCTCCTTCTCCTTCTTCTGCTTCTTCTGATTCACCCTCCAGACTTCTCCTTCTCCTTCTCCTTCTTCTACTTCTTCTGATTCACACTCCAAACTTCACCTTCTCCTTCTCCTTCTTCTACTTCTTCTGATTCACCCTCCAGACTTCACCTTCTCCTTCTCCTTCTTCTACTTCTTCTGCTTCTCCCTCCATACTTCACCTTCTCCTTCTCCTTTTTCTGCTTCTTCTGATTCACCCTCCAGACTTCACCTTCTCCTTCTCCTTCTTCTACCTCTTCTGATTCACCCTCCAGACTTCACCTTCTCCTTCTCCTTCTTCTACTTCTTCTGATTCACCCTCCAGTCTTCACCTTCTCCTTCGCCTTCTTCTGCTTCTTCTGATTCACCCTCCAGATTTCACCTTCTCCTTCTCCTTCTTCTGCTTCTTCTGATTCACCCTCCTGACTTCACCTTCTCCTTCTTCTTCTTCTGCTTCTTCTGATTCACCCTCCTGACTTCACCTTCTCCTTCTCCTTCTTCTGCTTCTTCTGATTCACCCTCCAGACTTCACCTTCTCCTTCTCCTTCTTCTACTTCTTCTGATTCACCCTCCAGACTTCACCTTCTCCTTCTACTTCTTCTGCTTCTTCTGATTCACCCTCCAGACTTCACCTTCTCCTTCTCCTTCTTCTGCTTCTTCTGATTCACCCTCCATACTTCACCTTCTCCTTCTCCTTCTTCTGCTTCTTCCGATTCACCCTCCAGACTTCACCTTCTCCTTCTCCTTCTTCTGCTTCTTCTGATTCACCCTCCAGACTTCACCTTCTCCTTCTGCTTCTTCTACTTCTTCTGAATCACCCTCCAGACTTCACCTTCTCCTTCTCCTTCTTCTACTTCTTCTGATTCACACTCCAAACTTCACCTTCTCCTTCTCCTTCTTCTACTTCTTCTGATTCACCCTCCAGACTTCACCTTCTCCTTCTCCTTCTTCTACTTCTTCTGCTTCTCCCTCCATACTTCACCTTCTCCTTCTCCTTTTTCTGCTTCTTCTGATTCACCCTCCAGACTTCACCTTCTCCTTCTCCTTCTTCTACCTCTTCTGATTCACCCTCCAGACTTCACCTTCTCCTTCTCCTTCTTCTACTTCTTCTGATTCACCCTCCAGACTTCACCTTCTCCTTCTCCTTCTTCTACTTCTTCTGATTCACCCTCCTGACTTCACCTTCTCCTTCTCCTTCTTCTGCTTCTTCTGCTTCACCCTCCAGACTTCACCTTCTCCTTCTCCTTCTTCTGCTTCTTCTGCTTCTCCCTCCAGACTTCACCTTCTCCTTCTCCTTCTTCTGCTTCTTCTGCTTCACCCTCCTGACTTCACCTTCTGCTACTCCTTCTTCTACTTCTTCTGATTCACCCTCCAGACTTCACCTTCTCCTTCTCCTTCATCTGCTTTTTCTGCTTCACCCTCCAGAATTCACCTTCTCCTTCTCCTTCTTCTGCTTCTTCTGCTTCGCCCTCCAGACTTCAACTTCTCCTTCTCCTTCTTCTGCTTCTTCTGCTTCACCCTCCAGACTTCACCTTCTCCTTCTCCTTCTTCTGCTTCTTCTGCTTCACCCTCCTGAGTTCACCTTCTCCTTCTCCTTCTTCTACTTCTTCTGATTCACCCTCCAGACTTCACCTTCTCCTTCTCCTTCTTCTGCTTCTACGGCTTCACCCTCCAGACTTCACCTTCTCCTTCTCCTTCTTCTGCTTCTTCTGCTGCGCCCTCCAGACTTGACCTTCTCCTTCTCCTTCTTCTGCTTCTTCTGCTTCACCCTCCTGACTTCACCTTCTCCTTCTCCTTCTTCTACTTCTTCTGCTTCACCCCCTGACTTCACCTTCTCCTTCTCCTTCTTCTGCTTCTTCTGATTCACCCTCCTAACTTCACCTTCTCCTTCTCCTTCTTCTGCTTCTTCTGATTCACCCTCCTGACTTCACCTTCTCCTTCTCGTTCTTCTGCTTCTTCTGATCCACCCTCCAGACTTCACCTTCTGCTTCTCCTTCTTCTGCTTCTTCTGATTTACCCTCCAGACCTCACCTTCTCCTTCTCCTTCTACTTCTTCTGATTCACCCTCTAGACTTCATCTTCTCCTTCTCCTTCTTCTGCTTCTTCTGATTCACCCTCCAGACTTCACCGTCTCCTTCTCCTTCTTCTGCTTCTTCTGATTCACCCTCCAGACTTCACCTTCTCCTTCTCCTTCTTCTACTTCTTCTGATTCACCCTCCAGACTTCACCTTCTTCTTCTCCTTCTTCTACTTCTTCTGATTCACCCTCCAGTCTTCACCTTCTCCTTCTCCTTCTTCTGCTTCTTCTGCTTCACCCTCCAGACTTCACCTTCTCCTTCTCTTTCTTCTGCTTCTTCTGATTCACCCTCCAGACTTCACCTTCTCCTTCTCCTTCTTCTGATTCTTTTGGTTCACCCTCCAGACTTCACCTTCTCCTTCTGCTTCTTCTGCTTCTTCTTATTCACCCTCGTGACTTCACCTTCTCCTTCTCCTTCTTCTACTTCTTCTGATTCACCCTCCTGACTTCACCTTCTCCTTCTCCTTCTTCTACTTCTTCTGCTTCACCCTCCAGACTTCACCTTCTCCTTCTCCTTCTTCTACTTCTTCTGATTCACCCTCCAGACTTCACCTTCTCCTTCTCCTCCTTCTGCTTCTTCTGATTCACCCTCCAGACTTCACCTTCTCCTTCTCCTTATTCTGCTTCTTCTGATTCACCCTCCAGACTTCACCTTCTCCTTCTCCTTCTTCTGCTTCTTCTGATTCACCCTCCAGACTTCACCTTCTCCTTCTCCTTCTTCTGCTTCTTCTGATTCACCCTCCAGACTTCACCTTCTCCTTCTCCTTCTTCTACTTCTTCTGTTTCAATCTCCAGACTTCATCTTCTCCTTCTCCTTCTTCTGCTTCTTCTGATTCACCCTCCAGACTTCACCTTCTCCTTCTCCTTCTTCTGCTTCTTCTGATTCACCCTCCAGACTTCACCTTCTCCTTCTCCTTCTTCTACTTCTTCTGATTCACCCTCCAGACTTCACCTTCTCCTTCTCCTTCTTCTACTTCTTCTGATTCACCCTCCGGACTTCACCTTCTCCTTCTCCTTCTTCTGCTTCTTCTGATTCACCCTCCAGACTTCACCTTCTCCTTCTCCTTCTTCTGCTTCTTCCGATTCACCCTCCAGACTTCACCTTCTCCTTCTCCTTTTTCTGCTGCTTCTGATTCACCCTTCAGACTTCACCTTCTCCTTCTCCTTCTTCTGCTTCTTCTGATTCACCCTCCAGATCTCACCTTCTCCTTCTCCTTCTTCTACTTCTTCTGATTCACCCTCCAGACTTCATCTTCTCCTTCTCCTTCTTCTGCTTCTTCTGATTCACCCTCCAGATTTCACCTTCTCCTTCTCCTTCTTCTGCTTCTTCTGATTCACCCTCCAGACTTCGCCTTCTCCTTCTCCTTCTTCTACTTCTCCTGATTCACCCTCCAGACTTCACCTTCTCCTTCTCCTTCTTCTACTTCTTCTGATTCACCCTCCAGTCTTCACCTTCTCCTTCGCCTTCTTCTGCTTCTTCTGATTCACCCTCCAGATTTCACCTTCTCCTTCTCCTTCTTCTGCTTCTTCTGATTCACCCTCCTGACTTCACCTTCTCCTTCTCCTTCTTCTGCTTCTTCTGATTCACCCTCCAGACTTCACCTTCTCCTTCTCCTTCTTCTACTTCTACTGATTCACCCTCCAGACTTCACCTTCTCCTTCTACTTCTTCTGCTTCTTCTGATTCACCCTCCAGACTTCACCTTCTCCTTCTCCTTCTTCTGCTTCTTCTGATTCACCCTCCATACTTCACCTTCTCCTTCTCCTTCTTCTGCTTCTTCCGATTCACCCTCCAGACTTCACCTTCTCCTTCTCCTTCTTCTGCTTCTTCTGATTCACCCTCCAGACTTCACCTTCTCCTTCTGCTTCTTCTACTTCTTCTGAATCACCCTCCAGACTTCACCTTCTCCTTCTCCTTCTTCTGCTTCTTCTGATTCACCCTCCAGACTTCACCTTCTCCTTCTCCTTCGTCTACTTCTCCTGATTCACCCTCCAAACTATACCTTCTACTTCTTCTTCTTCTACTTCTTCTGATTCACCCTCCAGATTTCACCTTCTCCTTCTCCTTCTTCTGCTTCTTCTGATTCACCCTCCAGACTTCACCTTCTCCTTCTCCTTCTTCTACTTCTTCTGATTCACCCTCCAGACTTTACCTTCTCCTTCTCCTTCTTCTACTTCTTCTGATTCACCCTCCAGACTTCACCTTCTCCTTCTCCTTCTTCTACTTCTTCTGCTTCTCCCTCCAGACTTCACCTTCTCCTTCTCCTTCTTCTGCTTCTTCTGATTCACCCTCCAGACTTCTCCTTCTCCTTCTCCTTCTTCTACTTCTTCTGATTCACACTCCAAACTTCACCTTCTCCTTCTCCTTCTTCTACTTCTTCTGATTCACCCTCCAGACTTCACCTTCTCCTTCTCCTTCTTCTACTTCTTCTGCTTCTCCCTCCATACTTCACCTTCTCCTTCTCCTTTTTCTGCTTCTTCTGATTCACCCTCCAGACTTCACCTTCTCCTTCTCCTTCTTCTACCTCTTCTGATTCACCCTCCAGACTTCACCTTCTCCTTCTCCTTCTTCTACTTCTTCTGATTCACCCTCCAGTCTTCACCTTCTCCTTCGCCTTCTTCTGCTTCTTCTGATTCACCCTCCAGATTTCACCTTCTCCTTCTCCTTCTTCTGCTTCTTCTGATTCACCC
Source organism: Somniosus microcephalus (assembly GCF_052327205.1). NCBI lineage: Eukaryota > Metazoa > Chordata > Chondrichthyes > Squaliformes > Somniosidae > Somniosus > Somniosus microcephalus. The sequence continues at coordinate 196,440 of NW_028225369.1, forward strand.
TCCTGACTTCACCTTCTCCTTCTCCTTCTTCTGCTTCTTCTGATTCACCCTCCAGACTTCACCTTCTCCTTCTCCTTCTTCTACTTCTACTGATTCACCCTCCAGACTTCACCTTCTCCTTCTACTTCTTCTGCTTCTTCTGATTCACCCTCCAGACTTCACCTTCTCCTTCTCCTTCTTCTGCTTCTTCTGATTCACCCTCCATACTTCACCTTCTCCTTCTCCTTCTTCTGCTTCTTCCAATTCACCCTCCAGACTTCACCTTCTCCTTCTCCTTCTTCTGCTTCTTCTGATTCACCCTCCAGACTTCACCTTCTCCTTCTGCTTCTTCTACTTCTTCTGAATCACCCTCCAGACTTCACCTTCTCCTTCTCCTTCTTCCGCTTCTTCTGATTCACCCTCCAGACTTCACCTTCTCCTTCTCCTTCGTCTACTTCTCCTGATTCACCCTCCAAACTATACCTTCTACTTCTCCTTCTTCTACTTCTTCTGATTCACCCTCCAGATTTCACCTTCTCCTTCTCCTTCTTCTGCTTCTTCTGATTCACCCTCCAGACTTCACCTTCTCCTTCTCCTTCTTCTACTTCTTCTGATTCACCCTCCAGACTTTACCTTCTCCTTCTCCTTCTCCTTCTTCTACTTCTTCTGATTCACCCTCCAGACTTCACCTTCTCCTTCTCCTTCTTCTACTTCTTCTGCTTCTCCCTCCAGACTTCACCTTCTCCTTCTCCTTCTTCTGCTTCTTCTGATTCACCCTCCAGACTTCACCTTCTCCTTCTCCTTCTTCTACTTCTTCTGATTCACACTCCAAACTTCACCTTCTCCTTCTCCTTCTTCTACTTCTTCTGATTCACCCTCCAGACTTCACCTTCTCCTTCTCCTTCTTCTACTTCTTCTGCTTCTCCCTCCATACTTCACCTTCTCCTTCTCCTTTTTCTGCTTCTACTGATTCACCCTCCAGACTTCACCTTCTCCTTCTCCTTCTTCTACCTCTTCTGATTCACCCTCCAGACTTCACCTTCTCCTTCTCCTTCTTCTACTTCTTCTGATTCACCCTCCAGACTTCACCTTCTCCTTCTCCTTCTTCTACTTCTTCTGATTCACCCTCCTGACTTCACCTTCTCCTTCTCCTTCTTCTGCTTCTTCTGCTTCACCCTCCAGACTTCACCTTCTCCTTCTCCTTCTTCTGCTTCTTCTGCTTCTCCCTCCAGACTTCACCTTCTCCTTCTCCTTCTTCTGCTTCTTCTGCTTCACCCTCCTGACTTCACCTTCTGCTACTCCTTCTTCTACTTCTTCTGATTCACCCTCCAGACTTCACCTTCTCCTTCTCCTTGATCTGCTTTTTCTGCTTCACCCTCCAGAATTCACCTTCTCCTTCTCCTTCTTCTGCTTCTTCTGCTTCGCCCTCCAGACTTCACCTTCTCCTTCTCCTTCTTCTACTTCTTCTGCTTCACCCTCCAGACTTCACCTTCTCCTTCTCCTTCTTCTGCTTCTTCTGTTTCACCCTCCTGAGTTCACCTTCTCCTTCTCCTTCTTCTACTTCTTCTGATTCACCCTCCAGACTTCACCTTCTGCTTCTCCTTCTTCTGCTTCTACGGCTTCACCCTCCAGACTTCACCTTCTCCTTCTCCTTCTTCTGCTTCTTCTGCTGCGCCCTCCAGACTTGACCTTCTCCTTCTCCTTCTTCTGCTTCTTCTGCTTCACCCTCCTGACTTCACCTTCTCCTTCTCCTTCTTCTACTTCTTCTGCTTCACCCCCTGACTTCACCTTCTCCTTCTCCTTCTTCTGCTTCTTCTGATTCACCCTCCTAACTTCACCTTCTCCTTCTCCTTCTTCTGCTTCTTCTGATTCACCCTCCTGACTTCACCTTCTCCTTCTCCTTCTTCTGCTTCTTCTGATCCACCCTCCAGACTTCACCTTCTGCTTCTCCTTCTTCTGCTTCTTCTGATTCACCCTCCAGACCTCACCTTCTCCTTCTCCTTCTTCTACTTCTTCTGATTCACCCTCCAGACTTCATCTTCTCCTTCTCCTTCTTCTGCTTCTTCTGATTCACCCTCCAGACTTCACCTTCTCCTTCTCCTTCTTCTGCTTCTTCTGATTCACCCTCCAGACTTCACCTTCTCCTTCTCCTTCTTCTACTTCTTCTGATTCACCCTCCAGACTTCACCTTCTTCTTCTCCTTCTTCTACTTCTTCTGATTCACCCTCCAGTCTTCACCTTCTCCTTCTCCTTCTTCTGCTTCTTCTGCTTCACCCTCCAGACTTCACCTTCTCCTTCTCTTTCTTCTGCTTCTTCTGATTCACCCTCCAGACTTCACCTTCTCCTTCTCCTTCTTCTGATTCTTCTGGTTCACCCTCCAGACTTCACCTTCTCCTTCTGCTTCTTCTGCTTCTTCTGATTCACCCTCGTGACTTCACCTTCTCCTTCTCCTTCTTCTACTTCTTCTGATTCACCCTCCTGACTTCACCTTCTCCTTCTCCTTCTTCTACTTCTTCTGCTTCACCCTCCAGACTTCACCTTCTCCTTCTCCTTCTTCTACTTCTTCTGATTCACCCTCCAGACTTCACCTTCTCCTTCTCCTCCTTCTGCTTCTTCTGATTCACCCTCCAGACTTCACCTTCTCCTTCTCCTTATTCTGCTTCTTCTGATTCACCCTCCAGACTTCACCTTCTCCTTCTCCTTCTTCTGCTTCTTCTGATTCACCCTCCAGACTTCACCTTCTCCTTCTCCTTCTTCTGCTTCTTCTGATTCACCCTCCAGACTTCACCTTCTCCTTCTCCTTCTTCTACTTCTTCTGATTCACCCTCCAGACTTCATCTTCTCCTTCTCCTTCTTCTGCTTCTTCTGATTCACCCTCCAGACTTCACCTTCTCCTTCTCCTTCTTCTGCTTCTTCAGATTCACCCTCCAGACTTCACCTTCTCCTTCTCCTTCTTCTACTTCTTCTGATTCACCCTCCAGACTTCACCTTCTCCTTCTCCTTCTTCTACTTCTTCTGATTCACCCTCCGGACTTCACCTTCTCCTTCTCCTTCTTCTGCTTCTTCTGATTCACCCTCCAGACTTCACCTTCTCCTTCTCCTTCTTCTGCTTCTTCTGATGCACCCTCCAGACTTCACCTTCTCCTTCTCCTTTTTCTGCTTCTTCTGATTCACCCTTCAGACTTCACCTTCTCCTTCTCCTTCTTCTGCTTCTTCTGATTCACCCTCCAGATCTCACCTTCTCCTTCTCCTTCTTCTACTTCTTCTGATTCACCCTCCAGACTTCACCTTCTCCTTCGCCTTCTTCTGCTTCTTCTGATTCACCCTCCAGATTTCATCTTCTCCTTCTCCTTCTTCTGCTTCTTCTGATTCACCCTCCTGACTTCACCTTCTCCTTCTCCTTCTTCTGCTTCTTCTGATTCACCCTCCAGACTTCACCTTCTCCTTCTCCTTCTTCTACTTCTTCTGATTCACCCTCCAGACTTCACCTTCTCCTTCTACTTCTTCTGCTTCTTCTGATTCACCCTCCTGACTTCACCTTCTTCTTCTCCTTCTTCTGCTTCTTCTGCTTCACCCTCCAGACTTCACCTTCTCCTTCTCCTTCTTCTGCTTCTTCTGCTTCTCCCTCCAGACTTCACCTTCTCCTTCTCCTTCTTCTGCTTCTTCTGCTTCACCCTCCTGACTTCACCTTCTGCTACTCCTTCTTCTACTTCTTCTGATTCACCCTCCAGACTTCACCTTCTCCTTCTCCTTCATCTGCTTTTTCTGCTTCACCCTCCAGAATTCACCTTCTCCTTCTCCTTCTTCTGCTTCTTCTGCTTCGCCCTCCAGACTTCACCTTCTCCTTCTCCTTCTTCTGCTTCTTCTGCTTCACCCTCCAGACTTCACCTTCTCCTTCTCCTTCTTCTGCTTCTTCTGTTTCACCCTCCTGAGTTCACCTTCTCCTTCTCCTTCTTCTACTTCTTCTGATTCACCCTCCAGACTTCACCTTCTCCTTCTCCTTCTTCTGCTTCTACGGCTTCACCCTCCAGACTTTACCTTCTCCTTCTCCTTCTTCTGCTTCTTCTGCTGCGCCCTCCAGACTTGACCTTCTCCTTCTCCTTCTTCTGCTTCTTCTGCTTCACCCTCCTGACTTCACCTTCTCCTTCTCCTTCTTCTACTTCTTCTGCTTCACCCCCTGACTTCACCTTCTCCTTCTCCTTCTTCTGCTTCTTCTGATTCACCCTCCTAACTTCACCTTCTCCTTCTCCTTCTTCTGCTTCTTCTGATTCACCCTCCTGACTTCACCTTCTCCTTCTCCTTCTTCTGCTTCTTCTGATCCACACTCCAGACTTCACCTTCTGCTTCTCCTTCTTCTGCTTCTTCTGATTCACCCTCCAGACCTCACCTTCTCCTTCTCCTTCTTCTACTTCTTCTGATTCACCCTCCAGACTTCATCTTCTCCTTCTCCTTCTTCTGCTTCTTCTGATTCACCCTCCAGACTTCACCTTCTCCTTCTCCTTCTTCTGCTTCTTCTGATTCACCCTCCAGACTTCACCTTCTCCTTCTCCTTCTTCTACTTCTTCTGATTCACCCTCCAGACTTCACCTTCTCCTTCTACTTCTTCTGCTTCTTCTGATTCACCCTCCTGACTTCACCTTCTTCTTCTCCTTCTTCTGCTTCTTCTGCTTCACCCTCCAGACTTCACCTTCTCCTTCTCCTTCTTCTGCTTCTTCTGCTTCTCCCTCCAGACTTCACCTTCTCCTTCTCCTTCTTCTGCTTCTTCTGCTTCACCCTCCTGACTTCACCTTCTGCTACTCCTTCTTCTACTTCTTCTGATTCACCCTCCAGACTTCACCTTCTCCTTCTCCTTCATCTGCTTTTTCTGCTTCACCCTCCAGAATTCACCTTCTCCTTCTCCTTCTTCTGCTTCTTCTGCTTCGCCCTCCAGACTTCACCTTCTCCTTCTCCTTCTTCTGCATCTTCTGCTTCACCCTCCAGACTTCACCTTCTCCTTCTCCTTCTTCTGCTTCTTCTGTTTCACCCTCCTGAGTTCACCTTCTCCTTCTCCTTCTTCTACTTCTTCTGATTCACCCTCCAGACTTCACCTTCTCCTTCTCCTTCTTCTGCTTCTACGGCTTCACCCTCCAGACTTTACCTTCTCCTTCTCCTTCTTCTGCTTCTTCTGCTGCGCCCTCCAGACTTGACCTTCTCCTTCTCCTTCTTCTGCTTCTTCTGCTTCACCCTCCTGACTTCACCTTCTCCTTCTCCTTCTTCTACTTCTTCTGCTTCACCCCCTGACTTCACCTTCTCCTTCTCCTTCTTCTGCTTCTTCTGATTCACCCTCCTAACTTCACCTTCTCCTTCTCCTTCTTCTGCTTCTTCTGATTCACCCTCCTGACTTCACCTTCTCCTTCTCCTTCTTCTGCTTCTTCTGATCCACACTCCAGACTTCACCTTCTGCTTCTCCTTCTTCTGCTTCTTCTGATTCACCCTCCAGACCTCACCTTCTCCTTCTCCTTCTTCTACTTCTTCTGATTCACCCTCCAGACTTCATCTTCTCCTTCTCCTTCTTCTGCTTCTTCTGATTCACCCTCCAGACTTCACCTTCTCCTTCTCCTTCTTCTGCTTCTTCTGATTCACCCTCCAGACTTCACCTTCTCCTTCTCCTTCTTCTACTTCTTCTGATTCACCCTCCAGACTTCACCTTCTTCTTCTCCTTCTTCTACTTCTTCTGATTCACCCTCCAGTCTTCACCTTCTCCTTCTCCTTCTTCTGCTTCTTCTGCTTCACCATTGATGCGCCATCAATTACTCAAAAGACTGAAGTTGAGCGAGTAACAATCAGGCTTTTATTAACTAAAGAATGAAGGTCTAGTCTCGAGTGGTCGACCCGTCCAGAATACTAAGGGACTGGGAGGTAGTCACTTATATACCTGGAATAGTGGGAGGAGTCAGCCGAGGCATGTCCAGACCTGTACCTTGTGGAATACACATACAGACACAGACAGGTATGACAGTGGTTTACCACATTCACCCCTTGTTTAAAAATGAGTCCGGCGGGGTGAAGTGTATTTAAAAGTTCGTGTATTGGAGTCTCTCCGGAGGTCTTGTCTGCCGCTGTGATCGACGTGGCGACGGCAGGGGTGGTGGAGCTTCCGGCGTCGCGTCCCGTGTAGGCTGGGGCCCTGGAGTGTAGTCCTCGTGGGTGACGGTCCAAGGCGAGCCGGCTGCTGGGGTTGGATATCGGGTCGTGGGGGGGGGTGGTAATGGGTAGTGGGTTACAGCGGTCCCCGAGGGTGCGAGGTCTCGTATGGAGACTGTGTCCTCCCGCCCGTCCGGGTACGCAATGTAAGCGTATTGGGGGTTGGCGTGGAGGAGGTCGACCCTCTCGACCAGGGGGTCCATTTTATTGGCCCTTACGTGTCTTCTCAGTAGTACCGGCCCTGGGGACGTCAGCCATGGCGGTAACGATGTCCCCGATGTGGACTTCCTTGGGAAGACAAACATTTTCTCGTGAGGGGTGGCATTGGTGGCAGTGCAGAGAAGTGACCGAATCGAGTGGAGCGCATCGGGGAGCACCTCCTGCCAGCGGGAGGTCGGAAGGCCCCTAGACTTTAAGGCTAGTAGGGCAGCCTTCCAAACAGTTGCATTCTCTCTTTCCACCTGTCCGTTCCCCCGGGGGTTGTAACTGGTGGTCCTGCTTGTGGCTATACCCCTAGCGAGCAGGTACTGGCGGAGTTCGTCGCTCATAAACGATGAGCCCCGGTCGCTATGGATATAGCTGGGGAAACCGAACAGGGTGAAGAGGCTGTTCAGACATTTAATGACCGTGGCACTGGTCATGTCTGGGCAGGGGATAGCGAACGGGAACCGGGAGTACTCGTCAATGATGTTGAGGAAGTACACATTGCGGTCGGAGGAGGGGAGAGGCCCTTTAAAATCGACGCTCAGGCGTTCGAAAGGGCGAGTGGCTTTTATCAGGTGGGCTCTGTCTGGTCTATAAAAGTGCGGTTTGCACTCTGCGCAGACTTGGCAGTTCTTGGTCATGGTCCTGACCTCCTCAATGGAGTAAGGCAGGTTGCGGGCCTTGATGAAGTGGAAGAACCTGGTGACCCCCGGGTGGCAGAGGTCATTGTGGAGGGCCCTCAGCCTATCGATCTGCGCGCTGGCGCAGGTGCCACGCGATAGGGCATCTGGGGGTTCATTGAGCTTCCCAGGCCGGTACAAGATCTCGTAATTGTAGGTGGAAAGTTCGATTCTCCACCTCAAGATCTTGTCATTTTTGATTTTGCCCCTCTGCTTGTTGTTGAACATAAAAGCAACTGAACGCTGGTCAGTGAGCAGGGTAAATCGTTTTCCGGCCAGGTAGTGCCTCCAATGACGCACAGCCTCCACGATAGCCTGGGCCTCCTTCTCGACCGCGGAGTGTCTGGTCTCCGGGCCCTGGAGGGTTCGTGAGAAGAATGCCACAGGTCTCCCCGCCTGATTAAGGGTGGCGGCCAGAGCGAAGTCGGACGCATCGCTTTCCACCTGGAAGGGGATGGATTCGTCCACTGCGTGCATGGTGGCTTTGGCAATGTCTTCCTTGATACGGTGGAAGGCTAAGCGGGCCTCTGCCGTCACGGGAAAAGAGGTGGACTTGATCAGCGGACGGGCTTTGTCTGCATAGTAGGGGACCCACTGAGCGTAGTAGGAAAAAAACCCTAGGCACCTCTTCAGAGCTTTTAGGCAGTGGGGCAGTGGGAGTTCCATAAGGGGACGCATCCGGTCCGGGTCGGGACCGATGACCCCGTGTTCTACAACACAGCCAAGGATGGCGAGGCGGTCTGTGCGGAATATGCACTTCTCCTTGTTATATGTCAGGTTCAGGAGTTGGGCGGTGCGGAGGAATTTCTCGAGGTTTGCGTCATGGTCCTGCAAGTCATGGCCGCAGATGGTCACATTATCTAGGTAAGGGAAAGTGGCCTGCAGCTCGTTTTGATCGACCATCCGGTCCATCTCCCTTTGGAAGACGGAGACCCCGTTGGTAACGCCGAAGGGAACCCTAAGGAAGTGATAGAGGCGGCCGTTTGCCTCAAAAGCAGTATACTGGCGGTCTTCAGGGCTGATGGGGAGCTGGTGGTACGCTGATTTCAGGTCAATGGTCGAAAAGACGCGGTACTGCGCGATCTGGTTGACCATGTCAGCTATGCGGGGGAGTGGGTAGGCGTCCAGCAGGGTGTAGCGGTTTATTGTTTGGCTGTAGTCGATGACCAGGCGTTGTTTATCGCCGGTCTTAACGACCACAACCTGGGCTCGCCAGGGGCTGGAGCTGCCCTCAATAATCCCCTCCTTCAGGAGCCGTTCCACTTCGGTTTTGATGAAAACCCTGTCCCCGGCACTGTATCGCCTGCTCTTTGTGGCGATGGGCTTACAGTCGGGGGTGAGGTTAGCAAACAGTGGGGGGGGTGGGACTCTGAGTGTGGAGAGGTTGCATCTAGTGCGCGGCGGGCAATTTGGAGGCTGCTGGCTGCGGACTGTGAGTGGGGGGAGGGGGCCACCGTACGCCATCGTAACGCTTTTGAGGTGGCACTGGAAATCCAACCCCAGTAGAACGGCAGCGCAGAGGTCGGGCAGGACCAGGAGTTTAAAATTATTGAACACAGTCCCGTCTACTACTAGTGTCACCACGCAGTAGCCGCCAATGTCCGCTGACTGGGACTCGGAGGCCATAGAAATCCGCTGGTGCGCAGGCAGGACTGGGAGAGAGCAACGCCGCACCGTGTCGGGGTGGATGAAGCTCTCTGTGCTCCCGGAGTCAAAAAGGCAGTTTATTGCATGGCCGTTTACCTTAACGTCCATTTTGGACCGAGCTAGCTGGTGCGGTCTCGTTTGGTCCAGCGTCACAGAGGCCAGCATAGGGGTCGGTGTGTCGCTGCGAGTATCAGATGGGGGGGGGTTGGCGGTCTGCTGCGTCCCGGCTGGTGTCCAAGATGGCGGCGCCCATGATTCCCATGTGGCTGGAGTCGTCCAAGATGGCTGCTGCTGCGGTGGTTCGCACATGGCTGGGGAGGCCCAAGATGGCGGCTCGCACGGCCCACACGCGGCGCTGCTGGCGTTCGGGGTGGCTTTGGCCTTGCAGACGCTGGCGTAGTGTCCCTTTTTCCCGCAGCCCGAGCAGGTTGCATTCTTCGCCGGGCAGCGCGCTCTGGGGTGTTTGGCCTGGCCACAGAAGTAGCATTTCTGGCCTTGGGATACTGCTGTCTGGCTTTGGGACACTGCTGCGGTAGTTGGGCCGTTGTTGGGCTGTGGCTGGGGTGGCACGGTGCTATGGGGCTGTCCTACCGTGTCCCAGGTTGTCGTTCCCCGCGGCGTCCACGGTGCAGAGGAGTAGGCATCCATGCCCCGGAAGGCTGCGTCCAGCGTTAGTGCGATGTCGGAGGCTTTGTCGAGGGTGAGGTCACTCTGCTCCAGCAGTCGCTGTCGGGTGTAGTTGGACCTGTGGCCCGCTACGAAGGCATCCCGGATCAGTTCCTCCGTGTACTTAGTGGGCGTTACCGCCTTACACCCACAGGCCCGGCCAAGCACGGACAGTGCTTGGAGGTATTCCTCAGTCGATTCCCCAGGTTGTTGCTTGCGACTCCCCAGAAGGTGCCTAGCGTATACTTCGTTCACAGGGCGCGTGTACTGGGTCTTGAGGAGCTGGAGGGCGGCTGTGTACGAGGTCGCGTCCCGGATGACTGAGTACACTCGGTGGTTCACCTTGGAGAACAGGACAGACAGTTTGTCCGCATCCGTTTCGACCGCAGTGGAGGCAGTCAGGAATGTCTCGAAGCACGTGAGCCAGTGAGCAAACTTGGTGGAAGCGTCCGCTTCCCGACTGTCCAGGTCCAGGCATGCTGGTGTGAGGATCTTCTCCATTATAAAAAATGTAGTTAATAAAATTGATGCGCCATCAATTACTCAAAAGACTGAAGTTGAGCGAGTAACAATCAGGCTTTTATTAACTAAAGAATGAAGGCCTAGTCTCGAGTGGTCGACCCGTCCAGAATACTAAGGGACTGGGAGGTAGTCACTTATATACCTGGAATAGTGGGAGGAGTCAGCCGAGGCATGTCCAGACCTGTACCTAGTGGAATACACATACAGACACAGACAGGTATGACAGTGGTTTACCACAACCCTCCAGACTTCACCTTCTCCTTCTCTTTCTTCTGCTTCTTCTGATTCACCCTCCAGACTTCACCTTCTCCTTCTCCTTCTTCTGATTCTTCTGGTTCACCCTCCAGACTTCACCTTCTCCTTCTGCTTCTTCTGCTTCTTCTGATTCACCCTCGTGACTTCACCTTCTCCTTCTCCTTCTTCTACTTCTTCTGATTCACCCTCCTGACTTCACCTTCTCCTTCTCCTTCTTCTACTTCTTCTGCTTCACCCTCCAGACTTCACCTTCTCCTTCTCCTTCTTCTACTTCTTCTGATTCACCCTCCAGACTTCACCTTCTCCTTCTCCTCCTTCTGCTTCTTCTGATTCACCCTCCAGACTTCACCTTCTCCTTCTCCTTATTCTGCTTCTTCTGATTCACCCTCCAGACTTCACCTTCTCCTTCTCCTTCTTCTGCTTCTTCTGATTCACCCTCCAGACTTCACCTTCTCCTTCTCCTTCTTCTGCTTCTTCTGATTCACCCTCCAGACTTCACCTTCTCCTTCTCCTTCTTCTACTTCTTCTGATTCACCCTCCAGACTTCATCTTCTCCTTCTCCTTCTTCTGCTTCTTCTGATTCACCCTCCAGACTTCACCTTCTCCTTCTCCTTCTTCTGCTTCTTCTGATTCACCCTCCAGACTTCACCTTCTCCTTCTCCTTCTTCTACTTCTTCTGATTCACCCTCCAGACTTCATCTTCTCCTTCTCCTTCTTCTACTTCTTCTGATTCACCCTCCGGACTTCACCTTCTCCTTCTCCTTCTTCTGCTTCTTCTGATTCACCCTCCAGACTTCACCTTCTCCTTCTCCTTCTTCTGCTTCTTCTGATTCACCCTCCAGACTTCACCTTCTCCTTCTCCTTTTTCTGCTTCTTCTGATTCACCCTTCAGACTTCACCTTCTCCTTCTCCTTCTTCTGCTTCTTCTGATTCACCCTCCAGATCTCACCTTCTCCTTCTCCTTCTTCTACTTCTTCTGATTCACCCTCCAGACTTCACCTTCTCCTTCGCCTTCTTCTGCTTCTTCTGATTCACCCTCCAGATTTCACCTTCTCCTTCTCCTTCTTCTGCTTCTTCTGATTCACCCTCCTGACTTCACCTTCTCCTTCTCCTTCTTCTGCTTCTTCTGATTCACCCTCCAGACTTCACCTTCTCCTTCTCCTTCTTCTACTTCTTCTGATTCACCCTCCAGACTTCACCTTCTCCTTCTACTTCTTCTGCTTCTTCTGATTCACCCTCCAGACTTCACCTTCTCCTTCTCCTTCTTCTGCTTCTTCTGATTCACCCTCCATACTTCACCTTCTCCTTCTCCTTCTTCTGCTTCTTCCGATTCACCCTCCAGACTTCACCTTCTCCTTCTCCTTCTTCTGCTTCTTCTGATTCACCCTCCAGACATCACCTTCTCCTTCTGCTTCTTCTACTTCTTCTGAATCACCCTCCAGACTTCACCTTCTCCTTTTCCTTCTTCTGCTTCTTCTGATTCACCCTCCAGACTTCACCTTCTCCTTCTCCTTCGTCTACTTCTCCTGATTCACCCTCCAAACTATACCTTCTACTTCTCCTTCTTCTACTTCTTCTGATTCACCCTCCAGATTTCACCTTCTCCTTCTCCTTCTTCTGCTTCTTCTGATTCACCCTCCAGACTTCACCTTCTCCTTCTCCTTCTTCTACTTCTTCTGATTCACCCTCCAGACTTTACCTTCTCCTTCTCCTTCTTCTACTTCTTCTGATTCACCCTCCAGACTTCACCTTCTCCTTCTCCTTCTTCTACTTCTTCTGCTTCTCCCTCCAGACTTCACCTTCTCCTTCTCCTTCTTCTGCTTCTTCTAATTCACCCTCCAGACTTCACCTTCTCCTTCTCCTTCTTCTACTTCTTCTGATTCACCCTCCAGACTTCACCTTCTCCTTCTCCTTCTTCTACTTCTTCTGATTCACCCTCCAGACTTCATCTTCTCCTTCTCCTTCTTCTACTTCTTCTGATTCACCCTCCTGACTTCACCTTCTCCTTCTCCTTCTTCTGCTTTTCTGCTTCACCCTCCAGACTTCACCTTCTCCTTCTCCTTCTTCTGCTTCTTCTGCTTCACCCTCCAGACTTCACCTTCTCCGTCTCCTTCTTCTGCTTCTTCTGATTCACCCTCCTGACTTCACCTTCTCCTTCTCCTTCTTCTACTTCTTCTGATTCACCCTCCAGACTTCACCTTCTCCTTCTCCTTCTTCTGCTTCTTCTGCTTCACCCTCCAGACTTCACCTTCACCTTCTCCTTCTTCTGCTTCTTCTGCTTCGCCCTCCAGACTTCACCTTCTCCTTCTCCTTCTTCTGTTTCTTCTGCTTCACCCTCCAGACTTCACCTTCTCCTTCTCCTTCTTCTGCTTCTTCTGCTTCACCCTCCTGACTTCACCATCTCCTTCTCCTTCTTCTACTTCTTCTGCTTCACCCCCCTGACTTCACCTTCTCCTTCTCCTTATTCTGCTTCTTCTGATTCACCCTCCTAACTTCACCTTCTCCTTCTCCTTCTTCTGCTTCTTCTGATTCACCCTCCTGACTTCACCTTCTACTTCTCCTTCTTCTGCTTCTTCTGATTCACCCTCCAGACTTCACCTTCTCCTTCTCCTTCTTCTGCTTCTTCTGATTCCTCCTCCAGACTTCATCTTCTCCTTCTCCTTCTTCTGCTTCTTCTGATTCACCCTCCAGACCTCACCTTCTCCTTCTCCTTCTTCTACTTCTTCTGATTCACCCTCCAGACTTCATCTTCTCCTTTTCATTCTTTTGCTTCTTCTGATTCACCCTCCAGACTTCACCTTCTCCTTCTCCTTCTTCTGCTTCTTCTGATTCACCCTCCAGACTTCACCTTCTCCTTCTCCTTCTTCTACTTCTTCAGATTCACCCTCCTGACTTCACCTTCTCCTTCTCCTTCTTCTACTTCTTCTGCTTCACCCTCCAGACTTCACCTTCTCCTTCTCCTTCTTCTACTTCTTCTGATTCACGCTCCAAACTTCACCTTCTCCTTCTCCTTCTTCTACTTCTTCTGCTTCACCCTCCAGACTTCACCTTCTCCTTCTCCTTCTTCTACTTCTTCTGCTTCACCCTCCAGACTTCACCTTCTCCTTCTCCTTCTTCTGCTTCTTCTGATTCACCCTCCAGACTTCACCTTCTCCTTCTCCTTCTTCTGCTTCTCCTGATTCACCCTCCAGACTTCACCTTCTCCTTCTCCTTATTCTGCTTCTTCTGATTCACCCTCCAGACTTCACCTTCTCCTTCTCCTTCTTCTGCTTCTTCTGATTCACCCTCCAGACTTCACCTTCTCCTTCTCCTTCTTCTGCTTCTTCTGATTCACCCTCCAGACTTCACCTTCTCCTTATCCTTCTTCTACTTCTTCTGATACACCCTCCAGACTTCATCTTCTCATTCTCCTTCTTCTGCTTCTTCTGATTCCCCCTCCAGACTTCACCTTCTCCTTCTCGTTCTTCTGCTTCTTCTGATTCACCCTCCAGACTTGTCCTTCTCCTTCTCCTTCTTCTACTTCTTCTGATTCACCCTCCAGACTTCACCTTCTCCTTCTCCTTCTTCTACTTCTTATGATTCACCCTCCAGACCTCACCTTCTCCTTCTCCTTCTTCTACTTCTTATGATTCACCCTCCAGACTTCACCTTCTCCTTCTCCTTCTTCTGCTTCTTCTGATTCACCCTCCAGACTTAACCTTCTCCTTCTCCTTCTTCTGCTTCTTCTGATTCACCCTCCAGACTTCGCCTTCTCCTTCTGCTTCTTCTACTTCTTCTGATTCACCCTCCAGACTTCACCATCTCCTTCTCCTTCTTCTACTTATTCTGATTCACCCTCCAGTCTTCACCTTCTCCTTCGCCTTCTTCTGCTTCTTCTGATTCACCCTCCAGACTTCACCTTCTCCTTCTCCTTCTTCTGCTTCTTCTGATTCACCCTCCTGACTTCATCTTCTCCTTCTCCTTCTTCTGCTTCTTCTGATTCACCCTCCAGACTTCACCTTCTCCTTCTCCTTCTTCTCCTTCTTCTGATTCACCCTCCAGACTTCACCTTCTCCTTCTACTTCTTCTGCTTCTTCTGATTCACCCTCCAGACTTCACCTTCTCCTTCTCCTTCTTCTGCTTCTTCTGATTCACCCTCCAGACTTCACCTTCTCCTTCTCCTTCTTCTGCTTCTTCTGATTCACCCTCCAGACTTCACCTTCTCCTTCTCCTTCTTCTGCTTCTTCTGATTCACCCTCCAGACTTCACCTTCTCCTTCTCCTTCTTCTACTTCTTCTGATTCACCCTCCAGACTTCACCTTCTCCTTCTCCTGCTTCTGCTTCTTCTGATTCACCCTCCAGACTTCACCTTCTCCTTCTCCTTCTTCTGCTTCTTCTGATTCACCCTCCAGACTTCACCTTCTCCTTCTCCTTCTTCTACTTCTTCTGATACACCCTCCAGACTTCATCTTCTCATTCTCCTTCTTCTGCTTCTTCTGATTCACCCTCCAGACTTCACCTTCTCCTTCTCGTTCTTCTGCTTCTTCTGATTCACCCTCCAGACTTGTCCTTCTCCTTCTCCTTCTTCTACTTCTTCTGATTCACCCTCCAGACTTCTCCTTCTCCTTCTCCTTCGTCTACTTCTTCTGATTCACCCTCCAGACTACACCTTCTCCTTCTCCTTCTTCTACGTCTTCTGATTCACCCTCCAGACTTCTCCTTCTCCTTCTCCTTCTTCTGCTTCTTCTGATTCACCCTCCAGACTTCACCTTCTCCTTCTCCTTCTTCTACTTCTTCTGATTCACCCTCCAGACGTCACCTTCTCCTTCTCCTTCTTCTACTTCTTCTGATTCTCCCTCCAGACTTCACCTTCTCCTTCTCCTTCTTCTACTTCTTCTGCTTCTCCCTCCAGACTTCACCTTCTCCTTCTCCTTCTTCTGCTTCTTCTGATTCACCCTCCAGACTTCACCTTCTCCTTCTCCTTCTTCTACTTCTTCTGATTCACCCTCCAGACTTCACCTTCTCCTTCTCCTTCTTCTACTTCTTCTGATTCACCCTCCAGACTTCACCATCTCCTTCTCCTTCTTCTACTTCTTCTGATTCACCCTCCTGACTTCACCTTCTCCTTCTCCTTCTTCTGCTTCTTCTGCTTCACCCTCCAGACTTCACCTTCTCCTTCTCCTTCTTCTGCTTCTTCTGCTTCACCCTCCAGACTTCACCTTCTCCTTCTCCTTCTTCTGCTTCTTCTGCTTCACCCTCCTGACTTCACCTTCTCCTTCTCCTTCTTCTAATTCTTCTGATTCACCCTCCAGACTTCACCTTCTCCTTCTCCTTCTTCTACTTCTTCTGATTCACCCTCCAGACTTCACCTTCTCCTTCTCCTTCTTCTGCTTCTTCTTCTTCACCCTCCAGACGTCACCTTCTCTTTCTCCTTCTTCTGCTTCTTCTGCTTCGCCCTCCAGACTTCACCTTCTCCTTCTCCTTCTTCTGCTTCTTCTGCTTCACCCTCCAGACATCACCTTCTCCTTCTCCTTCTTCTGCTTCTTCTGCTTCTCCCTCATGACTTCACCTTCTCCTTCTCCTTCTTCTACTTCTTCTGATTCACCCTCCAGACTTCACCTTCTCCTTCTCCTTCTTCTACTTCTTCTGATTCACCCTCCAGACTTCACCTTCTTCTTCTCCTTCTTCTACTTCTTCTGATTCACCCTCCAGTCTTCACCTTCTCCTTCTCCTTCTTCTGCTTCTTCTGCTTCACCCTCCAGACTTCACCTTCTCCTTCTCTTTCTTCTGCTTCTTCTGATTCACCCTCCAGACTTCACCTTCTCCTTCTCCTTCTTCTGATTCTTTTGGTTCACCCTCCAGACTTCACCTTCTCCTTCTGCTTCTTCTGCTTCTTCTGATTCACCCTCGTGACTTCACCTTCTCCTTCTCATTCTTCTACTTCTTCTGATTCACCCTCCTGACTTCACCTTCTCCTTCTCCTTCTTCTACTTCTTCTGCTTCACCCTCCAGACTTCACCTTCTCCTTCTCCTTCTTCTACTTCTTCTGATTCACCCTCCAGACTTCACCTTCTCCTTCTCCTCCTTCTGCTTCTTCTGATTCACCCTCCAGACTTCACCTTCTCCTTCTCCTTATTCTGCTTCTTCTGATTCACCCTCCAGACTTCACCTTCTCCTTCTCCTTCTTCTGCTTCTTCTGATTCACCCTCCAGACTTCACCTTCTCCTTCTCCTTCTTCTGCTTCTTCTGATTCACCCTCCAGACTTCACCTTCTCCTTCTCCTTCTTCTACTTCTTCTGATTCACCCTCCAGACTTCATCTTCTCCTTCTCCTTCTTCTGCTTCTTCTGATTCACCCTCCAGACTTCACCTTCTCCTTCTCCTTCTTCTGCTTCTTCTGATTCACCCTCCAGACTTCACCTTCTCCTTCTCCTTCTTCTACTTCTTCTGATTCACCCTCCAGACTTCACCTTCTCCTTCTCCTTCTTCTACTTCTTCTGATTCACCCTCCGGACTTCACCTTCTCCTTCTCCTTCTTCTGCTTCTTCTGATTCACCCTCCAGACTTCACCTTCTCCTTCTCCTTCTTCTGCTTCTTCCGATTCACCCTCCAGACTTCACCTTCTCCTTCTCCTTTTTCTGCTTCTTCTGATTCACCCTTCAGACTTCACCTTCTCCTTCTCCTTCTTCTGCTTCTTCTGATTCACCCTCCAGATCTCACCTTCTATTCTCCTTCTTCTACTTCTTCTGATTCACCCTCCAGACTTCATCTTCTCCTTCTCCTTCTTCTGCTTCTTCTGATTCACCCTCCAGATTTCACCTTCTCCTTCTCCTTCTTCTGCTTCTTCTGATTCACCCTCCTGACTTCACCTTCTCCTTCTCCTTCTTCTGCTTCTTCTGATTCACCCTCCAGACTTCACCTTCTCCTTCTCCTTCTTCTACTTCTACTGATTCACCCTCCAGACTTCACCTTCTCCTTCTACTTCTTCTGCTTCTTCTGATTCACCCTCCAGACTTCACCTTCTCCTTCTCCTTCTTCTGCTTCTTCTGATTCACCCTCCATACTTCACCTTCTCCTTCTCCTTCTTCTGCTTCTTCCGATTCACCCTCCAGACTTCACCTTCTCCTTCTCCTTCTTCTGCTTCTTCTGATTCACCCTCCAGACTTCACCTTCTCCTTCTGCTTCTTCTACTTCTTCTGAATCACCCTCCAGACTTCACCTTCTCCTTCTCCTTCTTCTGCTTCTTCTGATTCACCCTCCAGACTTCACCTTCTCCTTCTCCTTCGTCTACTTCTCCTGATTCACCCTCCAAACTATACCTTCTACTTCTTCTGCTTCTACTTCTTCTGATTCACCCTCCAGATTTCACCTTCTCCTTCTCCTTCTTCTGCTTCTTCTGATTCACCCTCCAGACTTCACCTTCTCCTTCTACTTCTTCTGCTTCTTCTGATTCACCCTCCAGACTTCACCTTCTCCTTCTCCTTCTTCTGCTTCTTCTGATTCACCCTCCATACTTCACCTTCTCCTTCTCCTTCTTCTGCTTCTTCCGATTCACCCTCCAGACTTCACCTTCTCCTTCTCCTTCTTCTGCTTCTTCTGATTCACCCTCCAGACATCACCTTCTCCTTCTGCTTCTTCTACTTCTTCTGAATCACCCTCCAGACTTCACCTTCTCCTTTTCCTTCTTCTGCTTCTTCTGATTCACCCTCCAGACTTCACCTTCTCCTTCTCCTTCGTCTACTTCTCCTGATTCACCCTCCAAACTATACCTTCTACTTCTCCTTCTTCTACTTCTTCTGATTCACCCTCCAGATTTCACCTTCTCCTTCTCCTTCTTCTGCTTCTTCTGATTCACCCTCCAGACTTCACCTTCTCCTTCTCCTTCTTCTACTTCTTCTGATTCACCCTCCAGACTTTACCTTCTCCTTCTCCTTCTTCTACTTCTTCTGATTCACCCTCCAGACTTCACCTTCTCCTTCTCCTTCTTCTACTTCTTCTGCTTCTCCCTCCAGACTTCACCTTCTCCTTCTCCTTCTTCTGCTTCTTCTAATTCACCCTCCAGACTTCACCTTCTCCTTCTCCTTCTTCTACTTCTTCTGATTCACCCTCCAGACTTCACCTTCTCCTTCTCCTTCTTCTACTTCTTCTGATTCACCCTCCAGACTTCATCTTCTCCTTCTCCTTCTTCTACTTCTTCTGATTCACCCTCCTGACTTCACCTTCTCCTTCTCCTTCTTCTGCTTTTCTGCTTCACCCTCCAGACTTCACCTTCTCCTTCTCCTTCTTCTGCTTCTTCTGCTTCACCCTCCAGACTTCACCTTCTCCGTCTCCTTCTTCTGCTTCTTCTGATTCACCCTCCTGACTTCACCTTCTCCTTCTCCTTCTTCTACTTCTTCTGATTCACCCTCCAGACTTCACCTTCTCCTTCTCCTTCTTCTGCTTCTTCTGCTTCACCCTCCAGACTTCACCTTCACCTTCTCCTTCTTCTGCTTCTTCTGCTTCGCCCTCCAGACTTCACCTTCTCCTTCTCCTTCTTCTGTTTCTTCTGCTTCACCCTCCAGACTTCACCTTCTCCTTCTCCTTCTTCTGCTTCTTCTGCTTCACCCTCCTGACTTCACCATCTCCTTCTCCTTCTTCTACTTCTTCTGCTTCACCCCCCTGACTTCACCTTCTCCTTCTCCTTATTCTGCTTCTTCTGATTCACCCTCCTAACTTCACCTTCTCCTTCTCCTTCTTCTGCTTCTTCTGATTCACCCTCCTGACTTCACCTTCTACTTCTCCTTCTTCTGCTTCTTCTGATTCACCCTCCAGACTTCACCTTCTCCTTCTCCTTCTTCTGCTTCTTCTGATTCCTCCTCCAGACTTCATCTTCTCCTTCTCCTTCTTCTGCTTCTTCTGATTCACCCTCCAGACCTCACCTTCTCCTTCTCCTTCTTCTACTTCTTCTGATTCACCCTCCAGACTTCATCTTCTCCTTTTCATTCTTTTGCTTCTTCTGATTCACCCTCCAGACTTCACCTTCTCCTTCTCCTTCTTCTGCTTCTTCTGATTCACCCTCCAGACTTCACCTTCTCCTTCTCCTTCTTCTACTTCTTCAGATTCACCCTCCTGACTTCACCTTCTCCTTCTCCTTCTTCTACTTCTTCTGCTTCACCCTCCAGACTTCACCTTCTCCTTCTCCTTCTTCTACTTCTTCTGATTCACGCTCCAAACTTCACCTTCTCCTTCTCCTTCTTCTACTTCTTCTGCTTCACCCTCCAGACTTCACCTTCTCCTTCTCCTTCTTCTACTTCTTCTGCTTCACCCTCCAGACTTCACCTTCTCCTTCTCCTTCTTCTGCTTCTTCTGATTCACCCTCCAGACTTCACCTTCTCCTTCTCCTTCTTCTGCTTCTCCTGATTCACCCTCCAGACTTCACCTTCTCCTTCTCCTTATTCTGCTTCTTCTGATTCACCCTCCAGACTTCACCTTCTCCTTCTCCTTCTTCTACTTCTTCTGATTCACCCTCCAGACTTTACCTTCTCCTTCTCCTTCTTCTAATTCTTCTGATTCACCCTCCAGACTTCACCTTCTCCTTCTCCTTCTTCTACTTCTTCTGATTCACCCTCCAGACTTCACCTTCTCCTTCTCCTTCTTCTGCTTCTTCTTCTTCACCCTCCAGACGTCACCTTCTCTTTCTCCTTCTTCTGCTTCTTCTGCTTCGCCCTCCAGACTTCACCTTCTCCTTCTCCTTCTTCTGCTTCTTCTGCTTCACCCTCCAGACATCACCTTCTCCTTCTCCTTCTTCTGCTTCTTCTGCTTCTCCCTCATGACTTCACCTTCTCCTTCTCCTTCTTCTGCTTCTTCTGATTCACCCTCCAGACTTCACCTTCTCCTTCTCCTTCTTCTGCTTCTTCTGATTCACCCTCCAGACTTCACCTTCTCCTTCTCCTTCTTCTACTTCTTCTGATTCACCCTCCAGACTTCACCTTCTCCTTCTCCTTCTTCTACTTCTTCTGATTCACCCTCCGGACTTCACCTTCTCCTTCTCCTTCTTCTGCTTCTTCTGATTCACCCTCCAGACTTCACCTTCTCCTTCTCCTTCTTCTGCTTCTTCCGATTCACCCTCCAGACTTCACCTTCTCCTTCTCCTTTTTCTGCTTCTTCTGATTCACCCTTCAGACTTCACCTTCTCCTTCTCCTTCTTCTGCTTCTTCTGATTCACCCTCCAGATCTCACCTTCTATTCTCCTTCTTCTACTTCTTCTGATTCACCCTCCAGACTTCATCTTCTCCTTCTCCTTCTTCTGCTTCTTCTGATTCACCCTCCAGATTTCACCTTCTCCTTCTCCTTCTTCTGCTTCTTCTGATTCACCCTCCTGACTTCACCTTCTCCTTCTCCTTCTTCTGCTTCTTCTGATTCACCCTCCAGACTTCACCTTCTCCTTCTCCTTCTTCTACTTCTACTGATTCACCCTCCAGACTTCACCTTCTCCTTCTACTTCTTCTGCTTCTTCTGATTCACCCTCCAGACTTCACCTTCTCCTTCTCCTTCTTCTGCTTCTTCTGATTCACCCTCCATACTTCACCTTCTCCTTCTCCTTCTTCTGCTTCTTCCGATTCACCCTCCAGACTTCACCTTCTCCTTCTCCTTCTTCTGCTTCTTCTGATTCACCCTCCAGACTTCACCTTCTCCTTCTGCTTCTTCTACTTCTTCTGAATCACCCTCCAGACTTCACCTTCTCCTTCTCCTTCTTCTGCTTCTTCTGATTCACCCTCCAGACTTCACCTTCTCCTTCTCCTTCGTCTACTTCTCCTGATTCACCCTCCAAACTATACCTTCTACTTCTTCTGCTTCTACTTCTTCTGATTCACCCTCCAGATTTCACCTTCTCCTTCTCCTTCTTCTGCTTCTTCTGATTCACCCTCCAGACTTCACCTTCTCCTTCTCCTTCTTCTACTTCTACTGATTCACCCTCCAGACTTCACCTTCTCCTTCTACTTCTTCTGCTTCTTCTGATTCACCCTCCAGACTTCACCTTCTCCTTCTCCTTCTTCTGCTTCTTCTGATTCACCCTCCATACTTCACCTTCTCCTTCTCCTTCTTCTGCTTCTTCCAATTCACCCTCCAGACTTCACCTTCTCCTTCTCCTTCTTCTGCTTCTTCTGATTCACCCTCCAGACTTCACCTTCTCCTTCTGCTTCTTCTACTTCTTCTGAATCACCCTCCAGACTTCACCTTCTCCTTCTCCTTCTTCTGCTTCTTCTGATTCACCCTCCAGACTTCACCTTCTCCTTCTCCTTCGTCTACTTCTCCTGATTCACCCTCCAAACTATACCTTCTACTTCTCCTTCTTCTACTTCTTCTGATTCACCCTCCAGATTTCACCTTCTCCTTCTCCTTCTTCTGCTTCTTCTGATTCACCCTCCAGACTTCACCTTCTCCTTCTCCTTCTTCTACTTCTTCTGATTCACCCTCCAGACTTTACCTTCTCCTTCTCCTTCTTCTACTTCTTCTGATTCACCCTCCAGACTTCACCTTCTCCTTCTCCTTCTTCTACTTCTTCTGCTTCTCCCTCCAGACTTCACCTTCTCCTTCTCCTTCTTCTGCTTCTTCTGATTCACCCTCCAGACTTCACCTTCTCCTTCTCCTTCTTCTACTTCTTCTGATTCACACTCCAAACTTCACCTTCTCCTTCTCCTTCTTCTACTTCTTCTGATTCACCCTCCAGACTTCACCTTCTCCTTCTCCTTCTTCTACTTCTTCTGCTTCTCCCTCCATACTTCACCTTCTCCTTCTCCTTTTTCTGCTTCTACTGATTCACCCTCCAGACTTCACCTTCTCCTTCTCCTTCTTCTACCTCTTCTGATTCACCCTCCAGACTTCACCTTCTCCTTCTCCTTCTTCTACTTCTTCTGATTCACCCTCCAGACTTCACCTTCTCCTTCTCCTTCTTCTACTTCTTCTGATTCACCCTCCTGACTTCACCTTCTCCTTCTCCTTCTTCTGCTTCTTCTGCTTCACCCTCCAGACTTTACCCTCTCCTTCTCCTTCTTCTGCTTCTTCTGCTTCTCCCTCCAGACTTCACCTTCTCCTTCTCCTTCTTCTGCTTCTTCTGCTTCACCCTCCTGACTTCACCTTCTGCTACTCCTTCTTCTACTTCTTCTGATTCACCCTCCAGACTTCACCTTCTCCTTCTCCTTCATCTGCTTTTTCTGCTTCACCCTCCAGAATTCACCTTCTCCTTCTCCTTCTTCTGCTTCTTCTGCTTCGCCCTCCAGACTTCACCTTCTCCTTCTCCTTCTTCTGCTTCTTCTGCTTCACCCTCCAGACTTCACCTTCTCCTTCTCCTTCTTCTGCTTCTTCTGTTTCACCCTCCTGAGTTCACCTTCTCCTTCTCCTTCTTCTACTTCTTCTGATTCACCCTCCAGACTTCACCTTCTCCTTCTCCTTCTTCTGCTTCTACGGCTTCACCCTCCAGACTTCACCTTCTCCTTCTCCTTCTTCTGCTTCTTCTGCTGCGCCCTCCAGACTTGACCTTCTCCTTCTCCTTCTTCTGCTTCTTCTGCTTCACCCTCCTGACTTCACCTTCTCCTTCTCCTTCTTCTACTTCTTCTGCTTCACCCCCTGACTTCACCTTCTCCTTCTCCTTCTTCTGCTTCTTCTGATTCACCCTCCTAACTTCACCTTCTCCTTCTCCTTCTTCTGCTTCTTCTGATTCACCCTCCTGACTTCACCTTCTCCTTCTCCTTCTTCTGCTTCTTCTGATCCACCCTCCAGACTTCACCTTCTGCTTCTCCTTCTTCTGCTTCTTCTGATTCACCCTCCAGACCTCACCTTCTCCTTCTCCTTCTTCTACTTCTTCTGATTCACCCTCCAGACTTCATCTTCTCCTTCTCCTTCTTCTGCTCCTTCTGATTCACCCTCCAGACTTCACCTTCTCCTTCTCCTTCTTCTGCTTCTTCTGATTCACCCTCCAGACTTCACCTTCTCCTTCTCCTTCTTCTACTTCTTCTGATTCACCCTCCAGACTTCACCTTCTTCTTCTCCTTCTTCTACTTCTTCTGATTCACCCTCCAGTCTTCACCTTCTCCTTCTCCTTCTTCTGCTTCTTCTGCTTCACCCTCCAGACTTCACCTTCTCCTTCTCTTTCTTCTGCTTCTTCTGATTCACCCTCCAGACTTCACCTTCTCCTTCTCCTTCTTCTGATTCTTCTGGTTCACCCTCCAGACTTCACCTTCTCCTTCTGCTTCTTCTGCTTCTTCTGATTCACCCTCGTGACTTCACCTTCTCCTTCTCCTTCTTCTACTTCTTCTGATTCACCCTCCTGACTTCACCTTCTCCTTCTCCTTCTTCTACTTCTTCTGCTTCACCCTCCAGACTTCACCTTCTCCTTCTCCTTCTTCTACTTCTTCTGATTCACCCTCCAGACTTCACCTTCTCCTTCTCCTCCTTCTGCTTCTTCTGATTCACCCTCCAGACTTCACCTTCTCCTTCTCCTTATTCTGCTTCTTCTGATTCACCCTCCAGACTTCACCTTCTCCTTCTCCTTCTTCTGCTTCTTCTGATTCACCCTCCAGACTTCACCTTCTCCTTCTCCTTCTTCTGCTTCTTCTGATTCACCCTCCAGACTTCACTTTCTCCTTCTCCTTCTTCTACTTCTTCTGATTCACCCTCCAGACTTCATCTTCTCCTTCTCCTTCTTCTGCTTCTTCTGATTCACCCTCCAGACTTCTCCTTCTCCTTCTCCTTCTTCTGCTTCTTCTGATTCACCCTCCAGACTTCACCTTCTCCTTCTCCTTCTACTACTTCTTCTGATTCACCCTCCAGACTTCACCTTCTCCTTCTCCTTCTTCTACTTCTTCTGATTCACCCTCCGGACTTCACCTTCTCCTTCTCCTTCTTCTGCTTCTTCTGATTCACCCTCCAGACTTCACCTTCTCCTTCTCCTTCTTCTGCTTCTTCTGATTCACCCTCCAGACTTCACCTTCTCCTTCTCCTTTTTCTGCTTCTTCTGATTCACCCTTCAGACTTCACCTTCTCCTTCTCCTTCTTCTGCTTCTTCTGATTCACCCTCCAGATCTCACCTTCTCCTTCTCCTTCTTCTACTTCTTCTGATTCACCCTCCAGACTTCACCTTCTCCGTCGCCTTCTTCTGCTTCTTCTGATTCACCCTCCAGATTTCACCTTCTCCTTCTTCTCCTTCTTCTGCTTCTTCTGATTCACCCTCCTGACTTCACCTTCTCCTTCTCCTTCTTCTGCTTCTTCTGATTCATCCTCCAGACTTCACCTTCTCCTTCTCCTTCTTCTACTTCTTCTGATTCACCCTCCAGACTTCACCTTCTCCTTCTACTTCTTCTGCTTCTTCTGATTCACCCTCCTGACTTCACCTTCTCCTTCTCCTTCTTCTGCTTCTTCTGCTTCACCCTCCAGACTTCACCTTCTCCTTCTCCTTCTTCTGCTTCTTCTGCTTCTCCCTCCAGACTTCACCTTCTCCTTCTCCTTCTTCTGCTTCTTCTGCTTCACCCTCCTGACTTCACCTTCTGCTACTCCTTCTTCTACTTCTTCTGATTCACCCTCCAGACTTCACCTTCTCCTTCTCCTTCATCTGCTTTTTCTGCTTCACCCTCCAGAATTCACCTTCTCCTTCTCCTTCTTCTGCTTCTTCTGCTTCGCCCTCCAGACTTCACCTTCTCCTTCTCCTTCTTCTGCTTCTTCTGCTTCACCCTTCAGACTTCACCTTCTCCTTCTCCTTCTTCTGCTTCTTCTGTTTCACCCTCCTGAGTTCACCTTCTCCTTCTCCTTCTTCTACTTCTTCTGATTCACCCTCCAGACTTCACCTTCTCCTTCTCCTTCTTCTGCTTCTACGGCTTCACCCTCCAGACTTCACCTTCTCCTTCTCCTTCTTCTGCTTCTTCTGCTGCGCCCTCCAGACTTGACCTTCTCCTTCTCCTTCTTCTGCTTCTTCTGCTTCACCCTCCTGACTTCACCTTCTCCTTCTCCTTCTTCTACTTCTTCTGCTTCACCCCCTGACTTCACCTTCTGCTTCTCCTTCTTCTGCTTCTTCTGATTCACCCTCCAGACCTCACCTTCTCCTTCTCCTTCTTCTACTTCTTCTGATTCACCCTCCAGACTTCATCTTCTCCTTCTCCTTCTTCTGCTTCTTCTGATTCACCCTCCAGACTTCACCTCCTCCTTCTCCTTCTTCTGCTTCTTCTGATTCACCCTCCAGACTTCACCTTCTCCTTCTCCTTCTTCTACTTCTTCTGATTCACCCTCCAGACTTCACCTTCTTCTTCTCCTTCTTCTACTTCTTCTGATTCACCCTCCAGTCTTCACCTTCTCCTTCTCCTTCTTCTGCTTCTTCTGCTTCACCCTCCAGACTTCACCTTCTCCTTCTCTTTCTTCTGCTTCTTCTGATTCACCCTCCAGACTTCACCTTCTCCTTCTCCTTATTCTGCTTCTTCTGATTCACCCTCCAGACTTCACCTTCTCCTTCTCCTTCTTCTGCTTCTTCTGATTCACCCTCCAGACTTCACCTTCTCCTTCTCCTTCTTCTGCTTCTTCTGATTCACCCTCCAGACTTCACCTTCTCCTTCTCCTTCTTCTACTTCTTCTGATTCACCCTCCAGACTTCATCTTCTCCTTCTCCTTCTTCTGCTTCTTCTGATTCACCCTCCAGACTTCACCTTCTCCTTCTCCTTCTTCTGCTTCTTCTGATTCACCCTCCAGACTTCACCTTCTCCTTCTCCGTCTTCTACTTCTTCTGATTCACCCTCCAGACTTCACCTTCTCCTTCTCCTTCTTCTACTTCTTCTGATTCACCCTCCGGACTTCACCTTCTCCTTCTCCTTCTTCTGCTTCTTCTGATTCACCCTCCAGACTTCACCTTCTCCTTCTCCTTCTTCTGCTTCTTCTGATTCACCCTCCAGACTTCACCTTCTCCTTCTCCTTTTTCTGCTTCTTCTGATTCACCCTTCAGACTTCACCTTCTCCTTCTCCTTCTTCTGCTTCTTCTGATTCACCCTCCAGATCTCACCTTCTCCTTCTCCTTCTGCTACTTCTTCTGATTCACCCTCCAGACTTCACCTTCTCCTTCGCCTTCTTCTGCTTCTTCTGATTCACCCTCCAGATTTCACCTTCTCCTTCTCCTTCTTCTGCTTCTTCTGATTCACCTTCCTGACTTCACCTTCTCCTTCTCCTTCTTCTGCTTCTTCTGATTCACCCTCCAGACTTCACCTTCTCCTTCTCCTTCTTCTACTTCTTCTGATTCACCCTCCAGACTTCACCTTCTCCTTCTACTTCTTCTGCTTCTTCTGATTCACCCTCCAGACTTCACCTTCTCCTTCTCCTTCTTCTGCTTCTTCTGATTCACCCTCCATACTTCACCTTCTCCTTCTCCTTCTTCTGCTTCTTCCGATTCACCCTCCAGACTTCACCTTCTCCTTCTCCTTCTTCTGCTTCTTCTGATTCACCCTCCAGACATCACCTTCTCCTTCTGCTTCTTCTACTTCTTCTGAATCACCCTCCAGACTTCACCTTCTCCTTCTCCTTCTTCTGCTTCTTCTGATTCACCCTTCAGACTTCACCTTCTCCTTCTCCTTCTTCTGCTTCTTCTCATTCACCCTCCAGATCTCACCTTCTCCTTCTCCTTCTTCTACTTCTTCTGATTCACCCTCCAGACTTCACCTTCTCCTTCGCCTTCTTCTGCTTCTTCTGATTCACCCTCCAGATTTCACCTTCTCCTTCTCCTTCTTCTGCTTCTTCTGATTCACCCTCCTGACTTCACCTTCTCCTTCTCCTTCTTCTGCTTCTTCTGATTCACCCTCCAGACTTCACCTTCTCCTTCTCCTTCTTCTACTTCTTCTGATTCACCCTCCAGACTTCACCTTCTCCTTCTACTTCTTCTGCTTCTTCTGATTCACCCTCCAGACTTCACCTTCTCCTTCTCCTTCTTCTGCTTCTTCTGATTCACCCTCCATACTTCACCTTCTCCTTCTCCTTCTTCTGCTTCTTCCGATTCACCCTCCAGACTTCACCTTCTCCTTCTCCTTCTTCTGCTTCTTCTGATTCACCCTCCAGACATCACCTTCTCCTTCTGCTTCTTCTACTTCTTCTGAATCAACCTCCAGACTTCACCTTCTCCTTCTCCTTCTTCTGCTTCTTCTGATTCACCCTCCAGACTTCACCTTCTCCTTCTCCTTCGTCTACTTCTCCTGATTCACCCTCCAAACTATACCTTCTACTTCTCCTTCTTCTACTTCTTCTGATTCACCCTCCAGATTTCACCTTCTCCTTCTCCTTCTTCTGCTTCTTCTGATTCACCCTCCAGACTTCACCTTCTCCTTCTCCTTCTTCTACTTCTTCTGATTCACCCTCCAGACTTTACCTTCTCCTTCTCCTTCTTCTACTTCTTCTGATTCACCCTCCAGACTTCACCTTCTCCTTCTCCTTTTTCTACTTCTTCTGCTTCTCCCTCCAGACTTCACCTTCTCCTTCTCCTTCTTCTGCTTCTTCTAATTCACCCTCCAGACTTCACCTTCTCCTTCTCCTTCTTCTACTTCTTCTGATTCACCCTCCAGACTTCACCTTCTCCTTCTCCTTCTTCTACTTCTTCTGATTCACCCTCCAGACTTCATCTTCTCCTTCTCCTTCTTCTACTTCTTCTGATTCACCCTCCTGACTTCACCTTCTCCTTCTCCTTCTTCTGCTTTTCTGCTTCACCCTCCAGACTTCACCTTCTCCTTCTCCTTCTTCTGCTTCTTCTGCTTCACCCTCCAGACTTCACCTTCTCCGTCTCCTTCTTCTGCTTCTTCTGATTCACCCTCCTGACTTCACCTTCTCCTTCTCCTTCTTCTACTTCTTCTGATTCACCCTCCAGACTTCACCTTCTCCTTCTCCTTCTTCTGCTTCTTCTGCTTCACCCTCCAGACTTCACCTTCACCTTCTCCTTCTTCTGCTTCTTCTGCTTCGCCCTCCAGACTTCACCTTCTCCTTCTCCTTCTTCTGTTTCTTCTGCTTCACCCTCCAGACTTCACCTTCTCCTTCTCCTTCTTCTGCTTCTTCTGCTTCACCCTCCTGACTTCACCATCTCCTTCTCCTTCTTCTACTTCTTCTGCTTCACCCCCCTGACTTCACCTTCTCCTTCTCCTTATTCTGCTTCTTCTGATTCACCCTCCTAACTTCACCTTCTCCTTCTCCTTCTTCTGCTTCTTCTGATTCACCCTCCTGACTTCACCTTCTCCTTCTCCTTCTTCTGCTTCTTCTGATTCACCCTCCAGACTTCACCTTCTCCTTCTCCTTCTTCTACTTCTTCAGATTCACCCTCCTGACTTCACCTTCTCCTTCTCCTTCTTCTACTTCTTCTGCTTCACCCTCCAGACTTCACCTTCTCCTTCTCCTTCTTCTGCTTCTTCTGATTCACCCTCCAGACTTCACCTTCTCCTTCTCCTTCTTCTACTTCTTCAGATTCACCCTCCTGACTTCACCTTCTCCTTCTCCTTCTTCTACTTCTTCTGCTTCACCCTCCAGACTTCACCTTCTCCTTCTCCTTCTTCTACTTCTTCTGATTCACCCTCCAGACTTCACCTTCTCCTTCTCCTTCTTCTGCTTCTCCTGATTCACCCTCCAGACTTCACCTTCTCCTTCTCCTTATTCTGCTTCTTCTGATTCACCCTCCAGACTTCACCTTCTCCTTCTCCTTCTTCTGCTTCTTCTGATTCACCCTCCAGACTTCACCTTCTCCTTCTCCTTCTTCTGCTTCTTCTGATTCACCCTCCAGACTTCACCTTCTCCTTCTCCTTCTTCTACTTCTTCTGATACACCCTCCAGACTTCATCTTCTCATTCTCCTTCTTCTGCTTCTTCTGATTCACCCTCCAGACTTCACCTTCTCCTTCTCGTTCTTCTGCTTCTTCTGATTCACCCTCCAGACTTGTCCTTCTCCTTCTCCTTCTTCTACTTCTTCTGATTCACCCTCCAGACCTCACCTTCTCCTTCTCCTTCTTCTACTTCTTCTGATTCACCCTCCAGACTTCATCTTCTCCTTTTCATTCTTTTGCTTCTTCTGATTCACCCTCCAGACTTCACCTTCTCCTTCTCCTTCTTCTGCTTCTTCTGATTCACCCTCCAGACTTCACCTTCTCCTTCTCCTTCTTCTACTTCTTCAGATTCACCCTCCTGACTTCACCTTCTCCTTCTCCTTCTTCTACTTCTTCTGCTTCACCCTCCAGACTTCACCTTCTCCTTCTCCTTCTTCTACTTCTTCTGATTCACCCTCCAGACTTCACCTTCTCCTTATCCTTCTTCTGCTTCTCCTGATTCACCCTCCAGACTTCACCTTCTCCTTCTCCTTATTCTGCTTCTTCTGATTCACCCTCCAGACTTCACCTTCTCCTTCTCCTTCTTCTGCTTCTTCTGATTCACCCTCCAGACTTCACCTTCTCCTTCTCCTTCTTCTGCTTCTTCTGATTCACCCTCCAGACTTCACCTTCTCCTTCTCCTTCTTCTACTTCTTCTGATACACCCTCCAGACTTCATCTTCTCATTCTCCTTCTTCTGCTTCTTCTGATTCACCCTCCAGACTTCACCTTCTCCTTCTCGTTCTTCTGCTTCTTCTGATTCACCCTCCAGACTTGTCCTTCTCCTTCTCCTTCTTCTACTTCTTCTGATTCACCCTCCAGACTTCACCTTCTCCTTCTCCTTCTTCTACTTCTTATGATTCACCCTCCAGACCTCACCTTCTCCTTCTCCTTCTTCTACTTCTTATGATTCACCCTCCAGACTTCACCTTCTCCTTCTCCTTCTTCTGCTTCTTCTGATTCACCCTCCAGACTTAACCTTCTCCTTCTCCTTCTTCTGCTTCTTCTGATTCACCCTCCAGACTTCGCCTTCTCCTTCTGCTTCTTCTACTTCTTCTGATTCACCCTCCAGACTTCACCATCTCCTTCTCCTTCTTCTACTTATTCTGATTCACCCTCCAGTCTTCACCTTCTCCTTCGCCTTCTTCTGCTTCTTCTGATTGACCCTCCAGACTTCACCTTCTCATTCTCCTTCTTCTGCTTCTTCTGATTCAACCTCCTGACTTCATCTTCTCCTTCTCCTTCTTCTCCTTCTTCTGATTCACCCTCCAGACTTCACCTTCTCCTTCTACTTCTTCTGCTTCTTCTGATTCACCCTCCAGACTTCACCTTCTCCTTCTCCTTCTTCTGCTTCTTCTGATTCACCCTCCAGACTTCACCTTCTCCTTCTCCTTCTTCTGCTTCTTCTGATTCACCCTCCAGACTTCACCTTCTCCTTCTCCTTCTTCTGCTTCTTCTGATTCACCCTCCAGACTTCACCTTCTCCTTCTCCTTCTTCTACTTCTTCTGATTCACCCTCCAGACTTCACCTTCTCCTTCTCCTGCTTCTGCTTCTTCTGATTCACCCTCCAGACTTCACCTTCTCCTTCTCCTTCTTCTGCTTCTTCTGATTCACCCTCCAGACTTCACCTTCTCCTTCTCCTTCTTCTACTTCTTCTGATACACCCTCCAGACTTCATCTTCTCATTCTCCTTCTTCTGCTTCTTCTGATTCACCCTCCAGACTTCACCTTCTCCTTCTCGTTCTTCTGCTTCTTCTGATTCACCCTCCAGACTTGTCCTTCTCCTTCTCCTTCTTCTACTTCTTCTGATTCACCCTCCAGACTTCTCCTTCTCCTTCTCCTTCGTCTACTTCTTCTGATTCACCCTCCAGACTACACCTTCTCCTTCTCCTTCTTCTACTTCTTCTGATTCACCCTCCAGACTTCTCCTTCTCCTTCTCCTTCTTCTGCTTCTTCTGATTCACCCTCCAGACTTCACCTTCTCCTTCTCCTTCTTCTACTTCTTCTGATTCACCCTCCAGACGTCACCTTCTCCTTCTCCTTCTTCTACTTCTTCTGATTCTCCCTCCAGACTTCACCTTCTCCTTCTCCTTCTTCTACTTCTTCTGCTTCTCCCTCCAGACTTCACCTTCTCCTTCTCCTTCTTCTGCTTCTTCTGATTCACCCTCCAGACTTCACCTTCTCCTTCTCCTTCTTCTACTTCTTCTGATTCACCCTCCAGACTTCACCTTCTCCTTCTCCTTCTTCTACTTCTTCTGATTCACCCTCCAGACTTCACCTTCTCCTTCTCCTTCTTCTACTTCTTCTGATTCGCCCTCCTGACTTCACCTTCTCCTTCTCCTTCTTCTGCTTCTTCTGCTTCACCCTCCAGACTTCACCTTCTCCTTCTCCTTCTTCCGCTTCTTCTGCTTCACCCTCCAGACTTCACCTTCTCCTTCTCCTTCTTCTGCTTCTTCTGCTTCACCCTCCTGACTTCACCTTCTCCTTCTCCTTCTTCTAATTCTTCTGATTCACCCTCCAGACTTCACCTTCTCCTTCTCCTTCTTCTACTTCTTCTGATTCACCCTCCAGACTTCACCTTCTCCTTCTCCTTCTTCTGCTTCTTCTTCTTCACCCTCCAGACGTCACCTTCTCTTTCTCCTTCTTCTGCTTCTTCTGCTTCGCCCTCCAGACTTCACCTTCTCCTTCTCCTTCTTCTGCTTCTTCTGCTTCACCCTCCAGACATCACCTTCTCCTTCTCCTTCTTCTGCTTCTTCTGCTTCTCCCTCATGACTTCACCTTCTCCTTCTCCTTCTTCTACTTCTTCTGATTCACCCTCCAGACTTCACCTTCTCCTTCTACTTCTTCTACTTCTTCTTATTCACCCTCCAGATTTCACCTTCTCCTTCTTCTTCTACTTCTACTGCTTCTCCCTCCAGACTTCACCTTCTCCTTCTCCTTCTTCTGCTTCTTCTGATTCACCCTCCAGACTTCACCTTCTCCTTCTCCTTCTTCTACTTCTTCTGATTCAACCTCCAGACTTCACCTTCTCCTTCTCCTTCTTCTACTTCTTCTGATTCACCCTCCAGACTTCACCTTCTCCTTCTCCTTCTTCTACTTCTTCTGATTCACCCTCCTGACTTCACCTTCTCCTTCTCCTTCTTCTGCTTCTTCTGCTTCACCCTCCAGACTTCACCTTCTCCTTCTCCTTCTTCTGCTTCTTCTGCTTCACCCTCCAGACTTCACCTTCTCCTTCTCCTTCTTCTGCTTCTTCTGCTTCACCCTCCTGACTTCACCTTCTCCTTCTCCTTCTTCTACTTCTTCTGATTCACCCTCCAGACTTCACCTTCTCCTTCTCCTTCTTCTGCTTCTTCTGCTTCACCCTCCAGACTTCACCTTCTCCTTCTCCTTCTTCTACTTCTTCTGCTTCGCCCTCCAGACTTCACCTTCTCCTTCTCCTTCTTCTGCTTCTTCTGCTTCACCCTCCAGACTTCACCTTCTCCTTCTCCTTCTTCTGCTTCTTCTGCTTCACCCTCCTGACTTCACCTTCTCCTTCTCCTTCTTCTACTTCTTCTGATTCACCCTCCAGACTTCACCTTCTCCTTCTCCTTCTTCTGCTTCTTCTGCTTCACCCTCCAGACTTCACCTTCTCCTTCTCCTTATTCTGCTTCTTCTGCTGCGCCCGCCAGACTTCACCTTCTCCTTCTCCTTCTTCTGCTTCTTCTGCTTCACCTTCCTGACTTCGCCTTCTCCTTCTCCTTCTTCTACTTTTTTTGCTTCACCCCCCTGACTTCACCTTCTCCTTCTCCTTCTTCTGCTTCTTCTGATTCACCCTCCTAACTTCACCTTCTCCTTCTCCTTCTTCTGCTTCTTCTGATTCACCCTCCTGACTTCACCTTCTCCTTCTCCTTCTTCTACTTCTTCTGATTCACCCTCCAGACTTCAACATCTCCTTCTCCTTCTTCTACTTCTTCTGATTCACCCTCCAGACTTCACCTTCTCCTTCTCCTTCTCCTACCTCTTCTGATTCACCCTCCAGACATCACCTTCTCCTTCTCCTTCTTCTACTTCTTCTGATTCACCCTCCAGTCTTCACCTTCTACTTCTCCTTCTTCTGCTTCTTCTGCTTCACCCTCTAGACTTCACCTTCTCCTTCTCTTTCTTCTGCTTCTTCTGATTCACCCTCCAGACTTCACCTTCTCCTTCTCCTTCTTCTGATTCTTCTGATTCACCCTCCTGACTTCACCTTCTCATTCTCCTTCTTCTACTTCTTCTGATTCACCCTCATGACTTCACCTTCTCCTTCTCCTTCTTCTACTTATTCTGCTTCACCCTCCAGACTTCACCTTCTCCTTCTCCTTCTTCTACTTCTTCTGATTCACCCTCCAGACTTCACCTTCTCCTTCTCCTTATTCTGCTTCTTCTGATTCACCATCCAGACTTCACCATCTCCTTCTCCTTCTTCTGCTTCTTCTGATTCACTCTTCAGACTTCACCTTCTCCTTCTCCTTCTTCTGCTTCTTCTGATTCACCCTCCAGACTTCACCTTCTCCTTCTCCTTCTTCTACTTATTCTGATTCACCCTCCAGACTTCATCTTCTCCTTCTCCTTCTTCTGCTTCTTCTGATTCACCCTCCAGACTTCACCTTCTCCTTCTCCTTCTTCTGATTCACACTCCAGACTTCACCTTCTCCTTCTCCTTGTTCTACTTCTTCTGATTCACCCTCTAGACTTCACGTTCTCCTTCTCTTTCTTCTGTTTCTTCTGATTCACCCTCCAGACTTCACCTTCTCCTTCTCCTTCTTCTGATTCCTCTGATTCACACTCCAGACTTCACCTTCTCCTTCTCCTTCTTCTGCTTCTTCTGATTCACCCTCCTGACTTCACCTTCTCATTCTCCTTCTTCTACTTCTTCTAATTCACCCTCATGACTTCACCTTCTCCTTCTCCTTCTTCTACTTCTTCTGCTTCACCCTCCAGACTTCAACTTCTCCTTCTCCTTCTTCTACTTCTTCTGATTCACTCTTCAGACTTCACCTTCTCCTTCTCCTTCTTCTGCTTCTTCTGATTCACCCTCCAGACTTCACCTTCTCCTTCTCCTTCTTCTACTTATTCTGATTCACCCTCCAGACTTCATCTTCTCCTTCTCCTTCTTCTGCTTCTTCTGATTCACCCTCCAGACTTCACCTTCTCCTTCTCCTTCTTCTTCTTCTTCTGATTCACCCTCCAGACTTCACCTTCTCCTTCTCCTTGTTCTACTTCTTCTGATTCACCCTCCAGACTTCACCTTCTCCTTCTCCTTCTTCTACTTCTTCTGATTCACCCTCCGGACTTCACCTTCTCCTTCTCCTTCTTCTGCTTCTTCTGATTCACCCTCCAGACTTCACCTTCTCCTTCTCCTTCTTCTGCTTCTTCTGATACACCCAGCAGACTTCACCTTCTCCTTCTCCTTCTTCTGCTTCTTCTGGTTCACCCTTCAGACTTCACCTTCTCCTTCTCCTTCTTCTGCTTCTTCTGATTCACCCTCCAGACTTCGCCTTCTCCTTCTCCTTCTTCTACTTCTTCTGATTCACCCTCCAGACTTCACCTTCTCCTTCTCCTTCTTCTACTTCTTCTGATTCAACCTCCAGTCTTCACCTTCTCCTTCTCCTTCTTCTGCTTCTTCTGATTCACCCTCCTGACTTCACCTTCTACTTCTCCTTCTTCTGCTTCTTCAGATTCACCCTCCAGACTTCACCTTCTCCTTCTCCTTCTTCTACTTCTTCTGATTCACCCTCCAGACTTCACCTTCTCCTTCTACTTCTTCTGCTTCTTCTGATTCACCCTCCAGACTTCACCTTCTCCTTCTCCTTCTTCTGCTTCTTCTGATTCACCCTCCAGACTTCACCTTCTCCTTCTCCTTCTTCTGCTTCTGCTGATTCACCCTCCAGACTTCACCTTCTCCTTCTCCTTCTTCTGCTTCTTCTGATTCACCCTCCAGACTTCACCTTCTCCTTCTCCTTCTTCTACTTCTTCTGATTCACCCTCCAGACTTCACCTTCTCCTTCTCCTTCTTCTACTTCTTCTGATTCACCCTCCAGACTTCACCTTCTCCTTCTCCTTCTTCTGCTTCTTCTGCTTCACCCTCCAGACTTCACCTTCTCCTTCTCCTTCTTCTGCTTCTTCTGCTTCACCCTCCTGACTTCACCTTCTCCTTCTCTTTCTTCTAATTCTTCTGATTCACCCTCCAGACTTCACCTTCTCCTTCTCCTTCTTCTGCTTCTTCTGCTACACCCTCCAGACTTCACCTTCTCCTTCTCCTTCTTCTACTTCTTCTGCTTCGCCCTCCAGATTTCAGCTTCTCCTTCTCCTTCTTCTGCTTCTTCTGCTTCACCCTCCAGACTTCACCTTCTCCTTCTCCTTCTTCTGCTTCTTCTGCTTCACCCTCCAGACTTCACCTTCACCTTCTCCTTCTTCTGCTTCTTCTGCTTCGCCCTCCAGACTTCACCTTCTCCTTCTCCTTCTTCTGTTTCTTCTGCTTCACCCTCCAGACTTCACCTTCTCCTTCTCCTTCTTCTGCTTCTTCTGCTTCACCCTCCTGACTTCACCATCTCCTTCTCCTTCTTCTACTTCATCTGCTTCACCCCCCTGACTTCACCTTCTCCTTCTCCTTATTCTGCTTCTTCTGATTCACCCTCCTAACTTCACCTTCTCCTTCTCCTTCTTCTGCTTCTTCTGATTCACCCTCCTGATTTCACCTTCTCCTTCTCCTTCTTCTGCTTCTTCTGATTCACCCTCCAGACTTCACCTTCTCCTTCTCCTTCTTCTGCTTCTTCTGATTCCTCCTCCAGACTTCATCTTCTCCTTCTCCTTCTTCTGCTTCTTCTGATTCACGCTCCAGACCTCACCTTCTCCTTCTCCTTCTTCTACTTCTTCTGATTCACCCTCCAGACTTCATCTTCTCCTTTTCATTCTTTTGCTTCTTCTGATTCACCCTCCAGACTTCACCTTCTCCTTCTCCTTCTTCTGCTTCTTCTGATTCACCCTCCAGACTTCACCTTCTCCTTCTCCTTCTTCTACTTCTTCAGATTCACCCTCCTGACTTCACCTTCTCCTTCTCCTTCTTCTACTTCTTCTGCTTCACCCTCCAGACTTCACCTTCTCCTTCTCCTTCTTCTACTTCTTCTGATTCACCCTCCAGACTTCACCTTCTCCTTCTCCTTCTTCTGCTTCTCCTGATTCACCCTCCAGACTTCACCTTCTCCTTCTCCTTATTCTGCTTCTTCTGATTCACCCTCCAGACTTCACCTTCTCCTTCTCCTTCTTCTGCTTCTTCTGATTCACCCTCCAGACTTCACCTTCTCCTTCTCCTTCTTCTGCTTCTTCTGATTCACCCTCCAGACTTCACCTTCTCCTTCTCCTTCTTCTACTTCTTCTGATACACCCTCCAGACTTCATCTTCTCATTCTCCTTCTTCTGCTTCTTCTGATTCACCCTCCAGACTTCACCTTCTCCTTCTCGTTCTTCTGCTTCTTCTGATTCACCCTCCAGACTTGTCCTTCTCCTTCTCCTTCTTCTCCTTCTTCTGATTCACCCTCCAGACTTCACCTTCTCCTTCTCCTTCTTCTACTTCTTATGATTCACCCTCCAGACCTCACCTTCTCCTTCTCCTTCTTCTACTTCTTATGATTCACCCTCCAGACTTCACCTTCTCCTTCTCCTTCTTCTGCTTCTTCTGATTCACCCTCCAGACTTAACCTTCTCCTTCTCCTTCTTCTGCTTCTTCTGATTCACCCTCCAGACTTCGCCTTCTCCTTCTGCTTCTTCTACTTCTTCTGATTCACCCTCCAGACTTCACCATCTCCTTCTCCTTCTTCTACTTATTCTGATTCACCCTCCAGTCTTCCCCTTCTCCTTCGCCTTCTTCTGCTTCTTCTGATTCACCCTCCAGACTTCACCTTCTCCTTCTCCTTCTTCTGCTTCTTCTGATTCACCCTCCTGACTTCATCTTCTCCTTCTCCTTCTTCTGCTTCTTCTGATTCACCCTCCAGACTTCACCTTCTCCTTCTCCTTCTTCTCCTTCTTCTGATTCACCCTCCAGACTTCACCTTCTCCTTCTACTTCTTCTGCTTCTTCTGATTCACCCTCCAGACTTCACCTTCTCCTTCTCCTTCTTCTGCTTCTTCTGATTCACCCTCCAGAATTCACCTTCTCCTTCTCCTTCTTCTGCTTCTTCTGATTCACCCTCCAGACTTCACCTTCTCCTTCTCCTTCTTCTGCTTCTTCTGATTCACCCTCCAGACTTCACCTTCTCCTTCTCCTTCTTCTACTTCTTCTGATTCACCCTCCAGACTTCACCTTCTCCTTCTCCTGCTTCTGCTTCTTCTGATTCACCCTCCAGACTTCACCTTCTCCTTCTCCTTCTTCTGCTTCTTCTGATTCACCCTCCAGACTTCACCTTCTCCTTCTCCTTCTTCTACTTCTTCTGATACACCCTCCAGACTTCATCTTCTCATTCTCCTTCTTCTGCTTCTTCTGATTCACCCTCCAGACTTCACCTTCTCCTTCTCGTTCTTCTGCTTCTTCTGATTCACCCTCCAGACTTGTCCTTCTCCTTCTCCTTCTTCTACTTCTTCTGATTCACCCTCCAGACTTCTCCTTCTCCTTCTCCTTCGTCTACTTCTTCTGATTCACCCTCCAGACTACACCTTCTCCTTCTCCTTCTTCTACTTCTTCTGATTCACCCTCCAGACTTCTCCTTCTCCTTCTCCTTCTTCTGCTTCTTCTGATTCACCCTCCAGACTTCACCTTATCCTTCTCCTTCTTCTACTTCTTCTGATTCACCCTCCTGACGTCACCTTCTCCTTCTCCTTCTTCTACTTCTTCTGATTCACCCTCCAGACTTCACCTTCTCCTTCTCCTTCTTCTACTTCTTCTGCTTCTCCCTCCAGACTTCACCTTCTCCTTCTCCTTCTTCTGCTTCTTCTGATTCACCCTCCAGACTTCACCTTCTCCTTCTCCTTCTTCTACTTCTTCTGATTCACCCTCCAGACTTCACCTTCTCCTTCTCCTTCTTCTACTTCTTCTGATTCACCCTCCAGACTTCACGTTCTCCTTCTCCTTCTTCTACTTCTTCTGATTCACCCTCCTGACTTCACCTTCTCCTTCTCCTTCTTCTGCTTCTTCTGCTTCACCCTCCAGACTTCACCTTCTCCTTCTCCTTCTTCTGCTTCTTCTGCTTCACCCTCCAGACTTCACCTTCTCCTTCTCCTTCTTCTGCTTCTTCTGCTTCACCCTCCTGACTTCACCTTCTCCTTCTCCTTCTTCTGATTCTTCTGATTCACCCTCCAGACTTCACCTTCTCCTTCTCCTTCTTCTACTTCTTCTGATTCACCCTCCAGACTTCACCTTCTCCTTCTCCTTCTTCTGCTTCTTCTTCTTCACCCTCCAGACGTCACCTTCTCTTTCTCCTTCTTCTGCTTCTTCTGCTTCGCCCTCCAGACTTCACCTTCTCCTTCTCCTTCTTCTGCTTCTTCTGCTTCACCCTCCAGACATCACCTTCTCCTTCTCCTTCTTCTGCTTCTTCTGCTTCTCCCTCATGACTTCACCTTCTCCTTCTCCTTCTTCTACTTCTTCTGATTCACCCTCCAGACTTCACCTACTCCTTCTCCTTCTTCTGCTTCTTCTGATTCACCCTCCAGACTTCACCTTCTCCTTCTCCTTCTTCTACTTCTTCTGATTCAACCTCCAGACTTCACCTTCTCCTTCTCCTTCTTCTGCTTCTTCTGCTTCACCCTCCAGACTTCACCTTCTCCTTCTCCTTCTTCTGCTTCTTCTGCTTCACCCTCCTGACTTCACCTTCTCCTTCTCCTTCTTCTACTTCTTCTGATTCACCCTCCAGACTTCACCTTCTCCTTCTCCTTCTTCTGCTTCTTCTGCTTCACCCTCCAGACTTCACCTTCTCCTTCTCCTTCTTCTGCTTCTTCTGCTTCACCCTCCAGACTTCGCCTTCTCCTTCTCCTTCTTCTACTTCTTCTGCTTCACCCTCCTGACTTCACCTTCTCCTTCACCTTCTTCTGCTTCTTCTGATTCACCCTCCAGACTTCACCTTCTCCTTCTCCTTCTTCTGATTCTTCTGATTCACCCTCCAGACTTCACCTTCTCCTTCTCCTTCTTCTGCTTCTTCTGATTCACCCTCCTGACTTCACCTTCTCCTTCTCCTTCTTCTACTTCTTCTGATTCACCCACCTGACTTCACCTTCTCCTTTTCCTTCTTCTACTTCTTCTGCTTCACCCTCCAGACTTCACCTTCTCCTTCTCCTTCTTCTACTTCTTCTGATTCACCCTCCAGACTTCACCTTCTCCTTCTCCTTCTTCTGCTTCTTCTGATTCACCCTCCAGACTTCAACTTCTCCTTCTCCTTATTCTGCTCCTTCTGATTCACCCTCCAGACTTCACCTTCTCCTTCTCCTTATTCTGCTTCTTCTGATTCACCCTCCAGACTTCACCTTCTCCTTCTCCTTCCTCTGCTTCTTCTGATTCACCCTCCAGACTTCACCTTCTCCTTTTCCTTCTTCTGATTCTTCTGATTCACCCTCCAGACTTCACCTTCTCCTTCTCCATCTTCTGCTTCTTCTGTTTCACCCTCCAGACCTCACCTTCTCCTTCTCCTTCTTCTACTTCTTCTGATTCACCCTCCAGACTTCACCTTCTCCTTCTCCTTCTTCTGCTTCTTCTGATTCACCCTCCAGACTTCACCTTCTCCTTCTCCTTCTTCTACTTCTTCTGATTCACCCTCCAGACTTCACCTTCTCCTTCTCCTTCTTCTACTTCTTCTGATTCACCCTCCAGTCTTCACCTTCTCCTTCTCCTTCTTCTGTTTCTTCTGCTTCACCCTCCAGACTTCACCTTCTCCTTCTCTTTCTTCTGCTTCATCTGATTCACCCTCCAGACTTCACCTTCTCCTTCTCCTTCTTCTGATTTTTCTGATTCACACTACAGACTTCACCTTCTACTTCTCCTTCTTCTGCTTCTTCTGATTCACCCTTCTGATTTCACCTTCTCCTTCTCCTTCTTCTACTTCTTCTGATTCACCCTCCAGACTTCACCTTCTCCTTCTCCTTATTCTGCTTCTTCTGATTCACCATCCAGACTTCACCATCTCCTTCTCCTTCTTCTGCTTCTTCTGATTCACTCTTCAGACTTCACCTTCTCCTTCTCCTTCTTCTGCTTCTTCTGATTCACCCTCCAGACTTCACCTTCTCCTTCTCCTTCTTCTACTTATTCTGATTCACCCTCCAGACTTCATCTTCTCCTTCTCCTTCTTCTGCTTCTTCTGATTCACCCTCCGGACTTCACCTTCTCCTTCTCCTTCTTCTGATTCACACTCCAGACTTCACCTTCTCCTTCTCCTTGTTCTACTTCTTCTGATTCACCCTCTAGACTTCACGTTCTCCTTCTCTTTCTTCTGTTTCTTCTGATTCACCCTCCAGACTTCACCTTCTCCTTCTCCTTCTTCTGATTCCTCTGATTCACACTCCAGACTTCACCTTCTCCTTCTCCTTCTTCTGCTTCTTCTGATTCACCCTCCTGACTTCACCTTCTCATTCTCCTTCTTCTACTTCTTCTAATTCACCCTCATGACTTCACCTTCTCCTTCTCCTTCTTCTACTTCTTCTGCTTCACCCTCCAGACTTCAACTTCTCCTTCTCCTTCTTCTACTTCTTCTGATTCACCCTCCAGACTTCACCTTCTCCTTCTCCTTATTCTGCTTCTTCTGATTCACCATCCAGACTTCACCATCTCCTTCTCCTTCTTCTGCTTCTTCTGATTCACTCTTCAGACTTCACCTTCTCCTTCTCCTTCTTCTGCTTCTTCTGATTCACCCTCCAGACTTCACCTTCTCCTTCTCCTTCTTCTACTTATTCTGATTCACCCTCCAGACTTCATCTTCTCCTTCTCCTTCTTCTGCTTCTTCTGATTCACCCTCCAGACTTCACCTTCTCCTTCTCCTTCTTCTTCTTCTTCTGATTCACCCTCCAGACTTCACCTTCTCCTTCTCCTTGTTCTACTTCTTCTGATTCACCCTCCAGACTTCACCTTCTCCTTCTCCTTCTTCTACTTCTTCTGATTCACCCTCCGGACTTCACCTTCTCCTTCTCCTTCTTCTGCTTCTTCTGATTCACCCTCCAGACTTCACCTTCTCCTTCTCCTTCTTCTGCTTCTTCTGATACACCAGCAGACTTCACCTTCTCCTTCTCCTTCTTCTGCTTCTTCTGGTTCACCCTTCAGACTTCACCTTCTCCTTCTCCTTCTTCTGCTTCTTCTGATTCACCCTCCAGACCTCACCTTCTCCTTCTCCTTCTTCTAATTCTTCTGATTCACCCTCCAGACTTCATCTTCTCCTTCTCCTTCTTCTGCTTCTTCTGATTCACCCTCCAGACTTCACCTTCTCCTTCTCCTTCTTCTGCTTCTTCTGATTCACCCTCCAGACTTCGCCTTCTCCTTCTCCTTCTTCTACTTCTTCTGATTCACCCTCCAGACTTCACCTTCTCCTTCTCCTTCTTCTACTTCTTCTGATTCAACCTCCAGTCTTCACCTTCTCCTTCTCCTTCTCTGCTTCTTCTGATTCACCCTCCTGACTTCACCTTCTACTTCTCCTTCTTCTGCTTCTTCAGATTCACCCTCCAGACTTCACCTTCTCCTTCTCCTTCTTCTACTTCTTCTGATTCACCCTCCAGACTTCACCTTCTCCTTCTACTTCTTCTGCTTCTTCTGATTCACCCTCCAGACTTCACCTTCTCCTTCTCCTTCTTCTGCTTCTTCTGATTTACCCTCCAGACTTCACCTTCTCCTTCTCCTTCTTCTGCTTCTGCTGATTCACCCTCCAGACTTCACCTTCTCCTTCTCCTTCTTCTACTTCTTCTGATTTACCCTCCAGACTTCACCTTCTCCTTCTCCTTCTTCTACTTCTTCTGATTCACCCTCCAGACTTCACCTTCTCCTTCTCCTTCTTCTGCTTCTTCTGATTCACCCTCCAGACTTCACCTTCTCCTTCTCCTTCTTCTGCTTCTTCTGATTCACCCTCCATACTTCACCTTCTCCTTCTTCTGCTTCTTCTGATTCACCCTTCAGACTTCACCTTCTCCTTCTCCTTCTTCTGCTTCTTCTGATTCACCCTCCAGACTTCATCTTCTCCTTCTCCTTCTTCTGCTTCTTCTGATTCACCCTCCAGACTTCACCTTCTCCTTCTCCTTCTTCTACTTCTTCTGATTCAACCTCCAGACTTCACCTTCTCCTTCTCCTTCTTCTACTTCTTCTGATTCACCCTCCAGACTTCACCTTCTCCTTCTCCTTCTTCTACTTCTTCTGATTCACCCTCCTGACTTCACCTTCTACATCTCCTTCTTCTGCTTCTTCTGCTTCACCCTCCAGACTTCACCTTCTCCCTCTCCTTTTTCTGCTTCTTCTGCTTCACCCTCCAGACTTCACCTTCTCCTTCTCCTTCTTCTGCTTCTTCTGCTTCACCCTCCTGACTTCACCTTCTCCTTCTCCTTCTTCTACTTCTTCTGATTCACCCTCCAGACTTCACCTTCTCCTTCTCCTTCTTCTGCTTCTTCTGCTACACCCTCCAGACTTCACCTTCTCCTTCTCCTTCTTCTACTTCTTCTGCTTCGCCCTCCAGATTTCAGCTTCTCCTTCTCCTTCTTCTGCTTCTTCTGCTTCACCCTCCAGACTTCACCTTCTCCTTCTCCTTCTTCTGCTTCTTCTGATTCACCCTCCTGACTTCACCTTCTCCTTCTCCTTCTTCTACTTCTTCTGATTCACCCTCCAGACTTCACCTTCTCCTTCTCCTTCTTCTGCTTCTTCTGCTTCACCCTCCAGACTTCACCTTCACCTTCTCCTTCTTCTGCTTCTTCTGCTTCGCCCTCCAGACTTCACCTTCTCCTTCTCCTTCTTCTGTTTCTTCTGCTTCACCCTCCAGACTTCACCTTCTCCTTCTCCTTCTTCTGCTTCTTCTGCTTCACCCTCCTGACTTCACCATCTCCTTCTCCTTCTTCTACTTCATCTGCTTCACCCCCCCTGACTTCACCTTCTCCTTCTCCTTATTCTGCTTCTTCTGATTCACCCTCCTAACTTCACCTTCTCCTTCTCCTTCTTCTGCTTCTTCTGATTCACCCTCCTGACTTCACCTTCTCCTTCTCCTTCTTCTGCTTCTTCTGATTCACCCTCCAGACTTCACCTTCTCCTTCTCCTTCTTCTGCTTCTTCTGATTCCTCCTCCAGACTTCATCTTCTCCTTCTCCTTCTTCTGCTTCTTCTGATTCACGCTCCAGACCTCACCTTCTCCTTCTCCTTCTTCTACTTCTTCTGATTCACCCTCCAGACTTCATCTTCTCCTTTTCATTCTTTTGCTTCTTCTGATTCACCCTCCAGACTTCACCTTCTCCTTCTCCTTCTTCTGCTTCTTCTGATTCACCCTCCAGACTTCACCTTCTCCTTCTCCTTCTTCTACTTCTTCAGATTCACCCTCCTGACTTCACCTTCTCCTTCTCCTTCTTCTACTTCTTCTGCTTCACCCTCCAGACTTCACCTTCTCCTTCTCCTTCTTCTACTTCTTCTGATTCACCCTCCAGACTTCACCTTCTCCTTCTCCTTCTTCTGCTTCTCCTGATTCACCCTCCAGACTTCACCTTCTCCTTCTCCTTATTCTGCTTCTTCTGATTCGCCCTCCAGACTTCACCTTCTCCTTCTCCTTCTTCTGCTTCTTCTGATTCACCCTCCAGACTTCACCTTCTCCTTCTCCTTCTTCTGCTTCTTCTGATTCACCCTCCAGACTTCACCTTCTCCTTCTCCTTCTTCTACTTCTTCTGATACACCCTCCAGACTTCATCTTCTCATTCTCCTTCTTCTGCTTCTTCTGATTCACCCTCCAGACTTCACCTTCTCCTTCTCCTTCTTCTGCTTCTTCTGATTCACCCTCCAGACTTGTCCTTCTCCTTCTCCTTCTTCTCCTTCTTCTGATTCACCCTCCAGACTTCACCTTCTCCTTCTCCTTCTTCTACTTCTTATGATTCACCCTCCAGACCTCACCTTCTCCTTCTCCTTCTTCTACTTCTTATGATTCACCCTCCAGACTTCACCTTCTCCTTCTCCTTCTTCTGCTTCTTCTGATTCACCCTCCAGACTTAACCTTCTCCTTCTCCTTCTTCTGCTTCTTCTGATTCACCTCCAGACTTCGCCTTCTCCTTCTGCTTCTTCTACTTCTTCTGATTCACCCTCCAGACTTCACCATCTCCTTCTCCTTCTTCTACTTATTCTGATTCACCCTCCAGTCTTCACCTTCTCCTTCGCCTTCTTCTGCTTCTTCTGATTCACCCTCCAGACTTCACCTTCTCCTTCTCCTTCTTCTGCTTCTTCTGATTCACCCTCCTGACTTCATCTTCTCCTTCTCCTTCTTCTGCTTCTTCTGATTCACCCTCCAGACTTCACCTTCTCCTTCTCCTTCTTCTCCTTCTTCTGATTCACCCTCCAGACTTCACCTTCTCCTTCTACTTCTTCTGCTTCTTCTGATTCACCCTCCAGACTTCACCTTCTCCTTCTCCTTCTTCTGCTTCTTCTGATTCACCCTCCAGACTTCACCTTCTCCTTCTCCTTCTTCTGCTTCTTCTGATTCACCCTCCAGACTTCACCTTCTCCTTCTCCTTCTTCTGCTTCTTCTGATTCACCCTCCAGACTTCACCTTCTCCCTTCTCCTTTTCTACTTCTTCTGATTCACCCTCCAGACTTCACCTTCTCCTTCTCCTGCTTCTGCTTCTTCTGATTCACCCTCCAGACGTCACCTTCTCCTTCTCCTTCTTCTGCTTCTTCTGAT
This sequence comes from Somniosus microcephalus, assembly GCF_052327205.1. Classification (NCBI taxonomy): domain Eukaryota; kingdom Metazoa; phylum Chordata; class Chondrichthyes; order Squaliformes; family Somniosidae; genus Somniosus; species Somniosus microcephalus. The sequence continues at coordinate 241,224 of NW_028225369.1, forward strand.
TCACCCTCCAGACTTCACCTTCTCCTTCTCCTTCTTCTACTTCTTCTGATACACCCTCCAGACTTCATCTTCTCATTCTCCTTCTTCTGCTTCTTCTGATTCACCCTCCAGACTTCACCTTCTCCTTCTCGTTCTTCTGCTTCTTCTGATTCACCCTCCAGACTTGTCCTTCTCCTTCTCCTTCTTCTACTTCTTCTGATTCACCCTCCAGACTTCTCCTTCTCCTTCTCCTTCGTCTACTTCTTCTGATTCACCCTCCAGACTACACCTTCTCCTTCTCCTTCTTCTACTTCTTCTGATTCACCCTCCAGACTTCTCCTTCTCCTTCTCCTTCTTCTGCTTCTTCTGATTCACCCTCCAGACTTCACCTTCTCCTTCTCCTTCTTCTACTTCTTCTGATTCACCCTCCTGACGTCACCTTCTCCTTCTCCTTCTTCTACTTCTTCTGATTCACCCTCCAGACTTCACCTTCTCCTTCTCCTTCTTCTACTTCTTCTGCTTCTCCCTCCAGACTTCACCTTCTCCTTCTACTTCTTCTGCTTCTTCTGATTCAGCCTCCAGACTTCACCTTCTCCTTCTCCTTCTTCTACTTCTTCTGATTCACCCTCCAGACTTCACCTTCTCCTTCTCCTTCTTCTACCTGTTCTGATTCACCCTCCAGACTTCACGTTCTCCTTCTCCTTCTTCTACTTCTTCTGATTCACCCTCCTGACTTCACCTTCTCCTTCTCCTTCTTCTGCTTCTTCTGCTTCACCCTCCAGACTTCACCTTCTCCTTCTCCTTCTTCTGCTTCTTCTGCTTCACCCTCCAGACTTCACCTTCTCCTTCTCCTTCTTCTGCTTCTTCTGCTTCACCCTCCTGACTTCACCTTCTCCTTCTCCTTCTTCTAATTCTTCTGATTCACCCTCCAGACTTCACCTTCTCCTTCTCCTTCTTCTACTTCTTCTGATTCACCCTCCAGACTTCACCTTCTCCTTCTCCTTCTTCTGCTTCTTCTTCTTCACCCTCCAGACGTCCCCTTCTCTTTCTCCTTCTTCTGCTTCTTCTGCTTCGCCCTCCAGACTTCACCTTCTCCTTCTCCTTCTTCTGCTTCTTCTGCTTCACCCTCCAGACATCACCTTCTCCTTCTCCTTCTTCTGCTTCTTCTGCTTCTCCCTCATGACTTCACCTTCTCCTTCTCCTTCTTCTACTTCTTCTGATTCACCCTCCAGACTTCACCTACTCCTTCTCCTTCTTCTGCTTCTTCTGATTCACCCTCCAGACTTCACCTTCTCCTTCTCCTTCTTCTACTTCTTCTGATTCAACCTCCAGACTTCACCTTCTCCTTCTCCTTCTTCTGCTTCTTCTGCTTCACCCTCCAGACTTCACCTTCTCCTTCTCCTTCTTCTGCTTCTTCTGCTTCACCCTCCAGACTTCACCTTCTCCTTCTCCTTCTTCTGCTTCTTCTGCTTCACCCTCCTGACTTCACCTTCTCCTTCTCCTTCTTCTACTTCTTCTGATTCACCCTCCAGACTTCACCTTCTCCTTCTCCTTCTTCTGCTTCTTCTGCTTCACCCTCCAGACTTCACCTTCTCCTTCTCCTTCTTCTACTTCTTCTGCTTCGCCCTCCAGACTTCACCTTCTCCTTCTCCTTCTTCTGCTTCTTCTGCTTCACCCTCCAGACTTCACCTTCTCCTTCTCCTTCTTCTACTTCTTCTGCTTCACCCTCCTGACTTCACCTTCTCCTTCACCTTCTTCTGCTTCTTCTGATTCACCCTCCAGACTTCACCTTCTCCTTCTCCTTCTTCTGATTCTTCTGATTCACCCTCCAGACTTCACCTTCTCCTTCTCCTTCTTCTGCTTCTTCTGATTCACCCTCCTGACTTCACCTTCTCCTTCTCCTTCTTCTACTTCTTCTGATTCACCCACCTGACTTCACCTTCTCCTTTTCCTTCTTCTACTTCTTCTGCTTCACCCTCCAGACTTCACCTTCTCCTTCTCCTTCTTCTACTTCTTCTGATTCACCCTCCAGACTTCACCTTCTCCTTCTCCTTCTTCTGCTTCTTCTGATTCACCCTCCAGACTTCAACTTCTCCTTCTCCTTATTCTGCTCCTTCTGATTCACCCTCCAGACTTCACCTTCTCCTTCTCCTTATTCTGCTTCTTCTGATTCACCCTCCAGACTTCACCTTCTCCTTCTCCTTCCTCTGCTTCTTCTGATTCACCCTCCAGACTTCACCTTCTCCTTCTCCTTCTTCTGATTCTTCTGATTCACCCTCCAGACTTCACCTTCTCCTTCTCCATCTTCTGCTTCTTCTGTTTCACCCTCCAGACCTCACCTTCTCCTTCTCCTTCTTCTACTTCTTCTGATTCACCCTCCAGACTTCACCTTCTCCTTCTCCTTCTTCTGCTTCTTCTGATTCACCCTCCAGACTTCACCTTCTCCTTCTCCTTCTTCTACTTCTTCTGATTCACCCTCCAGACTTCACCTTCTCCTTCTCCTTCTTCTACTTCTTCTGATTCACCCTCCAGTCTTCACCTTCTCCTTCTCCTTCTTCTGTTTCTTCTGCTTCACCCTCCAGACTTCACCTTCTCCTTCTCTTTCTTCTGCTTCATCTGATTCACCCTCCAGACTTCACCTTCTCCTTCTCCTTCTTCTGATTTTTCTGATTCACCCTACAGACTTCACCTTCTACTTCTCCTTCTTCTGCTTCTTCTGATTCACCCTTCTGATTTCACCTTCTCCTTCTCCTTCTTCTACTTCTTCTGATTCACCCTCCTGACTTCACCTTCTCCTTCTCCTTCTTCTGCTTCACCCTCCAGACTTCACCTTCTCCTTCTCCTTCTTCTACTTCTTCTGATTCACCCTCCAGACTTCACCTTCTCCTTCTCCTTCTTCTGCTTCTTCTGATTCACCCTCCAGACTTCATTTCTCCTTCTCCTTATTCTGCTTCTTCTCATTCACCCTCCAGACTTCACCTTCTCCTTCTCCTTCTTCTGCTTCTTCTGATTCACCCTCCAGACTTCACCTTCTCCTTCTACTTCTTCTGCTTCTTCTGATTCACCCTCCAGACTTCACCTTCTCCTTCTCCTTCCTCTGCTTCTTCTGATTCACCCTCCAGACTTCACCTTCTCCTTCTCCTTCTTCTACTTCTTCTGATTCACCCACCAGACTTCACCTTCTCCTTCTCCTTCTTCTGCTTCTTCTGATACACCCTCCAGACTTCATCTTCTCATTCTCCTTCTTCTGCTTCTTCTGATTCACCCTCCAGACTTCACCTTCTCCTTCTCGTTCTTCTGCTTCTTCTGATTCACCCTCCAGACTTGTCCTTCTCCTTCTCCTTCTTCTACTTCTTCTGATTCACCCTCCAGACTTCTCCTTCTCCTTCTCCTTCGTCTACTTCTTCTGATTCACCCTCCAGACTACACCTTCTCCTTCTCCTTCTTCTACTTCTTCTGATTCACCCTCCAGACTTCTCCTTCTCCTTCTCCTTCTTCTGCTTCTTCTGATTCACCCTCCAGACTTCACCTTCTCCTTCTCCTTCTTCTACTTCTTCTGATTCACCCTCCAGACGTCACCTTCTCCTTCTCCTTCTTCTACTTCTTCTGATTCACCCTCCAGACTTCACCTTCTCCTTCTCCTTCTTCTACTTCTTCTGCTTCTCCCTCCAGACTTCACCTTCTCCTTCTCCTTCTTCTGCTTCTTCTGATTCACCCTCCAGACTTCACCTTCTCCTTCTCCTTCTTCTACTTCTTCTGATTCACCCTCCAGACTTCACCTTCTCCTTCTCCTTCTTCTACTTCTTCTGATTCACCCTCCAGACTTCACGTTCTCCTTCTCCTTCTTCTACTTCTTCTGATTCACCCTCCTGACTTCACCTTCTCCTTCTCCTTCTTCTACTTCTTCTGCTTCTCCCTCCAGACTTCACCTTCTCCTTCTCCTTCTTCTGCTTCTTCTGATTCACCCTCCAGACTTCACCTTCTCCTTCTCCTTCTTCTACTTCTTCTGATTCACCCTCCAGACTTCACCTTCTCCTTCTCCTTCTTCTACTTCTTCTGATTCAACCTCCAGTCTTCACCTTCTCCTTCTCCTTCTTCTGCTTCTTCTGATTCACCCTCCTGACTTCACCTTCTACTTCTCCTTCTTCTGCTTCTTCAGATTCACCCTCCAGACTTCACCTTCTCCTTCTCCTTCTTCTACTTCTTCTGATTCACCCTCCAGACTTCACCTTCTCCTTCTACTTCTTCTGCTTCTTCTGATTCACCCTCCAGACTTCACCTTCTCCTTCTCCTTCTTCTGCTTCTTCTGATTCACCCTCCAGACTTCACCTTCTCCTTCTCCTTCTTCTGCTTCTGCTGATTCACCCTCCAGACTTCACCTTCTCCTTCTCCTTCTTCTGCTTCTTCTGATTCACCCTCCAGACTTCACCTTCTCCTTCTCCTTCTTCTACTTCTTCTGATTCACCCTCCAGACTTCACCTTCTCCTTCTCCTTCTTCTACTTCTTCTGATTCACCCTCCAGACTTCACCTTCTCCTTCTCCTTCTTCTGCTTCTTCTGATTCACCCTCCAGACTTCACCTTCTCCTTCTCCTTCTTCTGCTTCTTCTGATTCACCCTCCATACTTCACCTTCTCCTTCTTCTGCTTCTTCTGATTCACCCTCCAGACTTCATCTTCTCCTTCTCCTTCTTCTGCTTCTTCTGATTCACCCTCCAGACTTCACCTTCTTCTTCTCCTTCTTCTACTTCTTCTGATTCAACCTCCAGACTTCACCTTCTCCTTCTCCTTCTTCTACTTCTTCTGATTCACCCTCCAGACTTCACCTTCTCCTTCTCCTTCTTCTACTTCTTCTGATTCACCCTCCTGACTTCACCTTCTACTTCTCCTTCTTCTTCTTCTTCTGCTTCACCCTCCAGACTTCACCTTCTCCTTCTCCTTCTTCTGCTTCTTCTGCTTCACCCTCCAGACTTCACCTTCTCCTTCTCCTTCTTCTGCTTCTTCTGCTTCACCCTCCTGACTTCACCTTCTCCTTCTCCTTCTTCTACTTCTTCTGATTCACCCTCCAGACTTCACCTTCTCCTTCTCCTTCTTCTGCTTCTTCTGCTACACCCTCCAGACTTCACCTTCTCCTTCTCCTTCTTCTACTTCTTCTGCTTCGCCCTCCAGATTTCAGCTTCTCCTTCTCCTTCTTCTGCTTCTTCTGCTTCACCCTCCAGACTTCACCTTCTCCTTCTCCTTCTTCTGCTTCTTCTGATTCACCCTCCTGACTTCACCTTCTCCTTCTCCTTCTTCTACTTCTTCTGATTCACCCTCCAGACTTCACCTTCTCCTTCTCCTTCTTCTGCTTCTTCTGCTTCACCCTCCAGACTTCACCTTCACCTTCTCCTTCTTCTGCTTCTTCTGCTTCGCCCTCCAGACTTCACCTTCTCCTTCTCCTTCTTCTGTTTCTTCTGCTTCACCCTCCAGACTTCACCTTCTCCTTCTCCTTCTTCTGCTTCTTCTGCTTCACCCTCCTGACTTCACCATCTCCTTCTCCTTCTTCTACTTCATCTGCTTCACCCCCCTGACTTCACCTTCTCCTTCTCCTTATTCTGCTTCTTCTGATTCACCCTCCTAACTTCACCTTCTCCTTCTCCTTCTTCTGCTTCTTCTGATTCACCCTCCTGACTTCACCTTCTCCTTCTCCTTCTTCTGCTTCTTCTGATTCACCCTCCAGACTTCACCTTCTCCTTCTCCTTCTTCTGCTTCTTCTGATTCCTCCTCCAGACTTCATCTTCTCCTTCTCCTTCTTCTGCTTCTTCTGATTCACGCTCCAGACCTCACCTTCTCCTTCTCCTTCTTCTACTTCTTCTGATTCACCCTCCAGACTTCATCTTCTCCTTTTCATTCTTTTGCTTCTTCTGATTCACCCTCCAGACTTCACCTTCTCCTTCTCCTTCTTCTGCTTCTTCTGATTCACCCTCCAGACTTCACCTTCTCCTTCTCCTTCTTCTACTTCTTCTGATTCACCCTCCAGACTTCACCTTCTCCTTCTCCTTCTTCTACCTGTTCTGATTCACCCTCCAGACTTCACGTTCTCCTTCTCCTTCTTCTACTTCTTCTGATTCACCCTCCTGACTTCACCTTCTCCTTCTCCTTCTTCTGCTTCTTCTGCTTCACCCTCCAGACTTCACCTTCTCCTTCTCCTTCTTCTGCTTCTTCTGCTTCACCCTCCAGACTTCACCTTCTCCTTCTCCTTCTTCTGCTTCTTCTGCTTCACCCTCCTGACTTCACCTTCTCCTTCTCCTTCTTCTAATTCTTCTGATTCACCCTCCAGACTTCACCTTCTCCTTCTCCTTCTTCTACTTCTTCTGATTCACCCTCCAGACTTCACCTTCTCCTTCTCCTTCTTCTGCTTCTTCTTCTTCACCCTCCAGACGTCCCCTTCTCTTTCTCCTTCTTCTGCTTCTTCTGCTTCGCCCTCCAGACTTCACCTTCTCCTTCTCCTTCTTCTGCTTCTTCTGCTTCACCCTCCAGACATCACCTTCTCCTTCTCCTTCTTCTGCTTCTTCTGCTTCTCCCTCATGACTTCACCTTCTCCTTCTTCTTCTTCTACTTCTTCTGATTCACCCTCCAGACTTCACCTACTCCTTCTCCTTCTTCTGCTTCTTCTGATTCACCCTCCAGACTTCACCTTCTCCTTCTCCTTCTTCTACTTCTTCTGATTCAACCTCCAGACTTCACCTTCTCCTTCTCCTTCTTCTGCTTCTTCTGCTTCACCCTCCAGACTTCACCTTCTCCTTCTCCTTCTTCTGCTTCTTCTGCTTCACCCTCCAGACTTCACCTTCTCCTTCTCCTTCTTCTGCTTCTTCTGCTTCACCCTCCTGACTTCACCTTCTCCTTCTCCTTCTTCTACTTCTTCTGATTCACCCTCCAGACTTCACCTTCTCCTTCTCCTTCTTCTGCTTCTTCTGCTTCACCCTCCAGACTTCACCTTCTCCTTCTCCTTCTTCTACTTCTTCTGCTTCGCCCTCCAGACTTCACCTTCTCCTTCTCCTTCTTCTGCTTCTTCTGCTTCACCCTCCAGACTTCACCTTCTCCTTCTCCTTCTTCTACTTCTTCTGCTTCACCCTCCTGACTTCACCTTCTCCTTCACCTTCTTCTGCTTCTTCTGATTCACCCTCCAGACTTCACCTTCTCCTTCTCCTTCTTCTGATTCTTCTGATTCACCCTCCAGACTTCACCTTCTCCTTCTCCTTCTTCTGCTTCTTCTGATTCACCCTCCTGACTTCACCTTCTCCTTCTCCTTCTTCTACTTCTTCTGATTCACCCACCTGACTTCACCTTCTCCTTTTCCTTCTTCTACTTCTTCTGCTTCACCCTCCAGACTTCACCTTCTCCTTCTCCTTCTTCTACTTCTTCTGATTCACCCTCCAGACTTCACCTTCTCCTTCTCCTTCTTCTGCTTCTTCTGATTCACCCTCCAGACTTCAACTTCTCCTTCTCCTTATTCTGCTCCTTCTGATTCACCCTCCAGACTTCACCTTCTCCTTCTCCTTATTCTGCTTCTTCTGATTCACCCTCCAGACTTCACCTTCTCCTTCTCCTTCCTCTGCTTCTTCTGATTCACCCTCCAGACTTCACCTTCTCCTTCTCCTTCTTCTGATTCTTCTGATTCACCCTCCAGACTTCACCTTCTCCTTCTCCATCTTCTGCTTCTTCTGTTTCACCCTCCAGACCTCACCTTCTCCTTCTCCTTCTTCTACTTCTTCTGATTCACCCTCCAGACTTCACCTTCTCCTTCTCCTTCTTCTGCTTCTTCTGATTCACCCTCCAGACTTCACCTTCTCCTTCTCCTTCTTCTACTTCTTCTGATTCACCCTCCAGACTTCACCTTCTCCTTCTCCTTCTTCTACTTCTTCTGATTCACCCTCCAGTCTTCACCTTCTCCTTCTCCTTCTTCTGTTTCTTCTGCTTCACCCTCCAGACTTCACCTTCTCCTTCTCTTTCTTCTGCTTCATCTGATTCACCCTCCAGACTTCACCTTCTCCTTCTCCTTCTTCTGATTTTTCTGATTCACCCTACAGACTTCACCTTCTACTTCTCCTTCTTCTGCTTCTTCTGATTCACCCTTCTGATTTCACCTTCTCCTTCTCCTTCTTCTACTTCTTCTGATTCACCCTCCTGACTTCACCTTCTCCTTCTCCTTCTTCTGCTTCACCCTCCAGACTTCACCTTCTCCTTCTCCTTCTTCTACTTCTTCTGATTCACCCTCCAGACTTCACCTTCTCCTTCTCCTTCTTCTGCTTCTTCTGATTCACCCTCCAGACTTCATTTCTCCTTCTCCTTATTCTGCTTCTTCTCATTCACCCTCCAGACTTCACCTTCTCCTTCTCCTTCTTCTGCTTCTTCTGATTCACCCTCCAGACTTCACCTTCTCCTTCTACTTCTTCTGCTTCTTCTGATTCACCCTCCAGACTTCACCTTCTCCTTCTCCTTCCTCTGCTTCTTCTGATTCACCCTCCAGACTTCACCTTCTCCTTCTCCTTCTTCTACTTCTTCTGATTCACCCACCAGACTTCACCTTCTCCTTCTCCTTCTTCTGCTTCTTCTGATACACCCTCCAGACTTCATCTTCTCATTCTCCTTCTTCTGCTTCTTCTGATTCACCCTCCAGACTTCACCTTCTCCTTCTCGTTCTTCTGCTTCTTCTGATTCACCCTCCAGACTTGTCCTTCTCCTTCTCCTTCTTCTACTTCTTCTGATTCACCCTCCAGACTTCTCCTTCTCCTTCTCCTTCGTCTACTTCTTCTGATTCACCCTCCAGACTACACCTTCTCCTTCTCCTTCTTCTACTTCTTCTGATTCACCCTCCAGACTTCTCCTTCTCCTTCTCCTTCTTCTGCTTCTTCTGATTCACCCTCCAGACTTCACCTTCTCCTTCTCCTTCTTCTACTTCTTCTGATTCACCCTCCAGACGTCACCTTCTCCTTCTCCTTCTTCTACTTCTTCTGATTCACCCTCCAGACTTCACCTTCTCCTTCTCCTTCTTCTACTTCTTCTGCTTCTCCCTCCAGACTTCACCTTCTCCTTCTCCTTCTTCTGCTTCTTCTGATTCACCCTCCAGACTTCACCTTCTCCTTCTCCTTCTTCTACTTCTTCTGATTCACCCTCCAGACTTCACCTTCTCCTTCTCCTTCTTCTACTTCTTCTGATTCACCCTCCAGACTTCACGTTCTCCTTCTCCTTCTTCTACTTCTTCTGATTCACCCTCCTGACTTCACCTTCTCCTTCTCCTTCTTCTACTTCTTCTGCTTCTCCCTCCAGACTTCACCTTCTCCTTCTCCTTCTTCTGCTTCTTCTGATTCACCCTCCAGACTTCACCTTCTCCTTCTCCTTCTTCTACTTCTTCTGATTCACCCTCCAGACTTCACCTTCTCCTTCTCCTTCTTCTACTTCTTCTGATTCAACCTCCAGTCTTCACCTTCTCCTTCTCCTTCTTCTGCTTCTTCTGATTCACCCTCCTGACTTCACCTTCTACTTCTCCTTCTTCTGCTTCTTCAGATTCACCCTCCAGACTTCACCTTCTCCTTCTCCTTCTTCTACTTCTTCTGATTCACCCTCCAGACTTCACCTTCTCCTTCTACTTCTTCTGCTTCTTCTGATTCACCCTCCAGACTTCACCTTCTCCTTCTCCTTCTTCTGCTTCTTCTGATTCACCCTCCAGACTTCACCTTCTCCTTCTCCTTCTTCTGCTTCTGCTGATTCACCCTCCAGACTTCACCTTCTCCTTCTCCTTCTTCTGCTTCTTCTGATTCACCCTCCAGACTTCACCTTCTCCTTCTCCTTCTTCTACTTCTTCTGATTCACCCTCCAGACTTCACCTTCTCCTTCTCCTTCTTCTACTTCTTCTGATTCACCCTCCAGACTTCACCTTCTCCTTCTCCTTCTTCTGCTTCTTCTGATTCACCCTCCAGACTTCACCTTCTCCTTCTCCTTCTTCTGCTTCTTCTGATTCACCCTCCATACTTCACCTTCTCCTTCTTCTGCTTCTTCTGATTCACCCTTCAGACTTCACCTTCTCCTTCTCCTTCTTCTGCTTCTTCTGATTCACCCTCCAGACTTCATCTTCTCCTTCTCCTTCTTCTGCTTCTTCTGATTCACCCTCCAGACTTCACCTTCTTCTTCTCCTTCTTCTACTTCTTCTGATTCAACCTCCAGACTTCACCTTCTCCTTCTCCTTCTTCTACTTCTTCTGATTCACCCTCCAGACTTCACCTTCTCCTTCTCCTTCTTCTACTTCTTCTGATTCACCCTCCTGACTTCACCTTCTACTTCTCCTTCTTCTTCTTCTTCTGCTTCACCCTCCAGACTTCACCTTCTCCTTCTCCTTCTTCTGCTTCTTCTGCTTCACCCTCCAGACTTCACCTTCTCCTTCTCCTTCTTCTGCTTCTTCTGCTTCACCCTCCTGACTTCACCTTCTCCTTCTCCTTCTTCTACTTCTTCTGATTCACCCTCCAGACTTCACCTTCTCCTTCTCCTTCTTCTGCTTCTTCTGCTACACCCTCCAGACTTCACCTTCTCCTTCTCCTTCTTCTACTTCTTCTGCTTCGCCCTCCAGATTTCAGCTTCTCCTTCTCCTTCTTCTGCTTCTTCTGCTTCACCCTCCAGACTTCACCTTCTCCTTCTCCTTCTTCTGCTTCTTCTGATTCACCCTCCTGACTTCACCTTCTCCTTCTCCTTCTTCTACTTCTTCTGATTCACCCTCCAGACTTCACCTTCTCCTTCTCCTTCTTCTGCTTCTTCTGCTTCACCCTCCAGACTTCACCTTCACCTTCTCCTTCTTCTGCTTCTTCTGCTTCGCCCTCCAGACTTCACCTTCTCCTTCTCCTTCTTCTGTTTCTTCTGCTTCACCCTCCAGACTTCACCTTCTCCTTCTCCTTCTTCTGCTTCTTCTGCTTCACCCTCCTGACTTCACCATCTCCTTCTCCTTCTTCTACTTCATCTGCTTCACCCCCCTGACTTCACCTTCTCCTTCTCCTTATTCTGCTTCTTCTGATTCACCCTCCTAACTTCACCTTCTCCTTCTCCTTCTTCTGCTTCTTCTGATTCACCCTCCTGACTTCACCTTCTCCTTCTCCTTCTTCTGCTTCTTCTGATTCACCCTCCAGACTTCACCTTCTCCTTCTCCTTCTTCTGCTTCTTCTGATTCCTCCTCCAGACTTCATCTTCTCCTTCTCCTTCTTCTGCTTCTTCTGATTCACGCTCCAGACCTCACCTTCTCCTTCTCCTTCTTCTACTTCTTCTGATTCACCCTCCAGACTTCATCTTCTCCTTTTCATTCTTTTGCTTCTTCTGATTCACCCTCCAGACTTCACCTTCTCCTTCTCCTTCTTCTGCTTCTTCTGATTCACCCTCCAGACTTCACCTTCTCCTTCTCCTTCTTCTAGTTCTTCAGATTCACCCTCCTGACTTCACCTTCTCCTTCTCCTTCTTCTACTTCTTCTGCTTCACCCTCCAGACTTCACCTTCTCCTTCTCCTTCTTCTACTTCTTCTGATTCACCCTCCAGACTTCACCTTCTCCTTCTCCTTCTTCTGCTTCTCCTGATTCACCCTCCAGACTTCACCTTCTCCTTCTCCTTATTCTGCTTCTTCTGATTCACCCTCCAGACTTCACCTTCTCCTTCTCCTTCTTCTGCTTCTTCTGATTCACCCTCCAGACTTCACCTTCTCCTTCTCCTTCTTCTGCTTCTTCTGATTCACCCTCCAGACTTCACCTTCTCCTTCTCCTTGTTCTACTTCTTCTGATACACCCTCCAGACTTCATCTTCTCATTCTCCTTCTTCTGCTTCTTCTGATTCACCCTCCAGACTTCACCTTCTCCTTCTCTTTCTTCTGCTTCTTCTGATTCACCCTCCAGACTTGTCCTTCTCCTTCTCCTTCTTCTCCTTCTTCTGATTCACCCTCCAGACTTCACCTTCTCCTTCTCCTTCTTCTACTTCTTATGATTCACCCTCCAGACCTCACCTTCTCCTTCTCCTTCTTCTACTTCTTATGATTCACCCTCCAGACTTCACCTTCTCCTTCTCCTTCTTCTGCTTCTTCTGATTCACCCTCCAGACTTAACCTTCTCCTTCTCCTTCTTCTGCTTCTTCTGATTCACCCTCCAGACTTCGCCTTCTCCTTCTGCTTCTTCTACTTCTTCTGATTCACCCTCCAGACTTCACCATCTCCTTGTCCTTCTTCTACTTATTCTGATTCACCCTCCAGTCTTCACCTTCTCCTTCGCCTTCTTCTGCTTCTTCTGATTCACCCTCCAGACTTCACCTTCTCCTTCTACTTCTTCTGCTTCTTCTGATTCACCCTCCAGACTTCACCTTCTCCTTCTCCTTCTTCTGCTTCTTCTGATTCACCCTCCAGACTTCACCTTCTCCTTCTCCTTCTTCTACTTCTTCTGATTCACCCTCCAGACTTCACCTTCTCCTTCGCCTGCTTCTGCTTCTTCTGATTCACCCTCCAGACTTCACCTTCTCCTTCTCCTTCTTCTGCTTCTTCTGATTCACCCTCCAGACTTCACCTTCTCCTTCTCCTTCTTCTACTTCTTCTGATACACCCTCCAGACTTCATCTTCTCATTCTCCTTCTTCTGCTTCTTCTGATTCACCCTCCAGACTTCACCTTCTCCTTCTCCTTCTTCTGCTTCTTCTGATTCACCCTCCAGACTTGTCCTTCTCCTTCTCCTTCTTCTACTTCTTCTGATTCACCCTCCAGACTTCTCCTTCTCCTTCTCCTTCGTCTACTTCTTCTGATTCACCCTCCAGACTACACCTTCTCCTTCTCCTTCTTCTACTTCTTCTGATTCACCCTCCAGACTTCTCCTTCTCCTTCTCCTTCTTCTGCTTCTTCTGATTCACCCTCCAGACTTCACCTTCTCCTTCTCCTTCTTCTACTTCTTCTGATTCACCCTCCAGACGTCACCTTCTCCTTCTCCTTCTTCTACTTCTTCTGATTCACCCTCCAGACTTCACCTTCTCCTTCTCCTTCTTCTGCTTCTTCTGATTCACCCTCCAGACTTCACCTTCTCCTTCTCCTTCTTCTACTTCTTCTGATTCACCCTCCAGACTTCACCTTCTCCTTCTCCTTCTTCTACTTCTTCTGATTCACCCTCCAGACTTCACCTTCTCCTTCTCCTTCTTCTGCTTCTTCTGATTCACCCTCCAGACTTCACCTTCTCCTTCTCCTTCTTCTGCTTCTTCTGATTCACCCTCCATACTTCACCTTCTCCTTCTTCTGCTTCTTCTGATTCACCCTTCAGACTTCACCTTCTCCTTCTCCTTCTTCTGCTTCTTCTGATTCACCCTCCAGACTTCATCTTCTCCTTCTCCTTCTTCTGCTTCTTCTGATTCACCCTCCAGACTTCACCTTCTTCTTCTCCTTCTTCTACTTCTTCTGATTCAACCTCCAGACTTCACCTTCTCCTTCTCCTTCTTCTACTTCTTCTGATTCACCCTCCAGACTTCACCTTCTCCTTCTCCTTCTTCTACTTCTTCTGATTCACCCTCCTGACTTCACCTTCTACTTCTCCTTCTTCTTCTTCTTCTGCTTCACCCTCCAGACTTCACCTTCTCCTTCTCCTTCTTCTGCTTCTTCTGCTTCACCCTCCAGACTTCACCTTCTCCTTCTCCTTCTTCTGCTTCTTCTGCTTCACCCTCCTGACTTCACCTTCTCCTTCTCCTTCTTCTACTTCTTCTGATTCACCCTCCAGACTTCACCTTCTCCTTCTCCTTCTTCTGCTTCTTCTGCTACACCCTCCAGACTTCACCTTCTCCTTCTCCTTCTTCTACTTCTTCTGCTTCGCCCTCCAGATTTCAGCTTCTCCTTCTCCTTCTTCTGCTTCTTCTGCTTCACCCTCCAGACTTCACCTTCTCCTTCTCCTTCTTCTGCTTCTTCTGATTCACCCTCCTGACTTCACCTTCTCCTTCTCCTTCTTCTACTTCTTCTGATTCACCCTCCAGACTTCACCTTCTCCTTCTCCTTCTTCTGCTTCTTCTGCTTCACCCTCCAGACTTCACCTTCACCTTCTCCTTCTTCTGCTTCTTCTGCTTCGCCCTCCAGACTTCACCTTCTCCTTCTCCTTCTTCTGTTTCTTCTGCTTCACCCTCCAGACTTCACCTTCTCCTTCTCCTTCTTCTGCTTCTTCTGCTTCACCCTCCTGACTTCACCATCTCCTTCTCCTTCTTCTACTTCATCTGCTTCACCCCCCTGACTTCACCTTCTCCTTCTCCTTATTCTGCTTCTTCTGATTCACCCTCCTAACTTCACCTTCTCCTTCTCCTTCTTCTGCTTCTTCTGATTCACCCTCCTGACTTCACCTTCTCCTTCTCCTTCTTCTGCTTCTTCTGATTCACCCTCCAGACTTCACCTTCTCCTTCTCCTTCTTCTGCTTCTTCTGATTCCTCCTCCAGACTTCATCTTCTCCTTCTCCTTCTTCTGCTTCTTCTGATTCACGCTCCAGACCTCACCTTCTCCTTCTCCTTCTTCTACTTCTTCTGATTCACCCTCCAGACTTCATCTTCTCCTTTTCATTCTTTTGCTTCTTCTGATTCACCCTCCAGACTTCACCTTCTCCTTCTCCTTCTTCTGCTTCTTCTGATTCACCCTCCAGACTTCACCTTCTCCTTCTCCTTCTTCTAGTTCTTCAGATTCACCCTCCTGACTTCACCTTCTCCTTCTCCTTCTTCTACTTCTTCTGCTTCACCCTCCAGACTTCACCTTCTCCTTCTCCTTCTTCTACTTCTTCTGATTCACCCTCCAGACTTCACCTTCTCCTTCTCCTTCTTCTGCTTCTCCTGATTCACCCTCCAGACTTCACCTTCTCCTTCTCCTTATTCTGCTTCTTCTGATTCACCCTCCAGACTTCACCTTCTCCTTCTCCTTCTTCTGCTTCTTCTGATTCACCCTCCAGACTTCACCTTCTCCTTCTCCTTCTTCTGCTTCTTCTGATTCACCCTCCAGACTTCACCTTCTCCTTCTCCTTCTTCTACTTCTTCTGATACACCCTCCAGACTTCATCTTCTCATTCTCCTTCTTCTGCTTCTTCTGATTCACCCTCCAGACTTCACCTTCTCCTTCTCTTTCTTCTGCTTCTTCTGATTCACCCTCCAGACTTGTCCTTCTCCTTCTCCTTCTTCTCCTTCTTCTGATTCACCCTCCAGACTTCACCTTCTCCTTCTCCTTCTTCTACTTCTTATGATTCACCCTCCAGACCTCACCTTCTCCTTCTCCTTCTTCTACTTCTTATGATTCACCCTCCAGACTTCACCTTCTCCTTCTCCTTCTTCTGCTTCTTCTGATTCACCCTCCAGACTTAACCTTCTCCTTCTCCTTCTTCTGCTTCTTCTGATTCACCCTCCAGACTTCGCCTTCTCCTTCTGCTTCTTCTACTTCTTCTGATTCACCCTCCAGACTTCACCATCTCCTTGTCCTTCTTCTACTTATTCTGATTCACCCTCCAGTCTTCACCTTCTCCTTCGCCTTCTTCTGCTTCTTCTGATTCACCCTCCAGACTTCACCTTCTCCTTCTCCTTCTTCTGCTTCTTCTGATTCACCCTCCTGACTTCATCTTCTCCTTCTCCTTCTTCTGCTTCTTCTGATTCACCCTCCAGACTTCACCTTCTCCTTCTCCTTCTTATCCTTCTTCTGATTCACCCTCCAGACTTCACCTTCTCCTTCTACTTCTTCTGCTTCTTCTGATTCACCCTCCAGACTTCACCTTCTCCTTCTCCTTCTTCTGCTTCTTCTGATTCACCCTCCAGACTTCACCTTCTCCTTCTCCTTCTTCTACTTCTTCTGATTCACCCTCCAGACTTCACCTTCTCCTTCGCCTGCTTCTGCTTCTTCTGATTCACCCTCCAGACTTCACCTTCTCCTTCTCCTTCTTCTGCTTCTTCTGATTCACCCTCCAGACTTCACCTTCTCCTTCTCCTTCTTCTACTTCTTCTGATACACCCTCCAGACTTCATCTTCTCATTCTCCTTCTTCTGCTTCTTCTGATTCACCCTCCAGACTTCACCTTCTCCTTCTCCTTCTTCTGCTTCTTCTGATTCACCCTCCAGACTTGTCCTTCTCCTTCTCCTTCTTCTACTTCTTCTGATTCACCCTCCAGACTTCTCCTTCTCCTTCTCCTTCGTCTACTTCTTCTGATTCACCCTCCAGACTACACCTTCTCCTTCTCCTTCTTCTACTTCTTCTGATTCACCCTCCAGACTTCTCCTTCTCCTTCTCCTTCTTCTGCTTCTTCTGATTCACCCTCCAGACTTCACCTTCTCCTTCTCCTTCTTCTACTTCTTCTGATTCACCCTCCAGACGTCACCTTCTCCTTCTCCTTCTTCTACTTCTTCTGATTCACCCTCCAGACTTCACCTTCTCCTTCTCCTTCTTCTACTTCTTCTGCTTCTCCCTCCAGACTTCACCTTCTCCTTCTCCTTCTTCTACTTCTTCTGATTCACCCTCCAGACGTCACCTTCTCCTTCTCCTTCTTCTACTTCTTCTGATTCACCCTCCAGACTTCACCTTCTCCTTCTCCTTCTTCTACTTCTTCTGCTTCTCCCTCCAGACTTCACCTTCTCCTTCTCCTTCTTCTGCTTCTTCTGATTCACCCTCCAGACTTCACCTTCTCCTTCTCCTTCTTCTACTTCTTCTGATTCACCCTCCAGACTTCACCTTCTCCTTCTCCTTCTTCTACTTCTTCTGATTCACCCTCCAGACTTCACGTTCTCCTTCTCCTTCTTCTACTTCTTCTGATTCACCCTCCTGACTTCACCTTCTCCTTCTCCTTCTTCTGCTTCTTCTGCTTCACCCTCCAGACTTCACCTTCTCCTTCTCCTTCTTCTGCTTCTTCTGCTTCACCCTCCAGACTTCACCTTCTCCTTCTCCTTCTTCTGCTTCTTCTGCTTCACCCTCCTGACTTCACCTTCTCCTTCTCCTTCTTCTAATTCTTCTGATTCACCCTCCAGACTTCACCTTCTCCTTCTCCTTCTTCTACTTCTTCTGATTCACCCTCCAGACTTCACCTTCTCCTTCTCCTTCTTCTGCTTCTTATTCTTCACCCTCCAGACGTCACCTTCTCTTTCTCCTTCTTCTGCTTCTTCTGCTTCGCCCTCCAGACTTCACCTTCTCCTTCTCCTTCTTCTGCTTCTTCTGCTTCACCCTCCAGACATCACCTTCTCCTTCTCCTTCTTCTGCTTCTTCTGCTTCTCCCTCATGACTTCACCTTCTCCTTCTCCTTCTTCTGCTTCTTCTGATTCACCCTCCAGACTTCACCTTCTCCTTCTCCTTCTTCTACTTCTTCTGATTCAACCTCCAGACTTCACCTTCTCCTTCTCCTTCTTCTGCTTCTTCTGCTTCACCCTCCAGACTTCACCTTCTCCTTCTCCTTCTTCTGCTTCTTCTGCTTCACCCTCCAGACTTCACCTTCTCCTTCTCCTTCTTCTGCTTCTTCTGCTTCACCCTCCTGACTTCACCTTCTCCTTCTCCTTCTTCTACTTCTTCTGATTCACCCTCCAGACTTCACCTTCTCCTTCTCCTTCTTCTGCTTCTTCTGCTTCACCCTCCAGACTTCACCTTCTCCTTCTCCTTCTTCTACTTCTTCTGCTTCGCCCTCCAGACTTCACCTTCTCCTTCTCCTTCTACTGCTTCTTCTGCTTCACCCTCCAGACTTCACCTTCTCCTTCTCCTTCTTCTACTTCTTCTGCTTCGCCCTCCAGACTTCACCTTCTCCTTCTCCTTCTTCTGATTCTTCTGATTCACCCTCCAGACTTCACCTTCTCCTTCTCCTTCTTCTGCTTCTTCTGATTCACCCTCCTGACTTCACCTTCTCCTTCTCCTTCTTCTACTTCTTCTGATTCACCCACCTGACTTCACCTTCTCCTTTTCCTTCTTCTCCTTCTTCTGCTTCACCCTCCAGACTTCACCTTCTCCTTCTCCTTCTTCTGCTTCTTCCAATTCACCCTCCAGACTTCACCTTCTCCTTCTCCTTCTTCTGCTTCTTCTGATTCACCCTCCAGACTTCACCTTCTCCTTCTCCTTCTTCTGCTTCTTCCTCTTCACCCTCCAGACGTCACCTTCTCTTTCTCCTTCTTCTGCTTCTTCTGCTTCGCCCTCCAGACTTCACCTTCTCCTTCTCCTTCTTCTGCTTCTTCTGCTTCACCCTCCAGACATCACCTTCTCCTTCTCCTTCTTCTGCTTCTTCTGCTTCTCCCTCATGACTTCACCTTCTCCTTCTCCTTCTTCTACTTCTTCTGATTCACCCTCCAGACTTCACCTACTCCTTCTCCTTCTTCTGCTTCTTCTGATTCACCCTCCAGACTTCACCTTCTCCTTCTCCTTCTTCTACTTCTTCTGATTCAACCTCCAGACTTCACCTTCTCCTTCTCCTTCTTCTGCTTCTTCTGCTTCACCCTCCAGACTTCACCTTCTCCTTCTCCTTCTTCTGCTTCTTCTGCTTCACCCTCCAGACTTCACCTTCTCCTTCTCCTTCTTCTGCTTCTTCTGCTTCACCCTCCTGACTTCACCTTCTCCTTCTCCTTCTTCTACTTCTTCTGATTCACCCTCCAGACTTCACCTTCTCCTTCTCCTTCTTCTGCTTCTTCTGCTTCACCCTCCAGACTTCACCTTCTCCTTCTCCTTCTTCTACTTCTTCTGCTTCGCCCTCCAGACTTCACCTTCTCCTTCTCCTTCTTCTGCTTCTTCTGCTTCACCCTCCAGACTTCACCTTCTCCTTCTCCTTCTTCTACTTCTTCTGCTTCACCCTCCTGACTTCACCTTCTCCTTCACCTTCTTCTGCTTCTTCTGATTCACCCTCCAGACTTCACCTTCTCCTTCTCCTTCTTCTGATTCTTCCGATTCACCCTCCAGACTTCACCTTCTCCTTCTCCTTCTTCTGCTTCTTCTGATTCACCCTCCTGACTTCACCTTCTCCTTCTCCTTCTTCTACTTCTTCTGATTCACCCACCTGACTTCACCTTCTCCTTTTCCTTCTTCTACTTCTTCTGCTTCACCCTCCAGACTTCACCTTCTCCTTCTCCTTCTTCTACTTCTTCTGATTCACCCTCCAGACTTCACCTTCTCCTTCTCCTTCTTCTGCTTCTTCTGATTCACCCTCCAGACTTCAACTTCTCCTTCTCCTTATTCTGCTCCTTCTGATTCACCCTCCAGACTTCACCTTCTCCTTCTCCTTATTCTGCTTCTTCTGATTCACCCTCCAGACTTCACCTTCTCCTTCTCCCTCCTCTGCTTCTTCTGATTCACCCTCCAGACTTCACCTTCTCCTTCTCCTTCTTCTGATTCTTCTGATTCACCCTCCAGACTTCACCTTCTCCTTCTCCATCTTCTGCTTCTTCTGTTTCACCCTCCAGACCTCACCTTCTCCTTCTCCTTCTTCTACTTCTTCTGATTCACCCTCCAGACTTCACCTTCTCCTTCTCCTTCTTCTGCTTCTTCTGATTCACCCTCCAGACTTCACCTTCTCCTTCTCCTTCTTCTACTTCTTCTGATTCACCCTCCAGACTTCACCTTCTCCTTCTCCTTCTTCTACTTCTTCTGATGCACCCTCCAGTCTTCACCTTCTCCTTCTACTTCTTCTGTTTCTTCTGCTTCACCCTCCAGACTTCACCTTCTCCTTCTCTTTCTTCTGCTTCATCTGATTCACCCTCCAGACTTCACCTTCTCCTTCTCCTTCTTCTGATTTTTCTGATTCACCCTACAGACTTCACCTTCTACTTCTCCTTCTTCTGCTTCTTCTGATTCACCCTTCTGATTTCACCTTCTCCTTCTCCTTCTTCTACTTCTTCTGATTCACCCTCCTGACTTCACCTTCTCCTTCTCCTTCTTCTGCTTCACCCTCCAGACTTCACCTTCTCCTTTTCCTTCTTCTACTTCTTCTGATTCACCCTCCAGACTTCACCTTCTCCTTCTCCTTCTTCTGCTTCTTCTGATTCACCCTCCAGACTTCACCTTCTCCTTCTCCTTATTCTGCTTCTTCTCATTCACCCTCCAGACTTCACCTTCTCCTTCTCCTTCTTCTGCTTCTTCTGTTTCACCCTCCAGACTTCACCTTCTCCTTCTACTTCTTCTGCTTCTTCTGATTCACCCTCCAGACTTCACCTTCTCCTTCTCCTTCCTCTGCTTCTTCTGATTCACCCTCCAGACTTCACCTTCTCCTTCTCCTTCTTCTACTTCTTCTGATTCACCCTCCAGACTTCACCTTCTCCTTCTCCTTCTTCTGCTTCTTCTGATTCACCCTCCAGACTTCACCTTCTCCTTCTCCTTATTCTGCTTCTTCTGAATCACCCTCCAGACTTCACCTTCTCCTTCTCCTTCTTCTGCTTCTTCTGATTCACCCTCCAGACTTCACCTTCTCCTTCTCCTTCTTCTGCTTCTTCTGATTCACCCTCCAGACTTCACCTTCTCCTTCTCCTTCTTCTACTTCTTCTGATTCACCCTCCAGACTTCACCTTCTCCATCTCCTTCTTCTGCTTCTTCTGATTCACCCTCCAGACTTCACCTTCTCCTTCTCCTTCGTCTACTTCTTCTGATTCACCCTCCAGACTACACCTTCTCCTTCTCCTTCTTCTACTTCTTCTGATTCACCCTCCAGACTTCACCTTCTCCTTCTCCTTCTTCTGTTTCTTCTGATTCACCCTCCAGACTTCACCTTCTCCTTCTCCTTCTTCTACTACTTCTGATTCACCCTCCAGACTTCACCTTCTCCTTCTCCTTCTTCTACTTCTTCTGATTCACCCTCCAGACATCATCTTCTCCTTCTCCTTCTTCTGCTTCTTCTGATTCACCCTCCAGACTTCACCTTCTCCTTCTCCTTCTTCTGCTTCTTCTGATTCACCCTCCAGACTTCACCTTCTCCTTCTTCTACTTCTTCTGATTCACCCTCCAGACTTCACCTTCTCCTTCTCCTTCTTCTACTTCTTCTGATTCACCCTCCAGTCTTCACCTTCTCCTTCTCCTTCTTCTGTTTCTTCTGCTTCACCCTCCAGACTTCACCTTCTCCTTCTCTTTCTTCTGCTTCTTCTGATTCACCCTCCAGACTTCACCTTCTCCTTCTCCTTCTTCTGATTCTTCTGATTCACCCTCCAGACTTCACCTTCTCCTTCTCCTTCTTCTGCTTCTTCTGATTCACCCTCCTGACTTCACCTTCTCCTTCTCCTTCTTCTACTTCTTCTGATTCACCCACCTGACTTCACCTTCTCCTTCTCCTTCTTCTACTTCTTCTGCTTCACCCTCCAGACTTCACCTTCTCCTTCTCCTTCTTCTACTTCTTCTGATTCACCCTCCAGACTTCACCTTCTCCTTCTCCTTCTTCTGCTTCTTCTGATTCACCCTCCAGACTTCAACTTCTCCTTCTCCTTATTCTGCTCCTTCTGATTCACCCTCCAGACTTCACCTTCTCCTTCTCCTTATTCTGCTTCTTCTGATTCACCCTCCAGACTTCACCTTCTCCTTCTCCTTCCTCTGCTTCTTCTGATTCACCCTCCAGACTTCACCTTCTCCTTCTCCTTCTTCTGATTCTTCTGATTCACCCTCCAGACTTCACCTTCTCCTTCTCCATCTTCTGCTTCTTCTGATTCACCCTCCAGACCTCACCTTCTCCTTCTCCTTCTTCTACTTCTTCTGATTCACCCTCCAGACTTCACCTTCTCCTTCTCCTTCTTCTGCTTCTTCTGATTCACCCTCCAGACTTCACCTTCTCCTTCTCCTTTTTCTACTTCTTCTGATTCACCCTCCAGACTTCACCTTCTCCTTCTCCTTCTTCTACTTCTTCTGATTCACCCTCCAGTCTTCACCTTCTCCTTCTCCTTCTTCTGTTTCTTCTGCTTCACCCTCCAGACTTCACCTTCTCCTTCTCTTTCTTCTGCTTCATCTGATTCACCCTCCAGACTTCACCTTCTCCTTCTCCTTCTTCTGATTTTTCTGATTCACCCTACAGACTTCACCTTCTACTTCTCCTTCTTCTGCTTCTTCTGATTCACCCTCCTGATTTCACCTTCTCCTTCTCCTTCTTCTACTTCTTCTGATTCACCCTCCTGACTTCACCTTCTCCTTCTCCTTCTTCTGCTTCACCCTCCAGACTTCACCTTCTCCTTCTCCTTCTTCTACTTCTTCTGATTCACCCTCCAGACTTCACCTTCTCCTTCTCCTTCTTCTGCTTCTTCTGATTCACCCTCCAGACTTCACCTTCTCCTTCTCCTTATTCTGCTTCTTCTCATTCACCCTCCAGACTTCACCTTCTCCTTCTCCTTCTTCTGCTTCTTCTGATTCACCCTCCAGACTTCACCTTCTCCTTCTACTTCTTCTGCTTCTTCTGATTCACCCTCCAGACTTCACCTTCTCCTTCTCCTTCCTCTGCTTCTTCTGATTCACCCTCCAGACTTCACCTTCTCCTTCTCCTTCTTCTACTTCTTCTGATTCACCCTCCAGACTTCACCATCTCCTTCTCTTTCTTCTGCTTCTTCTGATTCACCCTCCAGACTTCACCTTCTCCTTCTCCTTCTTCTGATTCTTCTGATTCACCCTCCAGACTTCACCTTCTCCTTCTCCTTCTTCTGCTTCTTCTGATTCACCCTCCTGACTTCACCTTCTCCTTCTCCTTCTTCTACTTCTTCTGATTCACCCTCCTGACTTCACCTTCTCCTTCTCCTTCTTCTACTTCTTCTGCTTCACCCTCCAGACTTCACCTTCTCCTTCTCCTTCTTCTACTTCTTCTGATTCAACCTCCAGACTTCACCTTCTCCTTCTCCTTCTTCTACTTCTTCTGATTCACCCTCCAGACTTCACCTTCTCCTTCTCCTTCTTCTACTTCTTCTGATTCACCCTCCAGACTTCACCTTCTCCTTCTCCTTCTTCTGCTTCTTCTGATTCACCCTCCAGACTTCACCTTCTCCTTCTCCTTATTCTGCTTCTTCTGATTCACCCTCCAGACTTCTCCTTCTCCTTCTCCTTCTTCTGCTTCTTCTGATTCACCCTCCAGACTTCACCTTCTCCTTCTCCTTCTTCTGCTTCTTCTGATTCACCCTCCAGACTTCACCTTCTCCTTCTCCTTCTTCTACTTCTTCTGATTCACCCTCCAGACTTCACCTTCTCCATCTCCTTCTTCTGCTTCTTCTGATTCACCCTCCAGACTTCACCTTCTCCTTCTCCTTCGTCTACTTCTTCTGATTCACCCTCCAGACTACACCTTCTCCTTCTCCTTCTTCTACTTCTTCTGATTCACCCTCCAGACTTCACCTTCTCCTTCTCCTTCTTCTGTTTCTTCTGATACACCGTCCAGACTTCACCTTCTCCTTCTCCTTCTTCTACTACTTCTGATTCACCCTCCAGACTTCACCTTCTCCTTCTCCTTCTTCTACTTCTTCTGATTCACCCTCCAGACTTCATCTTCTCCTTCTCCTTCTTCTGCTTCTTCTGATTCTCCCTCCAGACTTCACCTTCTCCTTCTCCTTCTTCTGCTTCTTCTGATTCACCCTCCAGACTTCACCTTCTCCTTCTCCTTCTTCTCATTCTTCTGATTCACCCTCCAGACTTCACCTTCTCCTTCTCCTTCTTCCACTTCTTCTGATTCACCCTCCAGTCTTCACCTTCTCCTTCTCCTTCTTCTGTTTCTTCTGCTTCACCCTCCAGACTTCACCTTCTCCTTCTCTTTCTTCTGCTTCTTCTGATTCACCCTCCAGACTTCACCTTCTCCTTCTCCTTCTTCTGATTCTTCTGATTCACCCTCCAGACTTCACCTTCTCCTTCTCCTTCTTCTGCTTCTTCTGATTCACCCTCCTAACTTCACCTTCTCCTTCTCCTTCTTCTACTTCTTCTGATTCACCCTCCTGACTTCACCTTCTCCTTCTCCTTCTTCTACTTCTTCTGCTTCACCCTCCAGACTTCACCTTCTCCTTCTCCTTCTTCTACTTCTTCTGATTCACCCTCCAGACTTCATCTTCTCCTTCTCCTTCTTCTGCTTCTTCTGATTCACCCTCCAGACTTCACCTTCTCCTTCTCCTTATTCTGCTTCTTCTGATTCACCCTCCAGACTTCACCTTCTCCTTCTCCTTATTCTGCTTCTTCTGATTCACCCTCCAGACTTCACCTTCTCCATCTCCTTCTTCTGCTTCTTCTTATTCACCATCCTGACTTCACCTTCTCCTTCTCCTTCTTCTACTTGTTCTGATTCACCCTCCTGACTTCATCTTCTCCTTCTCCTTCTTCTAATTCTTCTGCTTCACCCTCCAGACTTCACCTTCTCCTTCTCCTTCTTCTGCTTCTTCTGATTCACCCTCCAGACTTCACCTTCTCCTTCTCCTTCTTCTACTTGTTCTGATTCACCCTCCTGACTTCATCTTCTCCTTCTCCTTCTTCTACTACTTCTGATTCACCCTCCAGACTTCACCTTCTCCATCTCCTTCTTCTACTTCTTCTGATTCACCCTCCAGACTTCATCTTCTCCTTCTCCTTCTTCTGCTTCTTCTGATTCACCCTCCAGACTTCACCTTCTCCTTCTCCTTCTTCTGCTTCTTCTGATTCACCCTCCAGACTTCACCTTCTCCTTCTTCTACTTCTTCTGATTCACCCTCCAGACTTCACCTTCTCCTTCTCCTTCTTCTACTTCTTCTGATTCACCCTCCAGACTTCACCTTCTCCTTCTCCTTCTTCTACTACTTCTGATTCACCCTCCAGACTTCACCTTCTCCATCTCCTTCTTCTACTTCTTCTGATTCACCCTCCAGACTTCATCTTCTCCTTCTCCTTCTTCTGCTTCTTCTGATTCACCCTCCAGACTTCACCTTCTCCTTCTCCTTCTTCTGCTTCTTCTGATCCACCCTCCAGACTTCACCTTCTCCTTCTTCTACTTCTTCTGATTCACCCTCCAGACTTCACCTTCTCCTTCTCCTTCTTCTACTTCTTCTGATTCACCCTCCAGTCTTCACCTTCTCCATCTCCTTCTTCTACTTCTTCTGATTCACCCTCCAGACTTCATCTTCTCCTTCTCCTTCTTCTGCTTCTTCTGATTCACCCTCCAGACTTCACCTTCTCCTTCTCCTTCTTCTGCTTCTTCTGATTCACCCTCCAGACTTCACCTTCTCCTTCTTCTACTTCTTCTGATTCACCCTCCAGACTTCACCTTCTCCTTCTCCTTCTTCTACTTCTTCTGATTCACCCTCCAGTCTTCACCTTCTCCTTCTCCTTCTTCTGTTTCTTCTGCTTCACCCTCCAGACTTCACCTTCTCCTTCTCTTTCTTCTGCTTCTTCTGATTCACCCTCCAGACTTCACCTTCTCCTTCTCCTTCTTCTGATTCTTCTGATTCACCCTCCAGACTTCACCTTCTCCTTCTCCTTCTTCTGCTTCTTCTGATTCACCCTCCTGACTTCACCTTCTCCTTCTCCTTCTTCTACTTCTTCTGATTCACCCACCTGACTTCACCTTCTCCTTCTCCTTCTTCTACTTCTTCTGCTTCACCCTCCAGACTTCACCTTCTCCTTCTCCTTCTTCTACTTCTTCTGATTCACCCTCCAGACTTCACCTTCTCCTTCTCCTTCTTCTGCTTCTTCTGATTCACCCTCCAGACTTCAACTTCTCCTTCTCCTTATTCTGCTCCTTCTGATTCACCCTCCAGACTTCACCTTCTCCTTCTCCTTATTCTGCTTCTTCTGATTCACCCTCCAGACTTCACCTTCTCCTTCTCCTTCCTCTGCTTCTTCTGATTCACCCTCCAGACTTCACCTTCTCCTTCTCCTTCTTCTGATTCTTCTGATTCACCCTCCAGACTTCACCTTCTCCTTCTCCATCTTCTGCTTCTTCTGATTCACCCTCCAGACCTCACCTTCTCCTTCTCCTTCTTCTACTTCTTCTGATTCACCCTCCAGACTTCACCTTCTCCTTCTCCTTCTTCTGATTCACCCTCCAGACTTCACCTTCTCCTTCTCCTTCTTCTACTTCTTCTGATTCACCCTCCAGACTTCACCTTCTCCTTCTCCTTCTTCTACTTCTTCTGATTCACCCTCCAGTCTTCACCTTCTCCTTCTCCTTCTTCTGTTTCTTCTGCTTCACCCTCCAGACTTCACCTTCTCCTTCTCTTTCTTCTGCTTCATCTGATTCACCCTCCAGACTTCACCTTCTCCTTCTCCTTCTTCTGATTTTTCTGATTCACCCTACAGACTTCACCTTCTACTTCTCCTTCTTCTGCTTCTTCTGATTCACCCTCCTGATTTCACCTTCTCCTTCTCCTTCTTCTACTTCTTCTGATTCACCCTCCTGACTTCACCTTCTCCTTCTCCTTCTTCTGCTTCACCCTCCAGACTTCACCTTCTCCTTCTCCTTCTTCTACTTCTTCTGATTCACCCTCCAGACTTCACCTTCTCCTTCTCCTTCTTCTGCTTCTTCTGATTCACTCTCCAGACTTCACCTTCTCCTTCTCCTTATTCTGCTTCTTCTCATTCACCCTCCAGACTTCACCTTCTCCTTCTCCTTCTTCTGCTTCTTCTGATTCACCCTCCAGACTTCACCTTCTCCTTCTACTTCTTCTGCTTCTTCTGATTCACCCTCCAGACTTCACCTTCTCCTTCTCCTTCCTCTGCTTCTTCTGATTCACCCTCCAGACTTCACCTTCTCCTTCTCCTTCTTCTACTTCTTCTGATTCACCCTCCAGACTTCACCATCTCCTTCTCTTTCTTCTGCTTCTTCTGATTCACCCTCCAGACTTCACCTTCTCCTTCTCCTTCTTCTGATTCTTCTGATTCACCCTCCAGACTTCACCTTCTCCTTCTCCTTCTTCTGCTTCTTCTGATTCACCCTCCTGACTTCACCTTCTCCTTCTCCTTCTTCTACTTCTTCTGATTCACCCTCCTGACTTCACCTTCTCCTTCTCCTTCTTCTACTTCTTCTGCTTCACCCTCCGGACTTCACCTTCTCCTTCTCCTTCTTCTACTTCTTCTGATTCAACCTCCAGACTTCACCTTCTCCTTCTCCTTCTTCTACTTCTTCTGATTCACCCTCCAGACTTCACCTTCTCCTTCTCCTTCTTCTACTTCTTCTGATTCACCCTCCAGACTTCACCTTCTCCTTCTCCTTCTTCTGCTTCTTCTGATTCACCCTCCAGACTTCACCTTCTCCTTCTCCTTATTCTGCTTCTTCTGATTCACCCTCCAGACTTCTCCTTCTCCTTCTCCTTCTTCTGCTTCTTCTGATTCACCCTCCAGACTTCACCTTCTCCTTCTCCTTCTTCTGCTTCTTCTGATTCACCCTCCAGACTTCACCTTCTCCTTCTCCTTCTTCTACTTCTTCTGATTCACCCTCCAGACTTCACCTTCTCCATCTCCTTCTTCTGCTTCTTCTGATTCACCCTCCAGACTTCACCTTCTCCTTCTCCTTCGTCTACTTCTTCTGATTCACCCTCCAGACTACACCTTCTCCTTCTCCTTCTTCTACTTCTTCTGATTCACCCTCCAGACTTCACCTTCTCCTTCTCCTTCTTCTGTTTCTTCTGATACACCGTCCAGACTTCACCTTCTCCTTCTCCTTCTTCTACTACTTCTGATTCACCCTCCAGACTTCACCTTCTCCTTCTCCTTCTTCTACTTCTTCTGATTCACCCTCCAGACTTCATCTTCTCCTTCTCCTTCTTCTGCTTCTTCTGATTCTCCCTCCAGACTTCACCTTCTCCTTCTCCTTCTTCTGCTTCTTCTGATTCACCCTCCAGACTTCACCTTCTCCTTCTCCTTCTTCTACATCTTCTGATTCACCCTCCAGACTTCACCTTCTCCTTCTCCTTCTTCCACTTCTTCTGATTCACCCTCCAGTCTTCACCTTCTCCTTCTCCTTCTTCTGTTTCTTCTGCTTCACCCTCCAGACTTCACCTTCTCCTTCTCTTTCTTCTGCTTCTTCTGATTCACCCTCCAGACTTCACCTTCTCCTTCTCCTTCTTCTGATTCACCCTCTAGACTTCACCTTCTCCGTCTCCTTCTTCTGCTTCTTCTGATTCACCCTCCTGACTTCACCTTCTCCTTCTCCTTCTTCTACTTCTTCTGATTCACCCTCCTGACTTCACCTTCTCCTTCTCCTTCTTCTACTTCTTCTGCTTCACCCTCCAGACTTCACCTTCTCCTTCTCCTTCTTCTACTTCTTCTGATTCACCCTCCAGACTTCATCTTCTCCTTCTCCTTCTTCTGCTTCTTCTGATTCACCCTCCAGACTTCACCTTCTCCTTCTCCTTATTCTGCTTCTTCTGATTCACCCTCCAGACTTCACCTTCTCCTTCTCCTTATTCTGCTTCTTCTGATTCACCCTCCAGACTTCACCTTCTCCTTCTCCTTCTTCTGCTTCTTCTTATTCACCCTCCTGACTTCACCTTCTCCTTCTCCTTCTTCTACTTGTTCTGATTCACGCTCCTGACTTCACCTTCTCCTTCTCCTTCTTCTAATTCTTCTGCTTCACCCTCCAGACTTCAACTTCTCCTTCTCCTTCTTCTACTTCTTCTGATTCACCCTCCAGACTTCACCTTCTCCATCTCCTTCTTCTGCTTCTTCTGATTCACCCTCCAGACTTCACCTTCTCCTTCTCCTTCTTCTGATTCTTCTGATTCACCCTCCAGACTTCACCTTCTCCTTCTCCTTCTTCTGCTTCTTCTGATTCACCCTCCTGACTTCACCTTCTCCTTCTCCTTCTTCTACTTCTTCTGATTCACCCACCTGACTTCACCTTCTCCTTCTCCTTCTTCTACTTCTTCTGCTTCACCCTCCAGACTTCACCTTCTCCTTCTCCATCTTCTGCTTCTTCTGATTCACCCTCCAGACCTCACCTTCTCCTTCTCCTTCTTCTACTTCTTCTGATTCACCCTCCAGACTTCACCTTCTCCTTCTCCTTCTTCTGCTTCTTCTGATTCACCCTCCAGACTTCACCTTCTCCTTCTCCTTCTTCTACTTCTTCTGATTCACCCTCCAGACTTCAACTTCTCCTTCTCCTTCTTCTACTTCTTCTGATTCACCCTCCAGTCTTCACCTTCTCCTTCTCCTTCTTCTGTTTCTTCTGCTTCACCCTCCAGACTTCACCTTCTCCTTCTCTTTCTTCTGCTTCATCTGATTCACCCTCCAGACTTCACCTTCTCCTTCTCCTTCTTCTGATTTTTCTGATTCACCCTACAGACTTCACCTTCTACTTCTCCTTCTTCTGCTTCTTCTGATTCACCCTCCTGATTTAACCTTCTCCTTCTCCTTCTTCTACTTCTTCTGATTCACCCTCCTGACTTCACCTTCTCCTTCTCCTTCTTCTGCTTCACCCTCCAGACTTCACCTTCTCCTTCTCCTTCTTCTACTTCTTCTGATTCACCCTCCAGACTTCACCTTCTCCTTCTCCTTCTTCTGCTTCTTCTGATTCACCCTCCAGACTTCACCTTCTCCTTCTCCTTATTCTGCTTCTTCTCATTCACCCTCCAGACTTCACCTTCTCCTTCTCCTTCTTCTGCTTCTTCTGATTCACCCTCCAGACTTCACCTTCTCCTTCTACTTCTTCTGCTTCTTCTGATTCACCCTCCAGACTTCACCTTCTCCTTCTCCTTCCTCTGCTTCTTCTGATTCACCCTCCAGACTTCACCTTCTCCTTCTCCTTCTTCTACTTCTTCTGATTCACCCTCCAGACTTCACCATCTCCTTCTCTTTCCTCTGCTTCTTCTGATTCACCCTCCAGACTTCACCTTCTCCTTCTCCTTCTTCTGATTCTTCTGATTCACCCTCCAGACTTCACCTTCTCCTTCTCCTTCTTCTGCTTCTTCTGATTCATCCTCCTGACTTCACCTTCTCCTTCTCCTTCTTCTACTTCTTCTGATTCACCCTCCTGACTTCATCTTCTCCTTCTCCTTCTTCTACTTCTTCTGCTTCACCCTCCAGACTTCACCTTCTCCTTCTCCTTCTTCTACTTCTTCTGATTCAACCTCCAGACTTCACCTTCTCCTTCTCCTTCTTCTACTTCTTCTGATTCACCCTCCAGACTTCACCTTCTCCTTCTCCTTCTTCTACTTCTTCTGATTCACCCTCCAGACTTCACCTTCTCCTTCTCCTTCTTCTGCTTCTTCTGATTCACCCTCCAGACTTCACCTTCTCCTTCTCCTTATTCTGCTTCTTCTGATTCACCCTCCAGACTTCTCCTTCTCCTTCTCCTTCTTCTGCTTCTTCTGATTCACCCTCCAGACTTCACCTTCTCCTTCTCCTTCTTCTGCTTCTTCTGATTCACCCTCCAGACTTCACCTTCTCCTTCTCCTTCTTCTACTTCTTCTGATTCACCCTCCAGACCTCACCTTCTCCATCTCCTTCTTCTGCTTCTTCTGATTCACCCTCCAGACTTCACCTTCTCCTTCTCCTTCGTCTACTTCTTCTGATTCACCCTCCAGACTACACCTTCTCCTTCTCCTTCTTCTACTTCTTCTGATTCACCCTCCAGACTTCACCTTCTCCTTCTCCTTCTTCTGTTTCTTCTGATACACCGTCCAGACTTCACCTTCTCCTTCTCCTTCTTCTACTACTTCTGATTCACCCTCCAGACTTCACCTTCTCCTTCTCCTTCTTCTACTTCTTCTGATTCACCCTCCAGACTTCATCTTCTCCTTCTCCTTCTTCTGCTTCTTCTGATTCTCCCTCCAGACTTCACCTTCTCCTTCTCCTTCTTCTGCTTCTTCTGATTCACCCTCCAGACTTCACCTTCTCCTTCTCCTTCTTCTACTTCTTCTGATTCACCCTCCAGACTTCACCTTCTCCTTCTCCTTCTTCCACTTCTTCTGATTCACCCTCCAGTCTTCACCTTCTCCTTCTCCTTCTTCTGTTTCTTCTGCTTCACCCTCCAGACTTCACCTTCTCCTTCTCTTTCTTCTGCTTCTTCTGATTCACCCTCCAGACTTCACCTTCTCCTTCTCCTTCTTCTGATTCTTCTGATTCACCCTCCAGACTTCACCTTCTCCTTCTCCTTCTTCTGCTTCTTCTGATTCACCCTCCTGACTTCACCTTCTCCTTCTCCTTCTTCTACTTCTTCTGATTCACCCTCCTGACTTCACCTTCTCCTTCTCCTTCTTCTACTTCTTCTGCTTCACACTCCAGACTTCACCTTCTCCTTCTCCTTCTTCTACTTCTTCTGATTCACCCTCCAGACTTCATCTTCTCCTTCTCCTTCTTCTGCTTCTTCTGATTCACCCTCCAGACTTCACCTTCTCCTTCTCCTTATTCTGCTTCTTCTGATTCACCCTCCAGACTTCACCTTCTCCTTCTCCTTATTCTGCTTCTTCTGATTCACCCTCCAGACTTCACCTTCTCCTTCTCCTTCTTCTGCTTCTTCTTATTCACCCTCCTGACTTCACCTTCTCCTTCTCCTTCTTCTACTTGTTCTGATTCACCCTCCTGACTTCACCTTCTCCTTCTCCTTCTTCTAATTCTTCTGCTTCACCCTCCAGACTTCAACTTCTCCTTCTCCTTCTTCTACTTCTTCTGATTCACCCTCCAGACTTCACCTTCTCCATCTCCTTCTTCTGCTTCTTCTGATTCACCCTCCAGACTTCACCTTCTCCTTCTCCTTCTTCTGATTCTTCTGATTCATCCTCCAGACTTCACCTTCTCCTTCTCCTTCTTCTGCTTCTTCTGATTCACCCTCCTGACTTCACCTTCTCCTTCTCCTTCTTCTACTTCTTCTGATTCACCCACCTGACTTCACCTTCTCCTTCTCCTTCTTCTACTTCTTCTGCTTCACCCTCCAGACTTCACCTTCTCCTTCTCCTTCTTCTACTTCTTCTGATTCACCCTCCAGACTTCACCTTCTCCTTCTCCTTCTTCTGCTTCTTCTGATTCACCCTCCAGATTTCAACTTCTCCTTCTCCTTATTCTGCTCCTTCTGATTCACCCTCCAGACTTCACCTTCTCCTTCTCCTTATTCTGCTTCTTCTGATTCACCCTCCAGACTTCACCTTCTCCTTCTCCTTCCTCTGCTTCTTCTGATTCACCCTCCAGACTTCACCTTCTCCTTCTCCTTCTTCTGATTCTTCTGATTCACCATCCAGACTTCACCTTCTCCTTCTCCATCTTCTGCTTCTTCTGATTCACCCTCCAGACCTCACCTTCTCCTTCTCCTTCTTCTACTTCTTCTGATTCACCCTCCAGACTTCACCGTCTCCTTCTCCTTCTTCTGCTTCTTCTGATTCACCCTCCAGACTTCACCTTCTCCTTCTCCTTCTTCTACTTCTTCTGATTCACCCTCCAGACTTTACCTTCTCCTTCTCCTTCTTCTACTTCTTCTGATTCACCCTCCAGTCTTCACCTTCTCCTTCTCCTTCTTCTGTTTCTTCTGCTTCACCCTCCAGACTTCACCTTCTCCTTCTCTTTCTTCTGCTTCATCTGATTCACCCTCCAGACTTCACCTTCTCCTTCTCCTTCTTCTGATTTTTCTGATTCACCCTACAGACTTCACCTTCTACTTCTCCTTCTTCTGCTTCTTCTGATTCACCCTCCTGATTTCACCTTCTCCTTCTCCTTCTTCTACTTCTTCTGATTCACCCTCCTGACTTCATCTTCTCCTTCTCCTTCTTCTGCTTCACCCTCCAGACTTCACCTTCTCCTTCTCCTTCTTCTACTTCTTCTGATTCACCCTCCAGACTTCACCTTCTCCTTCTCCTTCTTCTGCTTCTTCTGATTCACCCTCCAGACTTCACCTTCTCCTTCTCCTTATTCTGCTTCTTCTCATTCACCCTCCAGACTTCACCTTCTCCTTCTCCTTCTTCTGCTTCTTCTGATTCACCCTCCAGACTTCACCTTCTCCTTCTACTTCTTCTGCTTCTTCTGATTCACCCTCCAGACTTCACCTTCTCCTTCTCCTTCCTCTGCTTCTTCTGATTCACCCTCCAGACTTCACCTTCTCCTTCTCCTTCCTCTGCTTCTTCTGATTCACCCTCCAGACTTCACCTTCTCCTTCTCCTTCTTCTACTTCTTCTGATTCACCCTCCAGACTTCACCTTCTCCTTCTCCTTCTTCTGCTTCTTCTGATTCACCCTCCAGACTTCACCCTCTCCTTCTCCTTCTTCTACTTCTTCTGATTCACCCTCCAGTCTTCACCTTCTCCTTCTCCTTCTTCTGTTTCTTCTGCTTCACCCTCCAGACTTCACCTTCTCCTTCTCTTTCTTCTGCTTCTTCTGATTCACCCTCCAGAATTTACCTTCTCCTTCTCCTTCTTCTGATTCTTCTGATTCACCCTCCAGACTTCACCTTCTCCTTCTCCTTCTTCTGCTTCTTCTGATTCACCCTCCTGACTTCACCTTCTCCTTCTCCTTCTTCTACTTCTTCTGATTCACCAACCTGACTTCACCTTCTCCTTCTCCTTCTTCTGCTTCTTCTGATTCACCCTCCAGACTTCAACTTCTCCTTCTCCTTATTCTGCTCCTTCTGATTCACCCTCCAGACTTCACCTTCTCCTTCTCCTTATTCTGCTTCTTCTGATTCACCCTCCAGACTTCACCTTCTCCTTCTCCTTCCTCTGCTTCTTCTGATTCACCCTCCAGACTTCACCTTCTCCTTCTCCTTCTTCTGATTCTTCTGATTCACCCTCCAGACTTCACCTTCTCCTTCTCCATCTTCTGCTTCTTCTGATTCACCCTCCAGACCTCACCTTCTCCTTCTCCTTCTTCTACTTCTTCTGATTCACCCTCCAGACTTCACCTTCTCCTTCTCCTTCTTCTGCTTCTTCTGATTCACCCTCCAGACTTCACCTTCTCCTTCTCCTTCTTCTACTTCTTCTGATTCACCCTCCAGACTTCACCTTCTCCTTCTCCTTCTTCTACTTCTTCTGATTCACCCTCCAGTCTTCACCTTCTCCTTCTCCTTCTTCTGTTTCTTCTGCTTCACCCTCCAGACTTCACCTTCTCCTTCTCTTTCTTCTGCTTCATCTGATTCACCCTCCAGACTTCACCTTCTCCTTCTCCTTCTTCTGATTTTTCTGATTCACCCTACAGACTTCACCTTCTACTTCTCCTTCTTCTGCTTCTTCTGATTCACCCTCCTGATTTCACCTTCTCCTTCTCCTTCTTCTACTTCTTCTGATTCACCCTCCTGACTACACCTTCTCCTTCTCCTTCTTCTGCTTCACCCTCCAGACTTCACCTTCTCCTTCTCCTTCTTCTACTTCTTCTGATTCACCCTCCAGACTTCACCTTCTCCTTCTCCTTCTTCTGCTTCTTCTGATTCACCCTCCAGACTTCACCTTCTCCTTCTCCTTATTCTGCTTCTTCTCATTCACCCTCCAGACTTCACCTTCTCCTTCTCCTTCTTCTGCTTCTTCTGATTCACCCTCCAGACTTCACCTTCTCCTTCTACTTCTTCTGCTTCTTCTGATTCACCCTCCAGACTTCACCTTCTCCTTCTCCTTCCTCTGCTTCTTCTGATTCACCCTCCAGACTTCACCTTCTCCTTCTCCTTCTTCTACTTCTTCTGATTCACCCTCCAGACTTCACCATCTCCTTCTCTTTCTTCTGCTTCTTCTGATTCACCCTCCAGACTTCACCTTCTCCTTCTCCTTCTTCTGATTCTTCTGATTCACCCTCCAGACTTCACCTTCTCCTTCTCCTTCTTCTGCTTCTTCTGATTCACCCTCCTGACTTCACCTTCTCCTTCTCCTTCTTCTACTTCTTCTGATTCACCCTCCTGACTTCACCTTCTCCTTCTCCTTCTTCTACTTCTTCTGCTTCACCCTCCAGACTTCACCTTCTCCTTCTCCTTCTTCTACTTCTTCTGATTCAACCTCCAGACTTCAGCTTCTCCTTCTCCTTCTTCTACTTCTTCTGATTCACCCTCCAGACTTCACCTTCTCCTTCTCCTTCTTCTACTTCTTCTGATTCACCCTCCAGACTTCACCTTCTCCTTCTCCTTCTTCTGCTTCTTCTGATTCACCCTCCAGACTTCACCTTCTCCTTCTCCTTATTCTGCTTCTTCTGATTCACCCTCCAGACTTCTCCTTCTCCTTCTCCTTCTTCTGCTTCTTCTGATTCACCCTCCAGACTTCACCTTCTCCTTCTCCTTCTTCTGCTTCTTCTGATTCACCCTCCAGACTTCACCTTCTCCTTCTCCTTCTTCTACTTCTTCTGATTCACCCTCCAGACTTCACCTTCTCCATCTCCTTCTTCTGCTTCTTCTGATTCACCCTCCAGACTTCACCTTCTCCTTCTCCTTCGTCTACTTCTTCTGATTCACCCTCCAGACTACACCTTCTCCTTCTCCTTCTTCTACTTCTTCTGATACACCGTCCAGACTTCACCTTCTCCTTCTCCTTCTTCTACTACTTCTGATTCACCCTCCAGACTTCACCTTCTCCTTCTCCTTCTTCTACTTCTTCTGATTCACCCTCCAGACTTCACCTTCTCCTTCTCCTTCGTCTACTTCTTCTGATTCACCCTCCAGACTTCACCTTCTCCTTCTCCTTCTTCTGTTTCTTCTGATACACCGTCCAGACTTCACCTTCTCCTTCTCCTTCTTCTACTACTTCTGATTCACCCTCCAGACTTCACCTTCTCCTTCTCCTTCTTCTACTTCTTCTGATTCACCCTCCAGACTTCATCTTCTCCTTCTCCTTCTTCTGCTTCTTCTGATTCTCCCTCCAGACTTCACCTTCTCCTTCTCCTTCTTCTGCTTCTTCTGATTCACCCTCCAGACTTCACCTTCTCCTTCTCCTTCTTCTACTTCTTCTGATTCACCCTCCAGACTTCACCTTCTCCTTCTCCATCTTCCACTTCTTCTGATTCACCCTCCAGTCTTCACCTTCTCCTTCTCCTTCTTCTGTTTCTTCTGCTTCACCCTCCAGACTTCACCTTCTCCTTCTCTTTCTTCTGCTTCTTCTGATTCACCCTCCAGACTTCACCTTCTCCTTCTCCTTCTTCTGATTCTTCTGATTCACCCTCCAGACTTCACCTTCTCCTTCTCCTTCTTCTGCTTCTTCTGATTCACCCTCCTGACTTCACCTTCTCCTTCTCCTTCTTCTACTTCTTCTGATTCACCCTCCTGACTTCACCTTCTCCTTCTCCTTCTTCTACTTCTTCTGCTTCACCCTCCAGACTTCACCTTCTCCTTCTCCTTCTTCTACTTCTTCTGATTCACCCTCCAGACTTCATCTTCTCCTTCTCCTTCTTCTGCTTCTTCTGATTCACCCTCCAGACTTCACCTTCTCCTTCTCCTTATTCTGCTTCTTCTGATTCACCATCCAGACTTCACCTTCTCCTTCTCCTTATTCTGCTTCTTCTGATTCACCCTCCAGACTTCACCATCTCCTTCTCCTTCTTCTGCTTCTTCTTATTCACCCTCCTGACTTCACCTTCTCCTTCTCCTTCTTCTACTTCTTCTGCTTCACCCTCCAGACTTCAACTTGTCCTTCTCCTTCTTCTACTTCTTCTGATTCACCCTCCAGACTTCGCCTTCTTCATCTCCTTCTTCTGCTTCTTCTGATTCACCCTCCAGACTTCACCTTCTCCTTCTCCTTCGTCTACTTCTTCTGATTCACCCTCCAGACTTCACCTTCTCCTTCTCCTTCTTCTGCTTCTTCTGATTCACCCTCCAGACTTCACCTTCTCCTTCTCCTTCTTCTACTTCTTCTGATTCACCCTCCAGACTTCACCTTCTCCTTCTCTTTCTTCTGCTTCTTCAGATTCACCCTCCAGACTTCACCTTCTCCTTCTCCTTCTGATTCTTCTGATTCACCCTCCAGACTTCACCTTCTCCTTCTCCTTCTTCTGCTTCTTCTGATTCACCCTCCTGACTTCACCTTCTCCTTCTCCTTCTTCTACATCTTCTGATTCACCCTCCTGACTTCACCTTCTCCTTCTCCTTCTTCTACTTCTTCTGCTTCACCCTCCAGACTTCACCTTCTCCTTCTCCTTCTTCTACTTCTTCTGATTCACCCTCCAGACTTCACCTTGTCCTTCTCCTTCTTCTACTTCTTCTGATTCACCCTCCAGACTTCACCTTCTCCTTCTCCTTCTTCTACTTCTTCTGATTCACCCTCCGGACTTCACCTTCTCCTTCTCCTTCTTCTGCTTCTTCTGATTCACCCTCCAGACTTCACCTTCTCCTTCTCCTTATTCTGCTTTTCTGAATCACCCTCCAGACTTCACCTTCTCCTTCTCCTTCTTCTGCTTCTTCTGATTCACCCTCCAGACTTCACCTTCTCCTTCTCCTTCTTCTGCT
Source organism: Somniosus microcephalus (assembly GCF_052327205.1). Classification (NCBI taxonomy): domain Eukaryota; kingdom Metazoa; phylum Chordata; class Chondrichthyes; order Squaliformes; family Somniosidae; genus Somniosus; species Somniosus microcephalus. Next base: position 278,427 of record NW_028225369.1, read on the forward strand.
TCTTCTGATTCACCCTCCAGACTTCACCTTCTCCTTCTCCTTCTTCTACTTCTTCTGATTCACCCTCCAGACTTCACCTTCTCCATCTCCTTATTCTGCTTCTTCTGATTCACCCTCCAGACTTCACCTTCTCCTTCTCCTTCGTCTACTTCTTCTGATTCACCCTCCAGACTACACCTTCTCCTTCTCCTTCTTCTACTTCTTCTGATTCACCCTCCAGACTTCACCTTCTCCTTCTCCTTCTTCTACTTCTTCTGATTCTTCTGATTCACCCTCCAGACTTCACCTTCTCCTTCTCCTTCTTCTGCTTCTTCAGATTCACCCTCCAGACTTCACCTTCTCCTTCTTCTACTTCTTCTGATTCACCCTCCAGACTTCACCTTCTCCTTCTCCTTCTTCTACTTCTTCTGATTCACCCTCCAGTCTTCACCTTCTCCTTCTCCTTCTTCTGTTTCTTCTGCTTCACCCTCCAGACTTCACCTTCTCCTTCTCTTTCTTCTGCTTCTTCTGATTCACCCTCCAGACTTCACCTTCTCCTTCTCCTTCTTCTGATTCTTCTGATTCACCCTCCAGACTTCACCTTCTCCTTCTCCTTCTTCTACTTCTTCTGATTCACCCACCTGACTTCACCTTCTCCTTCTCCTTCTTCTACTTCTTCTGCTTCACCCTCCAGACTTCACCTTCTCCTTCTCCTTCTTCTACTTCTTCTGATTCACCCTCCAGACTTCACCTTCTCCTTCTCCTTCTTCTGCTTCTTCTGATTCACCCTCCAGACTTCAACTTCTCCTTCTCCTTATTCTGCTCCTTCTGATTCACCCTCCAGACTTCACCTTCTCCTTCTCCTTATTCTGCTTCTTCTGATTCACCCTCCAGACTTCACCTTCTCCTTCTCCTTCCTCTGCTTCTTCTGATTCACCCTCCAGACTTCACCTTCTCCTTCTCCTTCTTCTGATTCTTCTGATTCACCCTCCAGACTTCACCTTCTCCTTCTCCATCTTCTGCTTCTTCTGATTCACCCTCCTGACTTCACCTTCTCCTTCTCCTTCTTCTACTTCTTCTGATTCACCCTCCTGACTTCACCTTCTCCTTCTCCATCTTCTAATTCTTCTGCTTCACCCTCCAGTCTTCACCTTCTCCTTCTCCTTCTTCTACTTCTTCTGATTCACCCTCCAGACTTCACCTTCTCCTTCTCCTTCTTCTGCTTCTTCTGATTCACCCTCCAGACTTCACCTTCTCCTTCTCCTTCTTCTGCTTCTTCTGATTCACCCTGCAGACTTCACCTTCTCCTTCTCCTTCTTCTGCTTCTTCTGATTCACCCTCCAGACTTCACCTTCTCCTTCTCCTTCTTCTGCTTCTTCTGATTCACCCTCCAGACTTCACCTTCTCCTTCTCCTTCTTCTACTTCTTCTGATTCACCCTCCAGACTTCACCTTCTCCTTCTCTTTCTTCTGCTTCTTCTGATTCACCCTCCAGACTTCACCTTCTCCTTCTCCTTCTTCTGATTCTTCTGATTCACCCTCCAGACTTCACCTTCTCCTTCTCCTTCTTCTGCTTCTTCTGATCCACCCTCCTGACTTCACCTTCTCCTTCTCCTTCTTCTACTTCTTCTGATTCACCCTCCTGACTTCACCTTCTCCTTCTCCTTCTTCTACTTCTTCTGCTTCACCCTCCAGACTTCACCTTCTCCTTCTCCTTCTTCTACTTCTTCTGATTCACCCTCCAGACTTGACCTTCTCCTTTTCCTTCTTCTACTTCTTCTGATTCACCCTCCAGACTTCACCTTCTCCTTCTCCTTCTTCTGCTTCTTCTGCTTCACCGTCCTGACTGCACCTTCTCCTTCTCCTTCTTCTACTTCTTCTGCTTCATCCCCCTGACATCACCTGCTCCTTCTCCTTCTTCTGCTTCTTCTGATTCACCCTCCTAACTTCACCTTCTCCTTCTCCTTCTTCTGCTTCTTCTGATTCACCCTCCTGACTTCACCTTCACCTTCTCCTTCTTCTGCTTCTTCTGATTCACCCTCCAGACTTCACCTTCTCCTTCTCCTTCTTCTGCTTCTTCTGATTCACCCTCCAGACTTCACCTTCTCCTTCTCCTTCTTCTGCTTCTTCTGATTCACCCTCCAGACTACACCTTCTCCTTCTCCTTCTTCTACTTCTTCTGATTCACCCTCCAGACTTCACCTTCTCCTTCTCCTTCTTCTGTTTCTTCTGATTCACCCTCCAGACTTCACCTTCTCCTTCTCCTTCTTCTGCTTCTTCTGATTCACCCTCCAGACTTCACCTTCTCCTTCTCCTTCTTCTGCTTCTTCTGATTCACCCCCCAGACATCACCTTCTCCTTCTCCTTCTTCTACTTCTTCTGATTCACCCTCCAGACTTCATCTTCTCCTTCTCCTTCTTCTGCTTCTTCTGATTCACCCTCCAGACTTCACCTTCTCCTTCTCCTTCTTCTGCTTCTTCTGATTCACCCTCCTGACTTCACCTTCTCCTTCTCCTTCTTCTGCTTCTTCTGATTCACCCTCCAGACTTCACCTTCTCCTTCTCCTTCTTCTGCTTCTTCTGATTCACCCTCCAGACTTCACCTTCTCCTTCTCCTTCTTCTGCTTCTTCTGATTCACCCTCCAGACTTCACCTTCTCCTTCTCCTTCTTCTACTTCTTCTGATTCACCCTCCAGACTTCAGCTTCTCCTTCTCCTTCTTCTACTTCTTCTGATTCACCCTCCAGTCTTCACCTTCTCCTTCTCCTTCTTCTGTTTCTTCTGCTTCACCCTCCAGACTTCACCTTCTCCTTCTCTTTCTTCTGCTTCTTCTGATTCACCCTCCAGACTTCACCTTCTCCTTCTCCTTCTTCTGATTCTTCTGATTCACCCTGCAGACTTCACCTTCTACTTCTCCTTCTTCTGCTTCTTCTGATTCACCCTCCTGATTTTACCTTCTCCTTCTCCTTCTTCTACTTCTTCTGATTCACCCTCCTGACTTCACCTTCTCCTTCTCCTTCTTCTGCTTCACCCTCCAGACTTCACCTTCTCCTTCTCCTTCTTCTACTTCTTCTGATTCACCCTCCAGACTTCACCTTCTCCTTCTCCTTCTTCTGCTTCTTCTGATTCACCCTCCAGACTTCACCTTCTCCTTCTCCTTATTCTGCTTCTTCTCATTCACCCTCCAGACTTCACCTTCTCCTTCTCCTTCTTCTGCTTCTTCTGATTCACCCTCCAGACTTCACCTTCTCCTTCTACTGCTTCTGCTTCTTCTGATTCACCCTCCAGACTTCACCTTCTCCTTCTCCTTCCTCTGCTTCTTCTGATTCACCCTCCAGACTTCACCTTCTCCTTCTCCTTCTTCTACTTCTTCTGATTCACCCTCCAGACTTCACCATCTCCTTCTCTTTCTTCTGCTTCTTCTGATTCACCCTCCAGACTTCACCTTCTCCTTCTCCTTCTTCTGATTCTTCTGATTCACCCTCCAGACTTCACCTTCTCCTTCTCCTTCTTCTGCTTCACCCTCCTGACTTCACCTTCTCCTTCTCCTTCTTCTACTTCTTCTGATTCACCCTCCTGACTTCACCTTCTCCTTCTCCTTCTTCTACTTCTTCTGCTTCACCCTCCAGACTTCACCTTCTCCTTCTCCTTCTTCTACTTCTTCTGATTCAACCTCCAGACTTCACCTTCTCCTTCTTCTACTTCTTCTGATTCACCCTCCAGACTTCACCTTCTCCTTCTCCTTCTTCTACTTCTTCTGATTCACCCTCCAGACTTCACCTTCTCCTTCTCCTTCTTCTGCTTCTTCTGATTCACCCTCCAGACTTCACCTTCTCCTTCTCCTTATTCTGCTTCTTCTGATTCACCCTCCAGACTTCTCCTTCTCCTTCTCCTTCTTCTGCTTCTTCTGATTCACCCTCCAGAATTCACCTTCTCCTTCTCCTTCTTCTGCTTCTTCTGATTCACCCTCCAGACTTCACCTTCTCCTTCTCCTTCTTCTACTTCTTCTGATTCACCCTCCAGACTTCACCTTCTCCATCTCCTTCTTCTGCTTCTTCTGATTCACCCTCCAGACTTCACCTTCTCCTTCTCCTTCGTCTACTTCTTCTGATTCACCCTCCAGACTACACCTTCTCCTTCTCCTTCTTCTACTTCTTCTGATTCAAACTCCAGACTTCACCTTCTCCTTCTCCTTCTTCTGTTTCTTCTGATACACCGTCCAGACTTCACCTTCTCCTTCTCCTTCTTCTACTACTTCTGATTCACCCTCCAGACTTCACCTTCTCCTTCTCCTTCTTCTACTTCTTCTGATTCACCCTCCAGACTTCATCTTCTCCTTCTCCTTCTTCTGCTTCTTCTGATTCTCCCTCCAGACTTCACCTTCTCCTTCTCCTTCTTCTGCTTCTTCTGATTCAACCTCCAGACGTCACCTTCTCCTTCTCCTTCTTCTACTTCTTCTGATTCACCCTCCAGACTTAACCTTCTCCTTCTCCTTCTTCCACTTCTTCTGATTCACCCTCCAGGCTTCACCTTCTCCTTCTCCTTCTTCTGTTTCTTGTGCTTCACCCTCCAGACTTCACCTTCTCCTTCTCTTTCTTCTGCTTCTTCTGATTCACCCTCCAGACTTCACCTTCTCCTTCTCCTTCTTCTGATTCTTCTGATTCACCCTCCAGACTTCACCTTCTCCTTCTCCTTCTTCTGCTTCTTCTGATTCACCCTCCTGACTTCACCTTCTCCTTCTCCTTCTTCTACTTCTTCTGATTCACCCTCCTGACTTCACCTTCTCCTTCTCCTTCTTCTACTTCTTCTGCTTCACCCTCCAGACTTCACCTTCTCCTTCTCCTTCTTCTACTTCTTCTGCTTCACCCTCCAGACTTCACCTTCTCCTTCTCCTTCTTCTACTTCTTCTGATTCAACCTCCAGACTTCACCTTCTCCTTCTCCTTCTTCTACTTCTTCTGATTCACCCTCCAGACTTCACCTTCTCCTTCTCCTTCTTCTACTTCTTCTGATTCACCCTCCAGACTTCACCTTCTCCTTCTCCTCCTTCTGCTTCTTCTGATTCACCCTCCAGACTTCACCTTCTCCTTCTCCTTATTCTGCTTCTTCTGATTCACCCTCCAGACTTCTCCTTCTCCTTCTCCTTCTTCTGCTTCTTCTGATTCACCCTCCAGACTTCACCTTCTCCTTCTCCTTCTTCTGCTTCTTCTGATTCACCCTCCAGACTTCACCTTCTCCTTCTCCTTCTTCTACTTCTTCTGATTCACCCTCCAGACTTCACCTTCTCCATCTCCTTCTTCTGCTTCTTCTGATTCACCCTCCAGACTTCACCTTCTCCTTCTCCTTCTTCTGCTTCTTCTGATTCACCCTCCAGACTACACCTTCTCCTTCTCCTTCTTCTACTTCTTCTGATTCACCCTCCAGACTTCACCTTCTCCTTCTCCTTCTTCTGTTTCTTCTGATTCACCCTCCAGACTTCACCTTCTCCTTCTCCTTCTTCTGCTTCTTCTGATTCACCCTCCAGACTTCACCTTCTCCTTCTCCTTCTTCTGCTTCTTCTGATTCACCCCCCAGACATCACCTTCTCCTTCTCCTTCTTCTACTTCTTCTGATTCACCCTCCAGACTTCATCTTCTCCTTCTCCTTCTTCTGCTTCTTCTGATTCACCCTCCAGACTACACCTTCTCCTTCTCCTTCTTCTACTTCTTCTGATTCACCCTCCAGACTTCACCTTCTCCTTCTCCTTCTTCTGTTTCTTCTGATTCACCCTCCAGACTTCACCTTCTCCTTCTCCTTCTTCTGCTTCTTCTGATTCACCCTCCAGACTTCACCTTCTCCTTCTCCTTCTTCTGCTTCTTCTGATTCACCCCCCAGACATCACCTTCTCCTTCTCCTTCTTCTACTTCTTCTGATTCACCCTCCAGACTTCATCTTCTCCTTCTCCTTCTTCTGCTTCTTCTGATTCACCCTCCAGACTTCACCTTCTCCTTCTCCTTCTTCTGCTTCTTCTGATTCACCCTCCTGACTTCACCTTCTCCTTCTCCTTCTTCTGCTTCTTCTGATTCACCCTCCAGACTTCACCTTCTCCTTCTCCTTCTTCTGCTTCTTCTGATTCACCCTCCAGACTTCACCTTCTCCTTCTCCTTCTTCTGCTTCTTCTGATTCACCCTCCAGACTTCACCTTCTCCTTCTCCTTCTTCTACTTCTTCTGATTCACCCTCCAGACTTCAGCTTCTCCTTCTCCTTCTTCTACTTCTTCTGATTCACCCTCCAGTCTTCACCTTCTCCTTCTCCTTCTTCTGTTTCTTCTGCTTCACCCTCCAGACTTCACCTTCTCCTTCTCTTTCTTCTGCTTCTTCTGATTCACACTCCAGACTTCACCTTCTCCTTCTCCTTCTTCTGATTCTTCTGATTCACCCTCCAGACTTCACCTTCTCCTTCTCCTTATTCTGCTTCTTCTCATTCACCCTCCAGACTTCACCTTCTCCTTCTCCTTCTTCTGCTTCTTCTGATTCACCCTCCAGACTTCACCTTCTCCTTCTACTGCTTCTGCTTCTTCTGATTCACCCTCCAGACTTCACCTTCTCCTTCTCCTTCCTCTGCTTCTTCTGATTCACCCTCCAGACTTCACCTTCTCCTTCTCCTTCTTCTACTTCTTCTGATTCACCCTCCAGACTTCACCATCTCCTTCTTTTTCTTCTGCTTCTTCTGATTCACCCTCCAGACTTCACCTTCTCCTTCTCCTTCTTCTGATTCTTCTGATTCACCCTCCAGACTTCACCTTCTCCTTCTCCTTCTTCTGCTTCACCCTCCTGACTTCACCTTCTCCTTCTCCTTCTTCTACTTCTTCTGATTCACCCTCCTGACTTCACCTTCTCCTTCTCCTTCTTCTACTTCTTCTGCTTCACCCTCCAGACTTCACCTTCTCCTTCTCCTTCTTCTACTTCTTCTGATTCAACCTCCAGACTTCACCTTCTCCTTCTTCTACTTCTTCTGATTCACCCTCCAGACTTCACCTTCTCCTTCTCCTTCTTCTACTTCTTCTGATTCACCCTCCAGACTTCACCTTCTCCTTCTCCTTCTTCTGCTTCTTCTGATTCACCCTCCAGACTTCACCTTCTCCTTCTCCTTATTCTGCTTCTTCTGATTCACCCTCCAGACTTCTCCTTCTCCTTCTCCTTCTTCTGCTTCTTCTGATTCACCCTCCAGAATTCACCTTCTCCTTCTCCTTCTTCTGCTTCTTCTGATTCACCCTCCAGACTTCACCTTCTCCTTCTCCTTCTTCTACTTCTTCTGATTCACCCTCCAGACTTCACCTTCTCCATCTCCTTCTTCTGCTTCTTCTGATTCACCCTCCAGACTTCACCTTCTCCTTCTCCTTCGTCTACTTCTTCTGATTCACCCTCCAGACTACACCTTCTCCTTCTCCTTCTTCTACTTCTTCTGATTCACCCTCCAGACTTCACCTTCTCCTTCTCCTTCTTCTGTTTCTTCTGATACACCGTCCAGACTTCACCTTCTCCTTCTCCTTCTTCTACTACTTCTGATTCACCCTCCAGACTTCACCTTCTCCTTCTCCTTCTTCTACTTCTTCTGATTCACCCTCCAGACTTCATCTTCTCCTTCTCCTTCTTCTGCTTCTTCTGATTCTCCCTCCAGACTTCACCTTCTCCTTCTCCTTCTTCTGCTTCTTCTGATTCAACCTCCAGACGTCACCTTCTCCTTCTCCTTCTTCTACTTCTTCTGATTCACCCTCCAGACTTAACCTTCTCCTTCTCCTTCTTCCACTTCTTCTGATTCACCCTCCAGGCTTCACCTTCTCCTTCTCCTTCTTCTGTTTCTTGTGCTTCACCCTCCAGACTTCACCTTCTCCTTCTCTTTCTTCTGCTTCTTCTGATTCACCCTCCAGACTTCACCTTCTCCTTCTCCTTCTTCTGATTCTTCTGATTCACCCTCCAGACTTCACCTTCTCCTTCTCCTTCTTCTGCTTCTTCTGATTCACCCTCCTGACTTCACCTTCTCCTTCTCCTTCTTCTACTTCTTCTGATTCACCCTCCTGACTTCACCTTCTCCTTCTCCTTCTTCTACTTCTTCTGCTTCACCCTCCAGACTTCACCTTCTCCTTCTCCTTCTTCTACTTCTTCTGCTTCACCCTCCAGACTTCACCTTCTCCTTCTCCTTCTTCTACTTCTTCTGATTCAACCTCCAGACTTCACCTTCTCCTTCTCCTTCTTCTACTTCTTCTGATTCACCCTCCAGACTTCACCTTCTCCTTCTCCTTCTTCTACTTCTTCTGATTCACCCTCCAGACTTCACCTTCTCCTTTTCCTTCTTCTGCTTCTTCTGATTCACCCTCCAGACTTCACCTTCTCCTTCTCCTTATTCTGCTTCTTCTGATTCACCCTCCAGACTTCTCCTTCTCCTTCTCCTTCTTCTGCTTCTTCTGATTCACCCTCCAGACTTCACCTTCTCCTTCTCCTTCTTCTGCTTCTTCTGATTCACCCTCCAGACTTCACCTTCTCCTTCTCCTTCTTCTACTTCTTCTGATTCACCCTCCAGACTTCACCTTCTCCATCTCCTTCTTCTGCTTCTTCTGATTCACCCTCCAGACTTCACCTTCTCCTTCTCCTTCGTCTACTTCTTCTGATTCACCCTCCAGACTACACCTTCTCCTTCTCCTTCTTCTACTTCTTCTGATTCACCCTCCAGACTTCACCTTCTCCTTCTCTTTCTTCTGTTTCTTCTGATACACCGTCCAGACTTCACCTTCTCCTTCTCCTTCTTCTACTACTTCTGATTCACCCTCCAGACTTCACCTTCTCCTTCTCCTTCTTCTACTTCTTCTGATTCACCCTCCAGACTTCATCTTCTCCTTCTCCTTCTTCTGCTTCTTCTGATTCTCCCTCCAGACTTCACCTTCTCCTTCTCCTTCTTCTGCTTCTTCTGATTCAACCTCCAGACGTCACCTTCTCCTTCTCCTTCTTCTACTTCTTCTGATTCACCCTCCAGACTTCACCTTCTCCTTCTCCTTCTTCCACTTCTTCTGATTCACCCTCCAGGCTTCACCTTCTCCTTCTCCTTCTTCTGTTTCTTGTGCTTCACCCTCCGGACTTCACCTTCGCATTCTCTTTCTTCTGCTTCTTCTGATTCACCCTCCAGACTTCACCTTCTCCTTCTCCTGATTCTTCTGATTCACCCTCCAGACTTCACCTTCTCCTTCTCCTTCTTCTGCTTCTTCTGATTCACCCTCCTGACTTCACCTTCTCCTTCTCCTTCTTCTACTTCTTCTGATTCACCCTCCTGACTTCACCTTCTCCTTCTCCTTCTTCTACTTCTTCTGCTTCACCCTCCAGACTTCACCTTCTCCTTCTCCTTCTTCTACTTCTTCTGATTCACCCTCCAGACTTCATCTTCTCCTTCTCCTTCTTCTGCTTCTTCTGATTCACCCTCCAGACTTCACCTTCTCCTTCTCCTTATTCTGCTTCTTCTGATTCACCCTCCAGACTTCACCTTCTCCTTCTCCTTATTCTGCTTCTTCTGATTCACCCTCCAGACTTCACCTTCTCCTTCTCCTTCTTCTGCTTCTTCTTATTCACCCTCCTGACTTCACCTTCTCCTTCTCCTTCTTCTACTTCTTCTGATTCACCCTCCTAACTTCACCTTCTCCTTCTCCTTCTTCTACTTCTTCTGCTTCACCCTCCAGACTGCACCTTCTCCTTCTCCTTCTTCTACTTCTTCTGATTCACCCTCCAGACTTCACCTTCTCCTTCTCCTTCTTCTGCTTCTTCTGATTCACCCTCCAGACTTCAACTTCTCCTTCTCCTTATTCTGCTCCTTCTGATTCACCCTCCAGACTTCACCTTCTCCTTCTCCTTATTCTGCTTCTTCTGATTCACCCTCCAGACTTCACCTTCTCCTTCTCCTTCCTCTGCTTCTTCTGATTCACCCTCCAGACTTCACCTTCTCCTTCTCCTTCTTCTGATTCTTCTGATTCACCCTCCAGACTTCACCTTCTCCTTCTCCATCTTCTGCTTCTTCTGATTCACCCTCCTGACTTCACCTTCTCCTTCTCCTTCTTCTACTTCTTCTGATTCACCCTCCTGACTTCACCTTCCCCTTCTCCATCTTCTAATTCTTCTGCTTCACCCTCCAGACTTCAACTTCTCCTTCTCCTTCTTCTACTTCTTCTGATTCACCCTCCAGACTTCACCTTCTCCTTCTCCTTCTTCTGCTTCTTCTGATTCACCCTCCAGACTTCACCTTCTCCTTCTCCTTCTTCTGCTTCTTCTGATTCACCCTGCAGACTTCACCTTCTCCTTCTCCTTCTTCTGCTTCTTCTGATTCACCCTCCAGACTTCACCTTCTCCTTCTCCTTCTTCTGCTTCTTCTGATTCACCCTCCAGACTTCACCTTCTCCTTCTCCTTCTTCTACTTCTTCTGATTCACCCTCCAGACTTCACCTTCTCCTTCTCTTTCTTCTGCTTCTTCTGATTCACCCTCCAGACTTCACCTTCTCCTTCTCCTTCTTCTGATTCTTCTGATTCACCCTCCAGACTTCACCTTCTCCTTCTCCTTCTTCTGCTTCTTCTGATCCACCCTCCTGACTTCACCTTCTCCTTCTCCTTCTTCTACTTCTTCTGATTCACCCTCCTGACTTCACCTTCTCCTTCTCCTTCTTCTACTTCTTCTGCTTCACCCTCCAGACTTCACCTTCTCCTTCTCCTTCTTCTACTTCTTCTGATTCACCCTCCAGACTTGACCTTCTCCTTTTCCTTCTTCTACTTCTTCTGATTCACCCTCCAGACTTCACCTTCTCCTTCTCCTTCTTCTGCTTCTTCTGCTTCACCGTCCTGACTGCACCTTCTCCTTCTCCTTCTTCTACTTCTTCTGCTTCATCCCCCTGACATCACCTGCTCCTTCTCCTTCTTCTGCTTCTTCTGATTCACCCTCCTAACTTCACCTTCTCCTTCTCCTTCTTCTGCTTCTTCTGATTCACCCTCCAGACTTCACCTTCTCCTTCTCCTTCTTCTGATTCTTCTGATTCACCCTCCAGACTTCACCTTCTCCTTCTCCATCTTCTGCTTCTTCTGATTCACCCTCCTGACTTCACCTTCTCCTTCTCCTTCTTCTACTTCTTCTGATTCACCCTCCTGACTTCACCTTTTCCTTCTCCATCTTCTAATTCTTCTGCTTCACCCTCCAGACTTCAACTTCTCCTTCTCCTTCTTCTACTTCTTCTGATTCACCCTCCAGACTTCACCTTCTCCTTCTCCTTCTTCTGCTTCTTCTGATTCACCCTCCAGACTTCACCTTCTCCTTCTCCTTCTTCTGCTTCTTCTGATTCACCCTGCAGACTTCACCTTCTCCTTCTCCTTCTTCTGCTTCTTCTGATTCACCCTCCAGACTTCACCTTCTCCTTCTCCTTCTTCTGCTTCTTCTGATTCACCCTCCAGACTTCACCTTCTCCTTCTCCTTCTTCTACTTCTTCTGATTCACCCTCCAGACTTCACCTTCTCCTTCTCTTTCTTCTGCTTCTTCTGATTCACCCTCCAGACTTCACCTTCTCCTTCTCCTTCTTCTGATTCTTCTGATTCACCCTCCAGACTTCACCTTCTCCTTCTCCTTCTTCTGCTTCTTCTGATCCACCCTCCTGACTTCACCTTCTCCTTCTCCTTCTTCTACTTCTTCTGATTCACCCTCCTGACTTCACCTTCTCCTTCTCCTTCTTCTACTTCTTCTGCTTCACCCTCCAGACTTCACCTTCTCCTTCTCCTTCTTCTACTTCTTCTGATTCACCCTCCAGACTTGACCTTCTCCTTTTCCTTCTTCTACATCTTCTGATTCACCCTCCAGACTTCACCTTCTCCTTCTCCTTCTTCTGCTTCTTCTGCTTCACCGTCCTGACTGCACCTTCTCCTTCTCCTTCTTCTACTTCTTCTGCTTCATCCCCCTGACATCACCTGCTCCTTCTCCTTCTTCTGCTTCTTCTGATTCACCCTCCTAACTTCACCTTCTCCTTCTCCTTCTTCTGCTTCTTCTGATTCACCCTCCTGACTTCACCTTCACCTTCTCCTTCTTCTGCTTCTTCTGATTCACCCTCCAGACTTCACCTTCTCCTTCTCCTTCTTCTGCTTCTTCTGATTCACCCTCCAGACTTCACCTTCTCCTTCTCCTTCTTCTGCTTCTTCTGATTCACCCTCCAGACTACACCTTCTCCTTCTCCTTCTTCTACTTCTTCTGATTCACCCTCCAGACTTCACCTTCTCCTTCTCCTTCTTCTGTTTCTTCTGATTCACCCTCCAGACTTCACCTTCTCCTTCTCCTTCTTCTGCTTCTTCTGATTCACCCTCCAGACTTCACCTTCTCCTTCTCCTTCTTCTGCTTCTTCTGATTCACCCCCCAGACATCACCTTCTCCTTCTCCTTCTTCTACTTCTTCTGATTCACCCTCCAGACTTCACCTTCTCCTTCTCCTTCTTCTGCTTCTTCTGATTCACCCTCCAGACTTCACCTTCTCCTTCTCATTCTTCTGCTTCTTCTGATTCACCCTGCAGACTTCACCTTCTCCTTCTCCTTCTTCTGCTTCTTCTGATTCACCCTCCAGACTTCACCTTCTCCTTCTCCTTCTTCTGCTTCTTCTGATTCACCCTCCAGACTTCACCTTCTCCTTCTCCTTCTTCTACTTCTTCTGATTCACCCTCCAGACTTCACCTTCTCCTTCTCTTTCTTCTGCTTCTTCTGATTCACCCTCCAGACTTCACCTTCTCCTTCTCCTTCTTCTGATTCTTCTGATTCACCCTCCAGACTTCACCTTCTCCTTCTCCTTCTTCTGCTTCTTCTGATCCACCCTCCTGACTTCACCTTCTCCTTCTCCTTCTTCTACTTCTTCTGATTCACCCTCCTGACTTCACCTTCTCCTTCTCCTTCTTCTACTTCTTCTGCTTCACCCTCCAGACTTCACCTTCTCCTTCTCCTTCTTCTACTTCTTCTGATTCACCCTCCAGACTTGACCTTCTCCTTTTCCTTCTTCTACTTCTTCTGATTCACCCTCCAGACTTCACCTTCTCCTTCTCCTTCTTCTGCTTCTTCTGCTTCACCGTCCTGACTGCACCTTCTCCTTCTCCTTCTTCTACTTCTTCTGCTTCATCCCCCTGACATCACCTGCTCCTTCTCCTTCTTCTGCTTCTTCTGATTCACCCTCCTAACTTCACCTTCTCCTTCTCCTTCTTCTGCTTCTTCTGATTCACCCTCCAGACTTCACCTTCTCCTTCTCCTTCTTCTGATTCTTCTGATTCACCCTCCAGACTTCACCTTCTCCTTCTCCATCTTCTGCTTCTTCTGATTCACCCTCCTGACTTCACCTTCTCCTTCTCCTTCTTCTACTTCTTCTGATTCACCCTCCTGACTTCACCTTTTCCTTCTCCATCTTCTAATTCTTCTGCTTCACCCTCCAGACTTCAACTTCTCCTTCTCCTTCTTCTACTTCTTCTGATTCACCCTCCAGACTTCACCTTCTCCTTCTACTTCTTCTGCTTCTTCTGATTCACCCTCCAGACTTCACCTTCTCCTTCTCCTTCCTCTGCTTCTTCTGATTCACCCTCCAGACTTCACCTTCTCCTTCTCCTTCTTCTACTTCTTCTGATTCACCCTCCAGACTTCACCATCTCCTTCTCTTTCTTCTGCTTCTTCTGATTCACCCTCCAGACTTCACCTTCTCCTTCTCCTTCTTCTGATTCTTCTGATTCACCCTCCAGACTTCACCTTCTCCTTCTCCTTCTTCTGCTTCTTCTGATTCACCCTCCTGACTTCACCTTCTCCTTCTCCTTCTTCTACTTCTTCTGATTCACCCTCCTGACTTCACCTTCTCCTTCTCCTTCTTCTACTTCTTCTGCTTCACCCTCCAGACTTCACCTTCTCCTTCTCCTTCTTCTACTTCTTCTGATTCAACCTCCAGACTTCAGCTTCTCCTTCTCCTTCTTCTACTTCTTCTGATTCACCCTCCAGACTTCACCTTCTCCTTCTCCTTCTTCTACTTCTTCTGATTCACCCTCCAGACTTCACCTTCTCCTTCTCCTTCTTCTGCTTCTTCTGATTCACCCTCCAGACTTCACCTTCTCCTTCTCCTTATTCTGCTTCTTCTGATTCACCCTCCAGACTTCTCCTTCTCCTTCTCCTTCTTCTGCTTCTTCTGATTCACCCTCCAGACTTCACCTTCTCCTTCTCCTTCTTCTGCTTCTTCTGATTCACCCTCCAGACTTCACCTTCTCCTTCTCCTTCTTCTACTTCTTCTGATTCACCCTCCAGACTTCACCTTCTCCATCTCCTTCTTCTGCTTCTTCTGATTCACCCTCCAGACTTCACCTTCTCCTTCTCCTTCGTCTACTTCTTCTGATTCACCCTCCAGACTACACCTTCTCCTTCTCCTTCTTCTACTTCTTCTGATTCACCCTCCAGACTTCACCTTCTCCTTCTCCTTCTTCTGTTTCTTCTGATACACCGTCCAGACTTCACCTTCTCCTTCTCCTTCTTCTACTACTTCTGATTCACCCTCCAGACTTCACCTTCTCCTTCTCCTTCTTCTACTTCTTCTGATTCACCCTCCAGACTTCATCTTCTCCTTCTCCTTCTTCTGCTTCTTCTGATTCTCCCTCCAGACTTCACCTTCTCCTTCTCCTTCTTCTGCTTCTTCTGATTCACCCTCCAGACTTCACCTTCTCCTTCTCCTTCTTCTACTTCTTCTGATTCACCCTCCAGACTTCACCTTCTCCTTCTCCATCTTCCACTTCTTCTGATTCACCCTCCAGTCTTCACCTTCTCCTTCTCCTTCTTCTGTTTCTTCTGCTTCACCCTCCAGACTTCACCTTCTCCTTCTCTTTCTTCTGCTTCTTCTGATTCACCCTCCAGACTTCACCTTCTCCTTCTCCTTCTTCTGATTCTTCTGATTCACCCTCCAGACTTCACCTTCTCCTTCTCCTTCTTCTGCTTCTTCTGATTCACCCTCCTGACTTCACCTTCTCCTTCTCCTTCTTCTACTTCTTCTGATTCACCCTCCTGACTTCACCTTCTCCTTCTCCTTCTTCTACTTCTTCTGCTTCACCCTCCAGACTTCACCTTCTCCTTCTCCTTCTTCTACTTCTTCTGATTCACCCTCCAGACTTCATCTTCTCCTTCTCCTTCTTCTGCTTCTTCTGATTCACCCTCCAGACTTCACCTTCTCCTTCTCCTTATTCTGCTTCTTCTGATTCACCATCCAGACTTCACCTTCTCCTTCTCCTTATTCTGCTTCTTCTGATTCACCCTCCAGACTTCACCATCTCCTTCTCCTTCTTCTGCTTCTTCTTATTCACCCTCCTGACTTCACCTTCTCCTTCTCCTTCTTCTACTTCTTCTGCTTCACCCTCCAGACTTCAACTTGTCCTTCTCCTTCTTCTACTTCTTCTGATTCACCCTCCAGACTTCGCCTTCTTCATCTCCTTCTTCTGCTTCTTCTGATTCACCCTCCAGACTTCACCTTCTCCTTCTCCTTCGTCTACTTCTTCTGATTCACCCTCCAGACTTCACCTTCTCCTTCTCCTTCTTCTGCTTCTTCTGATTCACCCTCCAGACTTCACCTTCTCCTTCTCCTTCTTCTACTTCTTCTGATTCACCCTCCAGACTTCACCTTCTCCTTCTCTTTCTTCTGCTTCTTCAGATTCACCCTCCAGACTTCACCTTCTCCTTCTCCTTCTGATTCTTCTGATTCACCCTCCAGACTTCACCTTCTCCTTCTCCTTCTTCTGCTTCTTCTGATTCACCCTCCTGACTTCACCTTCTCCTTCTCCTTCTTCTACATCTTCTGATTCACCCTCCTGACTTCACCTTCTCCTTCTCCTTCTTCTACTTCTTCTGCTTCACCCTCCAGACTTCACCTTCTCCTTCTCCTTCTTCTACTTCTTCTGATTCACCCTCCAGACTTCACCTTGTCCTTCTCCTTCTTCTACTTCTTCTGATTCACCCTCCAGACTTCACCTTCTCCTTCTCCTTCTTCTACTTCTTCTGATTCACCCTCCGGACTTCACCTTCTCCTTCTCCTTCTTCTGCTTCTTCTGATTCACCCTCCAGACTTCACCTTCTCCTTCTCCTTATTCTGCTTTTCTGAATCACCCTCCAGACTTCACCTTCTCCTTCTCCTTCTTCTGCTTCTTCTGATTCACCCTCCAGACTTCACCTTCTCCTTCTCCTTCTTCTGCTTCTTCTGATTCACCCTCCAGACTTCACCTTCTCCTTCTCCTTCTTCTACTTCTTCTGATTCACCCTCCAGACTTCACCTTCTCCATCTCCTTATTCTGCTTCTTCTGATTCACCCTCCAGACTTCACCTTCTCCTTCTCCTTCGTCTACTTCTTCTGATTCACCCTCCAGACTACACCTTCTCCTTCTCCTTCTTCTACTTCTTCTGATTCACCCTCCAGACTTCACCTTCTCCTTCTCCTTCTTCTACTTCTTCTGATTCTTCTGATTCACCCTCCAGACTTCACCTTCTCCTTCTCCTTCTTCTGCTTCTTCAGATTCACCCTCCAGACTTCACCTTCTCCTTCTTCTACTTCTTCTGATTCACCCTCCAGACTTCACCTTCTCCTTCTCCTTCTTCTACTTCTTCTGATTCACCCTCCAGTCTTCACCTTCTCCTTCTCCTTCTTCTGTTTCTTCTGCTTCACCCTCCAGACTTCACCTTCTCCTTCTCTTTCTTCTGCTTCTTCTGATTCACCCTCCAGACTTCACCTTCTCCTTCTCCTTCTTCTGATTCTTCTGATTCACCCTCCAGACTTCACCTTCTCCTTCTCCTTCTTCTACTTCTTCTGATTCACCCACCTGACTTCACCTTCTCCTTCTCCTTCTTCTACTTCTTCTGCTTCACCCTCCAGACTTCACCTTCTCCTTCTCCTTCTTCTACTTCTTCTGATTCACCCTCCAGACTTCACCTTCTCCTTCTCCTTCTTCTGCTTCTTCTGATTCACCCTCCAGACTTCAACTTCTCCTTCTCCTTATTCTGCTCCTTCTGATTCACCCTCCAGACTTCACCTTCTCCTTCTCCTTATTCTGCTTCTTCTGATTCACCCTCCAGACTTCACCTTCTCCTTCTCCTTCCTCTGCTTCTTCTGATTCACCCTCCAGACTTCACCTTCTCCTTCTCCTTCTTCTGATTCTTCTGATTCACCCTCCAGACTTCACCTTCTCCTTCTCCATCTTCTGCTTCTTCTGATTCACCCTCCTGACTTCACCTTCTCCTTCTCCTTCTTCTACTTCTTCTGATTCACCCTCCTGACTTCACCTTCTCCTTCTCCATCTTCTAATTCTTCTGCTTCACCCTCCAGTCTTCACCTTCTCCTTCTCCTTCTTCTACTTCTTCTGATTCACCCTCCAGACTTCACCTTCTCCTTCTCCTTCTTCTGCTTCTTCTGATTCACCCTCCAGACTTCACCTTCTCCTTCTCCTTCTTCTGCTTCTTCTGATTCACCCTGCAGACTTCACCTTCTCCTTCTCCTTCTTCTGCTTCTTCTGATTCACCCTCCAGACTTCACCTTCTCCTTCTCCTTCTTCTGCTTCTTCTGATTCACCCTCCAGACTTCACCTTCTCCTTCTCCTTCTTCTACTTCTTCTGATTCACCCTCCAGACTTCACCTTCTCCTTCTCTTTCTTCTGCTTCTTCTGATTCACCCTCCAGACTTCACCTTCTCCTTCTCCTTCTTCTGATTCTTCTGATTCACCCTCCAGACTTCACCTTCTCCTTCTCCTTCTTCTGCTTCTTCTGATCCACCCTCCTGACTTCACCTTCTCCTTCTCCTTCTTCTACTTCTTCTGATTCACCCTCCTGACTTCACCTTCTCCTTCTCCTTCTTCTACTTCTTCTGCTTCACCCTCCAGACTTCACCTTCTCCTTCTCCTTCTTCTACTTCTTCTGATTCACCCTCCAGACTTGACCTTCTCCTTTTCCTTCTTCTACTTCTTCTGATTCACCCTCCAGACTTCACCTTCTCCTTCTCCTTCTTCTGCTTCTTCTGCTTCACCGTCCTGACTGCACCTTCTCCTTCTCCTTCTTCTACTTCTTCTGCTTCATCCCCCTGACATCACCTGCTCCTTCTCCTTCTTCTGCTTCTTCTGATTCACCCTCCTAACTTCACCTTCTCCTTCTCCTTCTTCTGCTTCTTCTGATTCACCCTCCTGACTTCACCTTCACCTTCTCCTTCTTCTGCTTCTTCTGATTCACCCTCCAGACTTCACCTTCTCCTTCTCCTTCTTCTGCTTCTTCTGATTCACCCTCCAGACTTCACCTTCTCCTTCTCCTTCTTCTGCTTCTTCTGATTCACCCTCCAGACTACACCTTCTCCTTCTCCTTCTTCTACTTCTTCTGATTCACCCTCCAGACTTCACCTTCTCCTTCTCCTTCTTCTGTTTCTTCTGATTCACCCTCCAGACTTCACCTTCTCCTTCTCCTTCTTCTGCTTCTTCTGATTCACCCTCCAGACTTCACCTTCTCCTTCTCCTTCTTCTGCTTCTTCTGATTCACCCCCCAGACATCACCTTCTCCTTCTCCTTCTTCTACTTCTTCTGATTCACCCTCCAGACTTCATCTTCTCCTTCTCCTTCTTCTGCTTCTTCTGATTCACCCTCCAGACTTCACCTTCTCCTTCTCCTTCTTCTGCTTCTTCTGATTCACCCTCCTGACTTCACCTTCTCCTTCTCCTTCTTCTGCTTCTTCTGATTCACCCTCCAGACTTCACCTTCTCCTTCTCCTTCTTCTGCTTCTTCTGATTCACCCTCCAGACTTCACCTTCTCCTTCTCCTTCTTCTGCTTCTTCTGATTCACCCTCCAGACTTCACCTTCTCCTTCTCCTTCTTCTACTTCTTCTGATTCACCCTCCAGACTTCAGCTTCTCCTTCTCCTTCTTCTACTTCTTCTGATTCACCCTCCAGTCTTCACCTTCTCCTTCTCCTTCTTCTGTTTCTTCTGCTTCACCCTCCAGACTTCACCTTCTCCTTCTCTTTCTTCTGCTTCTTCTGATTCACCCTCCAGACTTCACCTTCTCCTTCTCCTTCTTCTGATTCTTCTGATTCACCCTGCAGACTTCACCTTCTACTTCTCCTTCTTCTGCTTCTTCTGATTCACCCTCCTGATTTTACCTTCTCCTTCTCCTTCTTCTACTTCTTCTGATTCACCCTCCTGACTTCACCTTCTCCTTCTCCTTCTTCTGCTTCACCCTCCAGACTTCACCTTCTCCTTCTCCTTCTTCTACTTCTTCTGATTCACCCTCCAGACTTCACCTTCTCCTTCTCCTTCTTCTGCTTCTTCTGATTCACCCTCCAGACTTCACCTTCTCCTTCTCCTTATTCTGCTTCTTCTCATTCACCCTCCAGACTTCACCTTCTCCTTCTCCTTCTTCTGCTTCTTCTGATTCACCCTCCAGACTTCACCTTCTCCTTCTACTGCTTCTGCTTCTTCTGATTCACCCTCCAGACTTCACCTTCTCCTTCTCCTTCCTCTGCTTCTTCTGATTCACCCTCCAGACTTCACCTTCTCCTTCTCCTTCTTCTACTTCTTCTGATTCACCCTCCAGACTTCACCATCTCCTTCTCTTTCTTCTGCTTCTTCTGATTCACCCTCCAGACTTCACCTTCTCCTTCTCCTTCTTCTGATTCTTCTGATTCACCCTCCAGACTTCACCTTCTCCTTCTCCTTCTTCTGCTTCACCCTCCTGACTTCACCTTCTCCTTCTCCTTCTTCTACTTCTTCTGATTCACCCTCCTGACTTCACCTTCTCCTTCTCCTTCTTCTACTTCTTCTGCTTCACCCTCCAGACTTCACCTTCTCCTTCTCCTTCTTCTACTTCTTCTGATTCAACCTCCAGACTTCACCTTCTCCTTCTTCTACTTCTTCTGATTCACCCTCCAGACTTCACCTTCTCCTTCTCCTTCTTCTACTTCTTCTGATTCACCCTCCAGACTTCACCTTCTCCTTCTCCTTCTTCTGCTTCTTCTGATTCACCCTCCAGACTTCACCTTCTCCTTCTCCTTATTCTGCTTCTTCTGATTCACCCTCCAGACTTCTCCTTCTCCTTCTCCTTCTTCTGCTTCTTCTGATTCACCCTCCAGAATTCACCTTCTCCTTCTCCTTCTTCTGCTTCTTCTGATTCACCCTCCAGACTTCACCTTCTCCTTCTCCTTCTTCTACTTCTTCTGATTCACCCTCCAGACTTCACCTTCTCCATCTCCTTCTTCTGCTTCTTCTGATTCACCCTCCAGACTTCACCTTCTCCTTCTCCTTCGTCTACTTCTTCTGATTCACCCTCCAGACTACACCTTCTCCTTCTCCTTCTTCTACTTCTTCTGATTCAAACTCCAGACTTCACCTTCTCCTTCTCCTTCTTCTGTTTCTTCTGATACACCGTCCAGACTTCACCTTCTCCTTCTCCTTCTTCTACTACTTCTGATTCACCCTCCAGACTTCACCTTCTCCTTCTCCTTCTTCTACTTCTTCTGATTCACCCTCCAGACTTCATCTTCTCCTTCTCCTTCTTCTGCTTCTTCTGATTCTCCCTCCAGACTTCACCTTCTCCTTCTCCTTCTTCTGCTTCTTCTGATTCAACCTCCAGACGTCACCTTCTCCTTCTCCTTCTTCTACTTCTTCTGATTCACCCTCCAGACTTAACCTTCTCCTTCTCCTTCTTCCACTTCTTCTGATTCACCCTCCAGGCTTCACCTTCTCCTTCTCCTTCTTCTGTTTCTTGTGCTTCACCCTCCAGACTTCACCTTCTCCTTCTCTTTCTTCTGCTTCTTCTGATTCACCCTCCAGACTTCACCTTCTCCTTCTCCTTCTTCTGATTCTTCTGATTCACCCTCCAGACTTCACCTTCTCCTTCTCCTTCTTCTGCTTCTTCTGATTCACCCTCCTGACTTCACCTTCTCCTTCTCCTTCTTCTACTTCTTCTGATTCACCCTCCTGACTTCACCTTCTCCTTCTCCTTCTTCTACTTCTTCTGCTTCACCCTCCAGACTTCACCTTCTCCTTCTCCTTCTTCTACTTCTTCTGCTTCACCCTCCAGACTTCACCTTCTCCTTCTCCTTCTTCTACTTCTTCTGATTCAACCTCCAGACTTCACCTTCTCCTTCTCCTTCTTCTACTTCTTCTGATTCACCCTCCAGACTTCACCTTCTCCTTCTCCTTCTTCTACTTCTTCTGATTCACCCTCCAGACTTCACCTTCTCCTTCTCCTCCTTCTGCTTCTTCTGATTCACCCTCCAGACTTCACCTTCTCCTTCTCCTTATTCTGCTTCTTCTGATTCACCCTCCAGACTTCTCCTTCTCCTTCTCCTTCTTCTGCTTCTTCTGATTCACCCTCCAGACTTCACCTTCTCCTTCTCCTTCTTCTGCTTCTTCTGATTCACCCTCCAGACTTCACCTTCTCCTTCTCCTTCTTCTACTTCTTCTGATTCACCCTCCAGACTTCACCTTCTCCATCTCCTTCTTCTGCTTCTTCTGATTCACCCTCCAGACTTCACCTTCTCCTTCTCCTTCTTCTGCTTCTTCTGATTCACCCTCCAGACTACACCTTCTCCTTCTCCTTCTTCTACTTCTTCTGATTCACCCTCCAGACTTCACCTTCTCCTTCTCCTTCTTCTGTTTCTTCTGATTCACCCTCCAGACTTCACCTTCTCCTTCTCCTTCTTCTGCTTCTTCTGATTCACCCTCCAGACTTCACCTTCTCCTTCTCCTTCTTCTGCTTCTTCTGATTCACCCCCCAGACATCACCTTCTCCTTCTCCTTCTTCTACTTCTTCTGATTCCCCCTCCAGACTTCATCTTCTCCTTCTCCTTCTTCTGCTTCTTCTGATTCACCCTCCAGACTACACCTTCTCCTTCTCCTTCTTCTACTTCTTCTGATTCACCCTCCAGACTTCACCTTCTCCTTCTCCTTCTTCTGTTTCTTCTGATTCACCCTCCAGACTTCACCTTCTCCTTCTCCTTCTTCTGCTTCTTCTGATTCACCCTCCAGACTTCACCTTCTCCTTCTCCTTCTTCTGCTTCTTCTGATTCACCCCCCAGACATCACCTTCTCCTTCTCCTTCTTCTACTTCTTCTGATTCACCCTCCAGACTTCATCTTCTCCTTCTCCTTCTTCTGCTTCTTCTGATTCACCCTCCAGACTTCACCTTCTCCTTCTCCTTCTTCTGCTTCTTCTGATTCACCCTCCTGACTTCACCTTCTCCTTCTCCTTCTTCTGCTTCTTCTGATTCACCCTCCAGACTTCACCTTCTCCTTCTCCTTCTTCTGCTTCTTCTGATTCACCCTCCAGACTTCACCTTCTCCTTCTCCTTCTTCTGCTTCTTCTGATTCACCCTCCAGACTTCACCTTCTCCTTCTCCTTCTTCTACTTCTTCTGATTCACCCTCCAGACTTCAGCTTCTCCTTCTCCTTCTTCTACTTCTTCTGATTCACCCTCCAGTCTTCACCTTCTCCTTCTCCTTCTTCTGTTTCTTCTGCTTCACCCTCCAGACTTCACCTTCTCCTTCTCTTTCTTCTGCTTCTTCTGATTCACACTCCAGACTTCACCTTCTCCTTCTCCTTCTTCTGATTCTTCTGATTCACCCTCCAGACTTCACCTTCTCCTTCTCCTTATTCTGCTTCTTCTCATTCACCCTCCAGACTTCACCTTCTCCTTCTCCTTCTTCTGCTTCTTCTGATTCACCCTCCAGACTTCACCTTCTCCTTCTACTGCTTCTGCTTCTTCTGATTCACCCTCCAGACTTCACCTTCTCCTTCTCCTTCCTCTGCTTCTTCTGATTCACCCTCCAGACTTCACCTTCTCCTTCTCCTTCTTCTACTTCTTCTGATTCACCCTCCAGACTTCACCATCTCCTTCTTTTTCTTCTGCTTCTTCTGATTCACCCTCCAGACTTCACCTTCTCCTTCTCCTTCTTCTGATTCTTCTGATTCACCCTCCAGACTTCACCTTCTCCTTCTCCTTCTTCTGCTTCACCCTCCTGACTTCACCTTCTCCTTCTCCTTCTTCTACTTCTTCTGATTCACCCTCCTGACTTCACCTTCTCCTTCTCCTTCTTCTACTTCTTCTGCTTCACCCTCCAGACTTCACCTTCTCCTTCTCCTTCTTCTACTTCTTCTGATTCAACCTCCAGACTTCACCTTCTCCTTCTTCTACTTCTTCTGATTCACCCTCCAGACTTCACCTTCTCCTTCTCCTTCTTCTACTTCTTCTGATTCACCCTCCAGACTTCACCTTCTCCTTCTCCTTCTTCTGCTTCTTCTGATTCACCCTCCAGACTTCACCTTCTCCTTCTCCTTATTCTGCTTCTTCTGATTCACCCTCCAGACTTCTCCTTCTCCTTCTCCTTCTTCTGCTTCTTCTGATTCACCCTCCAGAATTCACCTTCTCCTTCTCCTTCTTCTGCTTCTTCTGATTCACCCTCCAGACTTCACCTTCTCCTTCTCCTTCTTCTACTTCTTCTGATTCACCCTCCAGACTTCACCTTCTCCATCTCCTTCTTCTGCTTCTTCTGATTCACCCTCCAGACTTCACCTTCTCCTTCTCCTTCTTCTACTTCTTCTGATTCACCCTCCAGACTTCACCTTCTCCTTCTCCTTCTTCTGTTTCTTCTGATACACCGTCCAGACTTCACCTTCTCCTTCTCCTTCTTCTACTACTTCTGATTCACCCTCCAGACTTCACCTTCTCCTTCTCCTTCTTCTACTTCTTCTGATTCACCCTCCAGACTTCATCTTCTCCTTCTCCTTCTTCTGCTTCTTCTGATTCTCCCTCCAGACTTCACCTTCTCCTTCTCCTTCTTCTGCTTCTTCTGATTCAACCTCCAGACGTCACCTTCTCCTTCTCCTTCTTCTACTTCTTCTGATTCACCCTCCAGACTTAACCTTCTCCTTCTCCTTCTTCCACTTCTTCTGATTCACCCTCCAGGCTTCACCTTCTCCTTCTCCTTCTTCTGTTTCTTGTGCTTCACCCTCCAGACTTCACCTTCTCCTTCTCTTTCTTCTGCTTCTTCTGATTCACCCTCCAGACTTCACCTTCTCCTTCTCCTTCTTCTGATTCTTCTGATTCACCCTCCAGACTTCACCTTCTCCTTCTCCTTCTTCTGCTTCTTCTGATTCACCCTCCTGACTTCACCTTCTCCTTCTCCTTCTTCTACTTCTTCTGATTCACCCTCCTGACTTCACCTTCTCCTTCTCCTTCTTCTACTTCTTCTGCTTCACCCTCCAGACTTCACCTTCTCCTTCTCCTTCTTCTACTTCTTCTGCTTCACCCTCCAGACTTCACCTTCTCCTTCTCCTTCTTCTACTTCTTCTGATTCAACCTCCAGACTTCACCTTCTCCTTCTCCTTCTTCTACTTCTTCTGATTCACCCTCCAGACTTCACCTTCTCCTTCTCCTTCTTCTACTTCTTCTGATTCACCCTCCAGACTTCACCTTCTCCTTTTCCTTCTTCTGCTTCTTCTGATTCACCCTCCAGACTTCACCTTCTCCTTCTCCTTATTCTGCTTCTTCTGATTCACCCTCCAGACTTCTCCTTCTCCTTCTCCTTCTTCTGCTTCTTCTGATTCACCCTCCAGACTTCACCTTCTCCTTCTCCTTCTTCTGCTTCTTCTGATTCACCCTCCAGACTTCACCTTCTCCTTCTCCTTCTTCTACTTCTTCTGATTCACCCTCCAGACTTCACCTTCTCCATCTCCTTCTTCTGCTTCTTCTGATTCACCCTCCAGACTTCACCTTCTCCTTCTCCTTCGTCTACTTCTTCTGATTCACCCTCCAGACTACACCTTCTCCTTCTCCTTCTTCTACTTCTTCTGATTCACCCTCCAGACTTCACCTTCTCCTTCTCTTTCTTCTGTTTCTTCTGATACACCGTCCAGACTTCACCTTCTCCTTCTCCTTCTTCTACTACTTCTGATTCACCCTCCAGACTTCACCTTCTCCTTCTCCTTCTTCTACTTCTTCTGATTCACCCTCCAGACTTCATCTTCTCCTTCTCCTTCTTCTGCTTCTTCTGATTCTCCCTCCAGACTTCACCTTCTCCTTCTCCTTCTTCTGCTTCTTCTGATTCAACCTCCAGACGTCACCTTCTCCTTCTCCTTCTTCTACTTCTTCTGATTCACCCTCCAGACTTCACCTTCTCCTTCTCCTTCTTCCACTTCTTCTGATTCACCCTCCAGGCTTCACCTTCTCCTTCTCCTTCTTCTGTTTCTTGTGCTTCACCCTCCGGACTTCACCTTCGCATTCTCTTTCTTCTGCTTCTTCTGATTCACCCTCCAGACTTCACCTTCTCCTTCTCCTGATTCTTCTGATTCACCCTCCAGACTTCACCTTCTCCTTCTCCTTCTTCTGCTTCTTCTGATTCACCCTCCTGACTTCACCTTCTCCTTCTCCTTCTTCTACTTCTTCTGATTCACCCTCCTGACTTCACCTTCTCCTTCTCCTTCTTCTACTTCTTCTGCTTCACCCTCCAGACTTCACCTTCTCCTTCTCCTTCTTCTACTTCTTCTGATTCACCCTCCAGACTTCATCTTCTCCTTCTCCTTCTTCTGCTTCTTCTGATTCACCCTCCAGACTTCACCTTCTCCTTCTCCTTATTCTGCTTCTTCTGATTCACCCTCCAGACTTCACCTTCTCCTTCTCCTTATTCTGCTTCTTCTGATTCACCCTCCAGACTTCACCTTCTCCTTCTCCTTCTTCTGCTTCTTCTTATTCACCCTCCTGACTTCACCTTCTCCTTCTCCTTCTTCTACTTCTTCTGATTCACCCTCCTAACTTCACCTTCTCCTTCTCCTTCTTCTACTTCTTCTGCTTCACCCTCCAGACTGCACCTTCTCCTTCTCCTTCTTCTACTTCTTCTGATTCACCCTCCAGACTTCACCTTCTCCTTCTCCTTCTTCTGCTTCTTCTGATTCACCCTCCAGACTTCAACTTCTCCTTCTCCTTATTCTGCTCCTTCTGATTCACCCTCCAGACTTCACCTTCTCCTTCTCCTTATTCTGCTTCTTCTGATTCACCCTCCAGACTTCACCTTCTCCTTCTCCTTCCTCTGCTTCTTCTGATTCACCCTCCAGACTTCACCTTCTCCTTCTCCTTCTTCTGATTCTTCTGATTCACCCTCCAGACTTCACCTTCTCCTTCTCCATCTTCTGCTTCTTCTGATTCACCCTCCTGACTTCACCTTCTCCTTCTCCTTCTTCTACTTCTTCTGATTCACCCTCCTGACTTCACCTTCCCCTTCTCCATCTTCTAATTCTTCTGCTTCACCCTCCAGACTTCAACTTCTCCTTCTCCTTCTTCTACTTCTTCTGATTCACCCTCCAGACTTCACCTTCTCCTTCTCCTTCTTCTGCTTCTTCTGATTCACCCTCCAGACTTCACCTTCTCCTTCTCCTTCTTCTGCTTCTTCTGATTCACCCTGCAGACTTCACCTTCTCCTTCTCCTTCTTCTGCTTCTTCTGATTCACCCTCCAGACTTCACCTTCTCCTTCTCCTTCTTCTGCTTCTTCTGATTCACCCTCCAGACTTCACCTTCTCCTTCTCCTTCTTCTACTTCTTCTGATTCACCCTCCAGACTTCACCTTCTCCTTCTCTTTCTTCTGCTTCTTCTGATTCACCCTCCAGACTTCACCTTCTCCTTCTCCTTCTTCTGATTCTTCTGATTCACCCTCCAGACTTCACCTTCTCCTTCTCCTTCTTCTGCTTCTTCTGATCCACCCTCCTGACTTCACCTTCTCCTTCTCCTTCTTCTACTTCTTCTGATTCACCCTCCTGACTTCACCTTCTCCTTCTCCTTCTTCTACTTCTTCTGCTTCACCCTCCAGACTTCACCTTCTCCTTCTCCTTCTTCTACTTCTTCTGATTCACCCTCCAGACTTGACCTTCTCCTTTTCCTTCTTCTACTTCTTCTGATTCACCCTCCAGACTTCACCTTCTCCTTCTCCTTCTTCTGCTTCTTCTGCTTCACCGTCCTGACTGCACCTTCTCCTTCTCCTTCTTCTACTTCTTCTGCTTCATCCCCCTGACATCACCTGCTCCTTCTCCTTCTTCTGCTTCTTCTGATTCACCCTCCTAACTTCACCTTCTCCTTCTCCTTCTTCTGCTTCTTCTGATTCACCCTCCAGACTTCACCTTCTCCTTCTCCTTCTTCTGATTCTTCTGATTCACCCTCCAGACTTCACCTTCTCCTTCTCCATCTTCTGCTTCTTCTGATTCACCCTCCTGACTTCACCTTCTCCTTCTCCTTCTTCTACTTCTTCTGATTCACCCTCCTGACTTCACCTTTTCCTTCTCCATCTTCTAATTCTTCTGCTTCACCCTCCAGACTTCAACTTCTCCTTCTCCTTCTTCTACTTCTTCTGATTCACCCTCCAGACTTCACCTTCTCCTTCTCCTTCTTCTGCTTCTTCTGATTCACCCTCCAGACTTCACCTTCTCCTTCTCCTTCTTCTGCTTCTTCTGATTCACCCTGCAGACTTCACCTTCTCCTTCTCCTTCTTCTGCTTCTTCTGATTCACCCTCCAGACTTCACCTTCTCCTTCTCCTTCTTCTGCTTCTTCTGATTCACCCTCCAGACTTCACCTTCTCCTTCTCCTTCTTCTACTTCTTCTGATTCACCCTCCAGACTTCACCTTCTCCTTCTCTTTCTTCTGCTTCTTCTGATTCACCCTCCAGACTTCACCTTCTCCTTCTCCTTCTTCTGATTCTTCTGATTCACCCTCCAGACTTCACCTTCTCCTTCTCCTTCTTCTGCTTCTTCTGATCCACCCTCCTGACTTCACCTTCTCCTTCTCCTTCTTCTACTTCTTCTGATTCACCCTCCTGACTTCACCTTCTCCTTCTCCTTCTTCTACTTCTTCTGCTTCACCCTCCAGACTTCACCTTCTCCTTCTCCTTCTTCTACTTCTTCTGATTCACCCTCCAGACTTGACCTTCTCCTTTTCCTTCTTCTACTTCTTCTGATTCACCCTCCAGACTTCACCTTCTCCTTCTCCTTCTTCTGCTTCTTCTGCTTCACCGTCCTGACTGCACCTTCTCCTTCTCCTTCTTCTACTTCTTCTGCTTCATCCCCCTGACATCACCTGCTCCTTCTCCTTCTTCTGCTTCTTCTGATTCACCCTCCTAACTTCACCTTCTCCTTCTCCTTCTTCTGCTTCTTCTGATTCACCCTCCTGACTTCACCTTCACCTTCTCCTTCTTCTGCTTCTTCTGATTCACCCTCCAGACTTCACCTTCTCCTTCTCCTTCTTCTGCTTCTTCTGATTCACCCTCCAGACTTCACCTTCTCCTTCTCCTTCTTCTGCTTCTTCTGATTCACCCTCCAGACTACACCTTCTCCTTCTCCTTCTTCTACTTCTTCTGATTCACCCTCCAGACTTCACCTTCTCCTTCTCCTTCTTCTGTTTCTTCTGATTCACCCTCCAGACTTCACCTTCTCCTTCTCCTTCTTCTGCTTCTTCTGATTCACCCTCCAGACTTCACCTTCTCCTTCTCCTTCTTCTGCTTCTTCTGATTCACCCCCCAGACATCACCTTCTCCTTCTCCTTCTTCTACTTCTTCTGATTCACCCTCCAGACTTCACCTTCTCCTTCTCCTTCTTCTGCTTCTTCTGATTCACCCTCCAGACTTCACCTTCTCCTTCTCATTCTTCTGCTTCTTCTGATTCACCCTGCAGACTTCACCTTCTCCTTCTCCTTCTTCTGCTTCTTCTGATTCACCCTCCAGACTTCACCTTCTCCTTCTCCTTCTTCTGCTTCTTCTGATTCACCCTCCAGACTTCACCTTCTCCTTCTCCTTCTTCTACTTCTTCTGATTCACCCTCCAGACTTCACCTTCTCCTTCTCTTTCTTCTGCTTCTTCTGATTCACCCTCCAGACTTCACCTTCTCCTTCTCCTTCTTCTGATTCTTCTGATTCACCCTCCAGACTTCACCTTCTCCTTCTCCTTCTTCTGCTTCTTCTGATCCACCCTCCTGACTTCACCTTCTCCTTCTCCTTCTTCTACTTCTTCTGATTCACCCTCCTGACTTCACCTTCTCCTTCTCCTTCTTCTACTTCTTCTGCTTCACCCTCCAGACTTCACCTTCTCCTTCTCCTTCTTCTACTTCTTCTGATTCACCCTCCAGACTTGACCTTCTCCTTTTCCTTCTTCTACTTCTTCTGATTCACCCTCCAGACTTCACCTTCTCCTTCTCCTTCTTCTGCTTCTTCTGCTTCACCGTCCTGACTGCACCTTCTCCTTCTCCTTCTTCTACTTCTTCTGCTTCATCCCCCTGACATCACCTGCTCCTTCTCCTTCTTCTGCTTCTTCTGATTCACCCTCCTAACTTCACCTTCTCCTTCTCCTTCTTCTGCTTCTTCTGATTCACCCTCCAGACTTCACCTTCTCCTTCTCCTTCTTCTGATTCTTCTGATTCACCCTCCAGACTTCACCTTCTCCTTCTCCATCTTCTGCTTCTTCTGATTCACCCTCCTGACTTCACCTTCTCCTTCTCCTTCTTCTACTTCTTCTGATTCACCCTCCTGACTTCACCTTTTCCTTCTCCATCTTCTAATTCTTCTGCTTCACCCTCCAGACTTCAACTTCTCCTTCTCCTTCTTCTACTTCTTCTGATTCACCCTCCAGACTTCACCTTCTCCTTCTCCTTCTTCTGCTTCTTCTGATTCACCCTCCAGACTTCACCTTCTCCTTCTCCTTCTTCTGCTTCTTCTGATTCACCCTGCAGACTTCACCTTCTCCTTCTCCTTCTTCTGCTTCTTCTGATTCACCCTCCAGACTTCACCTTCTCCTTCTCCTTCTTCTGCTTCTTCTGATTCACCCTCCAGACTTCACCTTCTCCTTCTCCTTCTTCTACTTCTTCTGATTCACCCTCCAGACTTCACCTTCTCCTTCTCTTTCTTCTGCTTCTTCTGATTCACCCTCCAGACTTCACCTTCTCCTTCTCCTTCTTCTGATTCTTCTGATTCACCCTCCAGACTTCACCTTCTCCTTCTCCTTCTTCTGCTTCTTCTGATCCACCCTCCTGACTTCACCTTCTCCTTCTCCTTCTTCTACTTCTTCTGATTCACCCTCCTGACTTCACCTTCTCCTTCTCCTTCTTCTACTTCTTCTGCTTCACCCTCCAGACTTCACCTTCTCCTTCTCCTTCTTCTACTTCTTCTGATTCACCCTCCAGACTTGACCTTCTCCTTTTCCTTCTTCTACTTCTTCTGATTCACCCTCCAGACTTCACCTTCTCCTTCTCCTTCTTCTGCTTCTTCTGCTTCACCGTCCTGACTGCACCTTCTCCTTCTCCTTCTTCTACTTCTTCTGCTTCATCCCCCTGACATCACCTGCTCCTTCTCCTTCTTCTGCTTCTTCTGATTCACCCTCCTAACTTCACCTTCTCCTTCTCCTTCTTCTGCTTCTTCTGATTCACCCTCCTGACTTCACCTTCACCTTCTCCTTCTTCTGCTTCTTCTGATTCACCCTCCAGACTTCACCTTCTCCTTCTCCTTCTTCTGCTTCTTCTGATTCACCCTCCAGACTTCACCTTCTCCTTCTCCTTCTTCTGCTTCTTCTGATTCACCCTCCAGACTACACCTTCTCCTTCTCCTTCTTCTACTTCTTCTGATTCACCCTCCAGACTTCACCTTCTCCTTCTCCTTCTTCTGTTTCTTCTGATTCACCCTCCAGACTTCACCTTCTCCTTCTCCTTCTTCTGCTTCTTCTGATTCACCCTCCAGACTTCACCTTCTCCTTCTCCTTCTTCTGCTTCTTCTGATTCACCCCCCAGACATCACCTTCTCCTTCTCCTTCTTCTACTTCTTCTGATTCACCCTCCAGACTTCACCTTCTCCTTCTCCTTCTTCTGCTTCTTCTGATTCACCCTCCAGACTTCACCTTCTCCTTCTCATTCTTCTGCTTCTTCTGATTCACCCTGCAGACTTCACCTTCTCCTTCTCCTTCTTCTGCTTCTTCTGATTCACCCTCCAGACTTCACCTTCTCCTTCTCCTTCTTCTGCTTCTTCTGATTCACCCTCCAGACTTCACCTTCTCCTTCTCCTTCTTCTACTTCTTCTGATTCACCCTCCAGACTTCACCTTCTCCTTCTCTTTCTTCTGCTTCTTCTGATTCACCCTCCAGACTTCACCTTCTCCTTCTCCTTCTTCTGATTCTTCTGATTCACCCTCCAGACTTCACCTTCTCCTTCTCCTTCTTCTGCTTCTTCTGATCCACCCTCCTGACTTCACCTTCTCCTTCTCCTTCTTCTACTTCTTCTGATTCACCCTCCTGACTTCACCTTCTCCTTCTCCTTCTTCTACTTCTTCTGCTTCACCCTCCAGACTTCACCTTCTCCTTCTCCTTCTTCTACTTCTTCTGATTCACCCTCCAGACTTGACCTTCTCCTTTTCCTTCTTCTACTTCTTCTGATTCACCCTCCAGACTTCACCTTCTCCTTCTCCTTCTTCTGCTTCTTCTGCTTCACCGTCCTGACTGCACCTTCTCCTTCTCCTTCTTCTACTTCTTCTGCTTCATCCCCCTGACATCACCTGCTCCTTCTCCTTCTTCTGCTTCTTCTGATTCACCCTCCTAACTTCACCTTCTCCTTCTCCTTCTTCTGCTTCTTCTGATTCACCCTCCAGACTTCACCTTCTCCTTCTCCTTCTTCTGATTCTTCTGATTCACCCTCCAGACTTCACCTTCTCCTTCTCCATCTTCTGCTTCTTCTGATTCACCCTCCTGACTTCACCTTCTCCTTCTCCTTCTTCTACTTCTTCTGATTCACCCTCCTGACTTCACCTTTTCCTTCTCCATCTTCTAATTCTTCTGCTTCACCCTCCAGACTTCAACTTCTCCTTCTCCTTCTTCTACTTCTTCTGATTCACCCTCCAGACTTCACCTTCTCCTTCTCCTTCTTCTGCTTCTTCTGATTCACCCTCCAGACTTCACCTTCTCCTTCTCCTTCTTCTGCTTCTTCTGATTCACCCTGCAGACTTCACCTTCTCCTTCTCCTTCTTCTGCTTCTTCTGATTCACCCTCCAGACTTCACCTTCTCCTTCTCCTTCTTCTGCTTCTTCTGATTCACCCTCCAGACTTCACCTTCTCCTTCTCCTTCTTCTACTTCTTCTGATTCACCCTCCAGACTTCACCTTCTCCTTCTCTTTCTTCTGCTTCTTCTGATTCACCCTCCAGACTTCACCTTCTCCTTCTCCTTCTTCTGATTCTTCTGATTCACCCTCCAGACTTCACCTTCTCCTTCTCCTTCTTCTGCTTCTTCTGATCCACCCTCCTGACTTCACCTTCTCCTTCTCCTTCTTCTACTTCTTCTGATTCACCCTCCTGACTTCACCTTCTCCTTCTCCTTCTTCTACTTCTTCTGCTTCACCCTCCAGACTTCACCTTCTCCTTCTCCTTCTTCTACTTCTTCTGATTCACCCTCCAGACTTGACCTTCTCCTTTTCCTTCTTCTACTTCTTCTGATTCACCCTCCAGACTTCACCTTCTCCTTCTCCTTCTTCTGCTTCTTCTGCTTCACCGTCCTGACTGCACCTTCTCCTTCTCCTTCTTCTACTTCTTCTGCTTCATCCCCCTGACATCACCTGCTCCTTCTCCTTCTTCTGCTTCTTCTGATTCACCCTCCTAACTTCACCTTCTCCTTCTCCTTCTTCTGCTTCTTCTGATTCACCCTCCTGACTTCACCTTCACCTTCTCCTTCTTCTGCTTCTTCTGATTCACCCTCCAGACTTCACCTTCTCCTTCTCCTTCTTCTGCTTCTTCTGATTCACCCTCCAGACTTCACCTTCTCCTTCTCCTTCTTCTGCTTCTTCTGATTCACCCTCCAGACTACACCTTCTCCTTCTCCTTCTTCTACTTCTTCTGATTCACCCTCCAGACTTCACCTTCTCCTTCTCCTTCTTCTGTTTCTTCTGATTCACCCTCCAGACTTCACCTTCTCCTTCTCCTTCTTCTGCTTCTTCTGATTCACCCTCCAGACTTCACCTTCTCCTTCTCCTTCTTCTGCTTCTTCTGATTCACCCCCCAGACATCACCTTCTCCTTCTCCTTCTTCTACTTCTTCTGATTCACCCTCCAGACTTCATCTTCTCCTTCTCCTTCTTCTGCTTCTTCTGATTCACCCTCCAGACTTCACCTTCTCCTTCTCCTTCTTCTGCTTCTTCTGATTCACCCTCCTGACTTCACCTTCTCCTTCTCCTTCTTCTGCTTCTTCTGATTCACCCTCCAGACTTCACCTTCTCCTTCTCCTTCTTCTGCTTCTTCTGATTCACCCTCCAGACTTCACCTTCTCCTTCTCCTTCTTCTGCTTCTTCTGATTCACCCTCCAGACTTCACCTTCTCCTTCTCCTTCTTCTACTTCTTCTGATTCACCCTCCAGACTTCAGCTTCTCCTTCTCCTTCTTCTACTTCTTCTGATTCACCCTCCAGTCTTCACCTTCTCCTTCTCCTTCTTCTGTTTCTTCTGCTTCACCCTCCAGACTTCACCTTCTCCTTCTCTTTCTTCTGCTTCTTCTGATTCACCCTCCAGACTTCACCTTCTCCTTCTCCTTCTTCTGATTCTTCTGATTCACCCTGCAGACTTCACCTTCTACTTCTCCTTCTTCTGCTTCTTCTGATTCACCCTCCTGATTTTACCTTCTCCTTCTCCTTCTTCTACTTCTTCTGATTCACCCTCCTGACTTCACCTTCTCCTTCTCCTTCTTCTGCTTCACCCTCCAGACTTCACCTTCTCCTTCTCCTTCTTCTACTTCTTCTGATTCACCCTCCAGACTTCACCTTCTCCTTCTCCTTCTTCTGCTTCTTCTGATTCACCCTCCAGACTTCACCTTCTCCTTCTCCTTATTCTGCTTCTTCTCATTCACCCTCCAGACTTCACCTTCTCCTTCTCCTTCTTCTGCTTCTTCTGATTCACCCTCCAGACTTCACCTTCTCCTTCTACTGCTTCTGCTTCTTCTGATTCACCCTCCAGACTTCACCTTCTCCTTCTCCTTCCTCTGCTTCTTCTGATTCACCCTCCAGACTTCACCTTCTCCTTCTCCTTCTTCTACTTCTTCTGATTCACCCTCCAGACTTCACCATCTCCTTCTCTTTCTTCTGCTTCTTCTGATTCACCCTCCAGACTTCACCTTCTCCTTCTCCTTCTTCTGATTCTTCTGATTCACCCTCCAGACTTCACCTTCTCCTTCTCCTTCTTCTGCTTCTTCTGATTCACCCTCCTGACTTCACCTTCTCCTTCTCCTTCTTCTACTTCTTCTGATTCACCCTCCTGACTTCACCTTCTCCTTCTCCTTCTTCTACTTCTTCTGCTTCACCCTCCAGACTTCACCTTCTCCTTCTCCTTCTTCTACTTCTTCTGATTCAACCTCCAGACTTCACCTTCTCCTTCTTCTACTTCTTCTGATTCACCCTCCAGACTTCACCTTCTCATTCTCCTTCTTCTACTTCTTCTGATTCACCCTCCAGACTTCACCTTCTCCTTCTCCTTCTTCTGCTTCTTCTGATTCACCCTCCAGACTTCACCTTCTCCTTCTCCTTATTCTGCTTCTTCTGATTCACCCTCCAGACTTCTCCTTCTCCTTCTCCTTCTTCTGCTTCTTCTGATTCACCCTCCAGACTTCACCTTCTCCTTCTCCTTCTTCTGCTTCTTCTGATTCACCCTCCAGACTTCACCTTCTCCTTCTCCTTCTTCTACTTCTTCTGATTCACCCTCCAGACTTCACCTTCTCCATCTCCTTCTTCTGCTTCTTCTGATTCACCCTCCAGACTTCACCTTCTCCTTCTCCTTCGTCTACTTCTTCTGATTCACCCTCCAGACTACACCTTCTCCTTCTCCTTCTTCTACTTCTTCTGATTCACCCTCCAGACTTCACCTTCTCCTTCTCCTTCTTCTGTTTCTTCTGATACACCGTCCAGACTTCACCTTCTCCTTCTCCTTCTTCTACTACTTCTGATTCACCCTCCAGACTTCACCTTCTCCTTCTCCTTCTTCTACTTCTTCTGATTCACCCTCCAGACTTCATCTTCTCCTTCTCCTTCTTCTGCTTCTTCTGATTCTCCCTCCAGACTTCACCTTCTCCTTCTCCTTCTTCTGCTTCTTCTGATTCAACCTCCAGACGTCACCTTCTCCTTCTCCTTCTTCTACTTCTTCTGATTCACCCTCCAGACTTCACCTTCTCCTTCTCCTTCTTCCACTTCTTCTGATTCACCCTCCAGGCTTCACCTTCTCCTTCTCCTTCTTCTGTTTCTTGTGCTTCACCCTCCAGACTTCACCTTCTCCTTCTCTTTCTTCTGCTTCTTCTGATTCACCCTCCAGACTTCACCTTCTCCTTCTCCTTCTTCTGATTCTTCTGATTCACCCTCCAGACTTCACCTTCTCCTTCTCCTTCTTCTGCTTCTTCTGATTCACCCTCCTGACTTCACCTTCTCCTTCTCCTTCTTCTACTTCTTCTGATTCACCCTCCTGACTTCACCTTCTCCTTCTCCTTCTTCTACTTCTTCTGCTTCACCCTCCAGACATCACCTTCTCCTTCTCCTTCTTCTACTTCTTCTGCTTCACCCTCCAGACTTCACCTTCTCCTTCTCCTTCTTCTAATTCTTCTGATTCAACCTCCAGACTTCACCTTCTCCTTCTCCTTCTTCTACTTCTTCTGATTCACCCTCCAGACTTCACCTTCTCCTTCTCCTTCTTCTACTTCTTCTGATTCACCCTCCAGACTTCACCTTCTCCTTCTCCTTCTTCTGCTTCTTCTGATTCACCCTCCAGACTTCACCTTCTCCTTCTCCTTATTCTGCTTCTTCTGATTCACCCTCCAGACTTCTCCTTCTCCTTCTCCTTCTTCTGCTTCTTCTGATTCACCCTCCAGACTTCACCTTCTCCTTCTCCTTCTTCTGTTTCTTCTGCTTCACCCTCCAGACTTCACCTTCTCCTTCTCTTTCTTCTGCTTCTTCTGATTCACCCTCCAGACTTCACCTTCTCCTTCTCCTTCTTCTGATTCTTCTGATTCACCCTGCAGACTTCACCTTCTACTTCTCCTTCTTCTGCTTCTTCTGATTCACCCTCCTGATTTTACCTTCTCCTTCTCCTTCTTCTACTTCTTCTGATTCACCCTCCTGACTTCACCTTCTCCTTCTCCTTCTTCTGCTTCACCCTCCAGACTTCACCTTCTCCTTCTCCTTCTTCTACTTCTTCTGATTCACCCTCCAGACTTCACCTTCTCCTTCTCCTTCTTCTGCTTCTTCTGATTCACCCTCCAGACTTCACCTTCTCCTTCTCCTTATTCTGCTTCTTCTCATTCACCCTCCAGACTTCACCTTCTCCTTCTCCTTCTTCTGCTTCTTCTGATTCACCCTCCAGACTTCACCTTCTCCTTCTACTGCTTCTGCTTCTTCTGATTCACCCTCCAGACTTCACCTTCTCCTTCTCCTTCCTCTGCTTCTTCTGATTCACCCTCCAGACTTCACCTTCTCCTTCTCCTTCTTCTACTTCTTCTGATTCACCCTCCAGACTTCACCATCTCCTTCTCTTTCTTCTGCTTCTTCTGATTCACCCTCCAGACTTCACCTTCTCCTTCTCCTTCTTCTGATTCTTCTGATTCACCCTCCAGACTTCACCTTCTCCTTCTCCTTCTTCTGCTTCTTCTGATTCACCCTCCTGACTTCACCTTCTCCTTCTCCTTCTTCTACTTCTTCTGATTCACCCTCCTGACTTCACCTTCTCCTTCTCCTTCTTCTACTTCTTCTGCTTCACCCTCCAGACTTCACCTTCTCCTTCTCCTTCTTCTACTTCTTCTGATTCAACCTCCAGACTTCACCTTCTCCTTCTTCTACTTCTTCTGATTCACCCTCCAGACTTCACCTTCTCATTCTCCTTCTTCTACTTCTTCTGATTCACCCTCCAGACTTCACCTTCTCCTTCTCCTTCTTCTGCTTCTTCTGATTCACCCTCCAGACTTCACCTTCTCCTTCTCCTTATTCTGCTTCTTCTGATTCACCCTCCAGACTTCTCCTTCTCCTTCTCCTTCTTCTGCTTCTTCTGATTCACCCTCCAGACTTCACCTTCTCCTTCTCCTTCTTCTGCTTCTTCTGATTCACCCTCCAGACTTCACCTTCTCCTTCTCCTTCTTCTACTTCTTCTGATTCACCCTCCAGACTTCACCTTCTCCATCTCCTTCTTCTGCTTCTTCTGATTCACCCTCCAGACTTCACCTTCTCCTTCTCCTTCGTCTACTTCTTCTGATTCACCCTCCAGACTAAACCTTCTCCTTCTCCTTCTTCTACTTCTTCTGATTCACCCTCCAGACTTCACCTTCTCCTTCTCCTTCTTCTGTTTCTTCTGATACACCGTCCAGACTTCACCTTCTCCTTCTCCTTCTTCTACTACTTCTGATTCACCCTCCAGACTTCACCTTCTCCTTCTCCTTCTTCTACTTCTTCTGATTCACCCTCCAGACTTCATCTTCTCCTTCTCCTTCTTCTGCTTCTTCTGATTCTCCCTCCAGACTTCACCTTCTCCTTCTCCTTCTTCTGCTTCTTCTGATTCAACCTCCAGACGTCACCTTCTCCTTCTCCTTCTTCTACTTCTTCTGATTCACCCTCCAGACTTCACCTTCTCCTTCTCCTTCTTCCACTTCTTCTGATTCACCCTCCAGGCTTCACCTTCTCCTTCTCCTTCTTCTGTTTCTTGTGCTTCACCCTCCAGACTTCACCTTCTCCTTCTCTTTCTTCTGCTTCTTCTGATTCACCCTCCAGACTTCACCTTCTCCTTCTCCTTCTTCTGATTCTTCTGATTCACCCTCCAGACTTCACCTTCTCCTTCTCCTTCTTCTGCTTCTTCTGATTCACCCTCCTGACTTCACCTTCTCCTTCTCCTTCTTCTACTTCTTCTGATTCACCCTCCTGACTTCACCTTCTCCTTCTCCTTCTTCTACTTCTTCTGCTTCACCCTCCAGACATCACCTTCTCCTTCTCCTTCTTCTACTTCTTCTGCTTCACCCTCCAGACTTCACCTTCTCCTTCTCCTTCTTCTAATTCTTCTGATTCAACCTCCAGACTTCACCTTCTCCTTCTCCTTCTTCTACTTCTTCTGATTCACCCTCCAGACTTCACCTTCTCCTTCTCCTTCTTCTACTTCTTCTGATTCACCCTCCAGACTTCACCTTCTCCTTCTCCTTCTTCTGCTTCTTCTGATTCACCCTCCAGACTTCACCTTCTCCTTCTCCTTATTCTGCTTCTTCTGATTCACCCTCCAGACTTCTCCTTCTCCTTCTCCTTCTTCTGCTTCTTCTGATTCACCCTCCAGACTTCACCTTCTCCTTCTCCTTCTTCTGCTTCTTCTGATTCACCCTCCAGACTTCACCTTCTCCTTCTCCTTCTTCTACTTCTTCTGATTCACCCTCCAGACTTCACCTTCTCCATCTCCTTCTTCTGCTTCTTCTGATTCACCCTCCTGACTTCACCTTCACCTTCTCCTTCTTCTGCTTCTTCTGATTCACCCTCCAGACTTCACCTTCTCCTTCTCCTTCTTCTGCTTCTTCTGATTCACCCTCCAGACTTCACCTTCTCCTTCTCCTTCTTCTGCTTCTTCTGATTCACCCTCCAGACTACACCTTCTCCTTCTCCTTCTTCTACTTCTTCTGATTCACCCTCCAGACTTCACCTTCTCCTTCTCCTTCTTCTGTTTCTTCTGATTCACCCTCCAGACTTCACCTTCTCCTTCTCCTTCTTCTGCTTCTTCTGATTCACCCTCCAGACTTCACCTTCTCCTTCTCCTTCTTCTGCTTCTTCTGATTCACCCCCCAGACATCACCTTCTCCTTCTCCTTCTTCTACTTCTTCTGATTCACCCTCCAGACTTCATCTTCTCCTTCTCCTTCTTCTGCTTCTTCTGATTCACCCTCCAGACTTCACCTTCTCCTTCTCCTTCTTCTGCTTCTTCTGATTCACCCTCCTGACTTCACCTTCTCCTTCTCCTTCTTCTGCTTCTTCTGATTCACCCTCCAGACTTCACCTTCTCCTTCTCCTTCTTCTGCTTCTTCTGATTCACCCTCCAGACTTCACCTTCTCCTTCTCCTTCTTCTGCTTCTTCTGATTCACCCTCCAGACTTCACCTTCTCCTTCTCCTTCTTCTACTTCTTCTGATTCACCCTCCAGACTTCAGCTTCTCCTTCTCCTTCTTCTACTTCTTCTGATTCACCCTCCAGTCTTCACCTTCTCCTTCTCCTTCTTCTGTTTCTTCTGCTTCACCCTCCAGACTTCACCTTCTCCTTCTCTTTCTTCTGCTTCTTCTGATTCACCCTCCAGACTTCACCTTCTCCTTCTCCTTCTTCTGATTCTTCTGATTCACCCTGCAGACTTCACCTTCTACTTCTCCTTCTTCTGCTTCTTCTGATTCACCCTCCTGATTTTACCTTCTCCTTCTCCTTCTTCTACTTCTTCTGATTCACCCTCCTGACTTCACCTTCTCCTTCTCCTTCTTCTGCTTCACCCTCCAGACTTCACCTTCTCCTTCTCCTTCTTCTACTTCTTCTGATTCACCCTCCAGACTTCACCTTCTCCTTCTCCTTCTTCTGCTTCTTCTGATTCACCCTCCAGACTTCACCTTCTCCTTCTCCTTATTCTGCTTCTTCTCATTCACCCTCCAGACTTCACCTTCTCCTTCTCCTTCTTCTGCTTCTTCTGATTCACCCTCCAGACTTCACCTTCTCCTTCTACTGCTTCTGCTTCTTCTGATTCACCCTCCAGACTTCACCTTCTCCTTCTCCTTCCTCTGCTTCTTCTGATTCACCCTCCAGACTTCACCTTCTCCTTCTCCTTCTTCTACTTCTTCTGATTCACCCTCCAGACTTCACCATCTCCTTCTCTTTCTTCTGCTTCTTCTGATTCACCCTCCAGACTTCACCTTCTCCTTCTCCTTCTTCTGATTCTTCTGATTCACCCTCCAGACTTCACCTTCTCCTTCTCCTTCTTCTGCTTCTTCTGATTCACCCTCCTGACTTCACCTTCTCCTTCTCCTTCTTCTACTTCTTCTGATTCACCCTCCTGACTTCACCTTCTCCTTCTCCTTCTTCTACTTCTTCTGCTTCACCCTCCAGACTTCACCTTCTCCTTCTCCTTCTTCTACTTCTTCTGATTCAACCTCCAGACTTCACCTTCTCCTTCTTCTACTTCTTCTGATTCACCCTCCAGACTTCACCTTCTCATTCTCCTTCTTCTACTTCTTCTGATTCACCCTCCAGACTTCACCTTCTCCTTCTCCTTCTTCTGCTTCTTCTGATTCACCCTCCAGACTTCACCTTCTCCTTCTCCTTATTCTGCTTCTTCTGATTCACCCTCCAGACTTCTCCTTCTCCTTCTCCTTCTTCTGCTTCTTC
Organism: Somniosus microcephalus; assembly: GCF_052327205.1. Taxonomy (NCBI): domain Eukaryota; kingdom Metazoa; phylum Chordata; class Chondrichthyes; order Squaliformes; family Somniosidae; genus Somniosus; species Somniosus microcephalus. The sequence goes on from NW_028225369.1 coordinate 318,799, forward strand.
TGATTCACCCTCCAGACTTCACCTTCTCCTTCTCCTTCTTCTGCTTCTTCTGATTCACCCTCCAGACTTCACCTTCTCCTTCTCCTTCTTCTAGCTTCTTCTGATTCACCCTCCAACTTCACCTTCTCCATCTCCTTCTTCTGCTTCTTCTGATTCACCCTCCAGACTTCACCTTCTCCTTCTCCTTCGTCTACTTCTTCTGATTCACCCTCCAGACTACACCTTCTCCTTCTCCTTCTTCTACTTCTTCTGATTCACCCTCCAGACTTCACCTTCTCCTTCTCCTTCTTCTGTTTCTTCTGATACACCGTCCAGACTTCACCTTCTCCTTCTCCTTCTTCTACTACTTCTGATTCACCCTCCAGACTTCACTCTCTCCTTCTCCTTCTTCTACTTCTTCTGATTCACCCTCCAGACTTCATCTTCTCCTTCTCCTTCTTCTGCTTCTTCTGATTCTCCCTCCAGACTTCACCTTCTCCTTCTCCTTCTTCTGCTTCTTCTGATTCAACCTCCAGACGTCACCTTCTCCTTCTCCTTCTTCTACTTCTTCTGATTCACCCTCCAGACTTCACCTTCTCCTTCTCCTTCTTCCACTTCTTCTGATTCACCCTCCAGGCTTCACCTTCTCCTTCTCCTTCTTCTGTTTCTTGTGCTTCACCCTCCAGACTTCACCTTCTCCTTCTCTTTCTTCTGCTTCTTCTGATTCACCCTCCAGACTTCACCTTCTCCTTCTCCTTCTTCTGATTCTTCTGATTCACCCTCCAGACTTCACCTTCTCCTTCTCCTTCTTCTGCTTCTTCTGATTCACCCTCCTGACTTCACCTTCTCCTTCTCCTTCTTCTACTTCTTCTGATTCACCCTCCTGACTTCACCTTCTCCTTCTCCTTCTTCTACTTCTTCTGCTTCACCCTCCAGACATCACCTTCTCCTTCTCCTTCTTCTACTTCTTCTGCTTCACCCTCCAGACTTCACCTTCTCCTTCTCCTTCTTCTAATTCTTCTGATTCAACCTCCAGACTTCACCTTCTCCTTCTCCTTCTTCTACTTCTTCTGATTCACCCTCCAGACTTCACCTTCTCCTTCTCCTTCTTCTACTTCTTCTGATTCACCCTCCAGACTTCACCTTCTCCTTCTCCTTCTTCTGCTTCTTCTGATTCACCCTCCAGACTTCACCTTCTCCTTCTCCTTATTCTGCTTCTTCTGATTCACCCTCCAGACTTCTCCTTCTCCTTCTCCTTCTTCTGCTTCTTCTGATTCACCCTCCAGACTTCACCTTCTCCTTCTCCTTCTTCTGTTTCTTCTGCTTCACCCTCCAGACTTCACCTTCTCCTTCTCTTTCTTCTGCTTCTTCTGATTCACCCTCCAGACTTCACCTTCTCCTTCTCCTTCTTCTGATTCTTCTGATTCACCCTGCAGACTTCACCTTCTACTTCTCCTTCTTCTGCTTCTTCTGATTCACCCTCCTGATTTTACCTTCTCCTTCTCCTTCTTCTACTTCTTCTGATTCACCCTCCTGACTTCACCTTCTCCTTCTCCTTCTTCTGCTTCACCCTCCAGACTTCACCTTCTCCTTCTCCTTCTTCTACTTCTTCTGATTCACCCTCCAGACTTCACCTTCTCCTTCTCCTTCTTCTGCTTCTTCTGATTCACCCTCCAGACTTCACCTTCTCCTTCTCCTTATTCTGCTTCTTCTCATTCACCCTCCAGACTTCACCTTCTCCTTCTCCTTCTTCTGCTTCTTCTGATTCACCCTCCAGACTTCACCTTCTCCTTCTACTGCTTCTGCTTCTTCTGATTCACCCTCCAGACTTCACCTTCTCCTTCTCCTTCCTCTGCTTCTTCTGATTCACCCTCCAGACTTCACCTTCTCCTTCTCCTTCTTCTACTTCTTCTGATTCACCCTCCAGACTTCACCATCTCCTTCTCTTTCTTCTGCTTCTTCTGATTCACCCTCCAGACTTCACCTTCTCCTTCTCCTTCTTCTGATTCTTCTGATTCACCCTCCAGACTTCACCTTCTCCTTCTCCTTCTTCTGCTTCTTCTGATTCACCCTCCTGACTTCACCTTCTCCTTCTCCTTCTTCTACTTCTTCTGATTCACCCTCCTGACTTCACCTTCTCCTTCTCCTTCTTCTACTTCTTCTGCTTCACCCTCCAGACTTCACCTTCTCCTTCTCCTTCTTCTACTTCTTCTGATTCAACCTCCAGACTTCACCTTCTCCTTCTTCTACTTCTTCTGATTCACCCTCCAGACTTCACCTTCTCATTCTCCTTCTTCTACTTCTTCTGATTCACCCTCCAGACTTCACCTTCTCCTTCTCCTTCTTCTGCTTCTTCTGATTCACCCTCCAGACTTCACCTTCTCCTTCTCCTTATTCTGCTTCTTCTGATTCACCCTCCAGACTTCTCCTTCTCCTTCTCCTTCTTCTGCTTCTTCTGATTCACCCTCCAGACTTCACCTTCTCCTTCTCCTTCTTCTGCTTCTTCTGATTCACCCTCCAGACTTCACCTTCTCCTTCTCCTTCTTCTACTTCTTCTGATTCACCCTCCAGACTTCACCTTCTCCATCTCCTTCTTCTGCTTCTTCTGATTCACCCTCCAGACTTCACCTTCTCCTTCTCCTTCGTCTACTTCTTCTGATTCACCCTCCAGACTAAACCTTCTCCTTCTCCTTCTTCTACTTCTTCTGATTCACCCTCCAGACTTCACCTTCTCCTTCTCCTTCTTCTGTTTCTTCTGATACACCGTCCAGACTTCACCTTCTCCTTCTCCTTCTTCTACTACTTCTGATTCACCCTCCAGACTTCACCTTCTCCTTCTCCTTCTTCTACTTCTTCTGATTCACCCTCCAGACTTCATCTTCTCCTTCTCCTTCTTCTGCTTCTTCTGATTCTCCCTCCAGACTTCACCTTCTCCTTCTCCTTCTTCTGCTTCTTCTGATTCAACCTCCAGACGTCACCTTCTCCTTCTCCTTCTTCTACTTCTTCTGATTCACCCTCCAGACTTCACCTTCTCCTTCTCCTTCTTCCACTTCTTCTGATTCACCCTCCAGGCTTCACCTTCTCCTTCTCCTTCTTCTGTTTCTTGTGCTTCACCCTCCAGACTTCACCTTCTCCTTCTCTTTCTTCTGCTTCTTCTGATTCACCCTCCAGACTTCACCTTCTCCTTCTCCTTCTTCTGATTCTTCTGATTCACCCTCCAGACTTCACCTTCTCCTTCTCCTTCTTCTGCTTCTTCTGATTCACCCTCCTGACTTCACCTTCTCCTTCTCCTTCTTCTACTTCTTCTGATTCACCCTCCTGACTTCACCTTCTCCTTCTCCTTCTTCTACTTCTTCTGCTTCACCCTCCAGACATCACCTTCTCCTTCTCCTTCTTCTACTTCTTCTGCTTCACCCTCCAGACTTCACCTTCTCCTTCTCCTTCTTCTAATTCTTCTGATTCAACCTCCAGACTTCACCTTCTCCTTCTCCTTCTTCTACTTCTTCTGATTCACCCTCCAGACTTCACCTTCTCCTTCTCCTTCTTCTACTTCTTCTGATTCACCCTCCAGACTTCACCTTCTCCTTCTCCTTCTTCTGCTTCTTCTGATTCACCCTCCAGACTTCACCTTCTCCTTCTCCTTATTCTGCTTCTTCTGATTCACCCTCCAGACTTCTCCTTCTCCTTCTCCTTCTTCTGCTTCTTCTGATTCACCCTCCAGACTTCACCTTCTCCTTCTCCTTCTTCTGCTTCTTCTGATTCACCCTCCAGACTTCACCTTCTCCTTCTCCTTCTTCTACTTCTTCTGATTCACCCTCCAGACTTCACCTTCTCCATCTCCTTCTTCTGCTTCTTCTGATTCACCCTCCAGACTTCACCTTCTCCTTCTCCTTCGTCTACTTCTTCTGATTCACCCTCCAGACTACACCTTCTCCTTCTCCTTCTTCTACTTCTTCTGATTCACCCTCCAGACTTCACCTTCTCCTTCTCCTTCTTCTGTTTCTTCTGATACACCGTCCAGACTTCACCTTCTCCTTCTCCTTCTTCTACTACTTCTGATTCACCCTCCAGACTTCACCTTCTCCTTCTCCTTCTTCTACTTCTTCTGATTCACCCTCCAGACTTCATCTTCTCCTTCTCCTTCTTCTGCTTCTTCTGATTCTCCCTCCAGACTTCACCTTCTCCTTCTCCTTCTTCTGCTTCTTCTGATTCAACCTCCAGACGTCACCTTCTCCTTCTCCTTCTTCTACTTCTTCTGATTCACCCTCCAGACTTCACCTTCTCCTTCTCCTTCTTCCACTTCTTCTGATTCACCCTCCAGGCTTCACCTTCTCCTTCTCCTTCTTCTGTTTCTTGTGCTTCTCCCTCCGGACTTCACCTTCTCATTCTCTTTCTTCTGCTTCTTCTGATTCACCCTCCAGACTTCACCTTCTCCTTCTCCTGATTCTTCTGATTCACCCTACAGACTTCACCTTCTCCTTCTCCTTCTTCTGCTTCTTCTGATTCACCCTCCTGACTTCACCTTCTCCTTCTCCTTCTTCTACTTCTTCTGATTCACCCTCCTGACTTCACCTTCTCCTTCTCCTTCTTCTACTTCTTCTGCTTCACCCTCCAGACTTCACCTTCTCCTTCTCCTTCTTCTACTTCTTCTGATTCACCCTCCAGACTTCATCTTCTCCTTCTCCTTCTTCTGCTTCTTCTGATTCACCCTCCAGACTTCACCTTCTCCTTCTCCTTATTCTGCTTCTTCTGATTCACCCTCCAGACTTCACCTTCTCCTTCTCCTTATTCTGCTTCTTCTGATTCACCCTCCAGACTTCACCTTCTCCTTCTCCTTCTTCTGCTTCTTCTTATTCACCCTCCTGACTTCACCTTCTCCTTCTCCTTCTTCTACTTCTTCTGATTCACCCTCCTAACTTCACCTTCTCCTTCTCCTTCTTCTACTTCTTCTGCTTCACCCTCCAGACTTCACCTTTTCCTTCTCCTTCTTCTACTTCTTCTGATTCACCCTCCAGACTTCACCTTCTCCTTCTCCTTCTTCTGCTTCTTCTGATTCACCCTCCAGACTTCACCTTCTCCTTCTCCTTCTTCTGCTTCTTCTGATTCACCCTCCAGACTTCACCTTCTCCTTCTCCTTCTTCTGCTTCTTCTGATTCACCCTCCAGACTTCACCTTCTCCTTCTCCTTCTTCTACTTCTTCTGATTCACCCTCCAGACTTCACCTTCTCCTTCTCTTTCTTCTGCTTCTTCTGATTCACCCTCCAGATTTCATCTTCTCCTTCTCCTTCTTCTGCTTCTTCTGATTCACCCTCCAGACTTCACCTTCTCCTTCTCCTTCTTCTGCTTCTTCTGATTCACCCTCCAGACTTCACCTTCTCCTTCTCCTTCTTCTGCTTCTTCTGATTCACCCTCCTGACTTCACATTCTCCTTCTCCTTCTTCTACTTCTTCTGATTCACCCTCCTGACTTCACCTTCTCCTTCTCCTTCTTCTACTTCTTCTGCTTCACCCTCCAGACTTCACCTTCTCCTTCTCCTTCTTCTACTTCTTCTGATTCACCCTACAGACTTGACCTTCTCCTTCTCCTTCTTCTACTTCTTCTGATTCACCCTCCAGACTTCACCTTCTCCTTCTCCTTCTTCTGCTTCTTCTGCTTCACCGTCCTGACTTCACCTTCTCCTTCTCCTTCTTCTACTTCTTCTGCTTCATCCCCCTGACATCACCTGCTCCTTCTCCTTCTTCTGCTTCTTCAGATTCACCCTCCTCACTTCACCTTCTCCTTCTCCTTCTTCTGCTTCTTCTGATTCACCCTCCTGACTTCACCTTCTCCTTCTCCTTCTTCTGCTTCTTCTGATTCATCCTCCAGACTTCACCTTCTCCTTCTCTTTCTTCTGCTTCTTCTGATTCACCCTCCAGACTTCACCTTCTCCTTCTCCTTCTTCTGATTCTTCTGATTCACCCTCCAGACTTCACCTTCTCCTTCTCCTTCTTCTGCTTCTTCTGATTCACCCTCCTGACTTCACCTTCTCCTTCTTCTTCTTCTACTTCTTCTGATTCACCCTCCTGACTTCACCTTCTCCTTCTCCTTCTGCTACTTCTTCTGCTTCACCCTCCAGACTTCACCTTCTCCTTCTCCTTCTTCTACTTCTTCTGATTCACCCTCCAGACTTGACCTTCTCCTTCTCCTTCTTCTACTTATTCTGATTCACCCTCCAGACTTCACCTTCTCCTTCTCCTTCTCTGCTTCTTCTGCTTCACCGTCCTGACTTCACCTTCTCCTTCTCCTTCTTCTACTTCTTCTGCTTCATCCCGCTGACATCACCTGCTCCTTCTCCTTCTTCTGCTTCTTCTGATTCACCCTCCTAACTTCAACTTCTCCTTCTCCTTCTTCTGCTTCTTCTGATTCACCCTCCTGACTTCACCTTCTCCTTCTCCTTCTTCTGCTTCTTCTGATTCACCCTCCAGACTTCACCTTCTCCTTCTCCTTCTTCTGCTTCTTCTGATTCACCCTCCAGACTTCACCTTCTCCTTCTCCTTCTTCTGATTCTTCTGATTCACCCTCCAGACTTCACCTTCTCCTTCTCCTTCTTCTGCTTCTTCTGATTCACCCTCCTGACTTCACCTTCTCCTTCTCCTTCTTCTACTTCTTCTGATTCACCCTCCTGACTACACCTTCTCCTTCTCCTTCTTCTACCTCTTCTGCTTCACCCTCCAGACTTCAACTTCTCCTTCTCCTTCTTCTGCTTCTTCTGATTCACCCTCCAGACTTCTCCTTCTCCTTCTCCTTCTTCTGCTACTTCTGCTTCACCCTCCAGACTTCACCTTCTCCTTCTCCTTCTTCTACTTCTTCTGATTCACCCTCCAGACTTCACCTTCTCCTTCTCCTTCTTCTGCTTCTTCTGATTCACCCTCCAGACTTCAACTTCTCCTTCTCCTTATTCTGCTCCTTCTGATTCACCCTCCAGACTTCACCTTCTCCTTCTCCTTATTCTGCTTCTTCTGATTCACCCTCCAGACTTCACCTTCTCCTTCTCCTTCCTCTGCTTCTTCTGATTCACCCTCCAGACTTCACCTTCTCCTTCTCCTTCTTCTGATTCTTCTGATTCACCCTCCAGACTTCACCTTCTCCTTCTCCATCTTCTGCTTCTTCTGATTCATCCTCCTGACTTCACCTTCTCCTTCTCCTTCTTCTACTTCTTCTGATTCACCCTCCTGACTTCACCTTCTCCTTCTCCATCTTCTAATTCTTCTGCTTCACCCTCCAGACTTCAACTTCTCCTTCTCCTTCTTCTACTTCTTCTGATTCACCCTCCAGACTTCACCTTCTCCTTCTCCTTCTTCTGCTTCTTCTGATTCACCCTCCAGACTTCACCTTCTCCTTCTCCTTCTTCTGCTTCTTCTGATTCACCCTGCAGACTTCACCTTCTCCTTCTCCTTCTTCTGCTTCTTCTGATTCACCCTCCAGACTTCACCTTCTCCTTCTCCTTCTTCTGCTTCTTCTGATTCACCCTCCAGACTTCACCTTCTCCTTCTCCTTCTTCTACTTCTTCTGATTCACCCTCCAGACTTCACCTTCTCCTTCTCTTTCTTCTGCTTCTTCTGATTCACCCTCCAGACTTCACCTTCTCCTTCTCCTTCTTCTGATTCTTCTGATTCACCCTCCAGACTTCACCTTCTCCTTCTCCTTCTTCTGCTTCTTCTGATCCACCCTCCTGACTTCACCTTCTCCTTCTCCTTCTTCTACTTCTTCTGATTCACCCTCCTGACTTCACCTTCTCCTTCTCCTTCTTCTACTTCTTCTGCTTCACCCTCCAGACTTCACCTTCTCCTTCTCCTTCTTCTACTTCTTCTGATTCACCCTCCAGACTTGACCTTCTCCTTTTCCTTCTTCTACTTCTTCTGATTCACCCTCCAGACTTCACCTTCTCCTTCTCCTTCTTCTGCTTCTTCTGCTTCACCGTCCTGACTGCACCTTCTCCTTCTCCTTCTTCTACTTCTTCTGCTTCATCCCCCTGACATCACCTGCTCCTTCTCCTTCTTCTGCTTCTTCTGATTCACCCTCCTAACTTCACTTTCTCCTTCTCCTTCTTCTGCTTCTTCTGATTCACCCTCCTGACTTCAACTTCACCTTCTCCTTCTTCTGCTTCTTCTGATTCACCCTCCAGACTTCACCTTCTCCTTCTCCTTCTTCTGCTTCTTCTGATTCACCCTCCAGACTTCACCTTCTCCTTCTCCTTCTTCTGCTTCTTCTGATTCACCCTCCAGACTACACCTTCTCCTTCTCCTTCTTCTACTTCTTCTGATTCACCCTCCAGACTTCACCTTCTCCTTCTCCTTCTTCTGTTTCTTCTGATTCACCCTCCAGACTTCACCTTCTCCTTCTCCTTCTTCTGCTTCTTCTGATTCACCCTCCAGACTTCACCTTCTCCTTCTCCTTCTTCTGCTTCTTCTGATTCACCCCCCAGACATCACCTTCTCCTTCTCCTTCTTCTACTTCTTCTGATTCACCCTCCAGACTTCATCTTCTCCTTCTCCTTCTTCTGCTTCTTCTGATTCACCCTCCAGACTTCACCTTCTCCTTCTCCTTCTTCTGCTTCTTCTGATTCACCCTCCTGACTTCACCTTCTCCTTCTCCTTCTTCTGCTTCTTCTGATTCACCCTCCAGACTTCACCTTCTCCTTCTCCTTCTTCTGCTTCTTCTGATTCACCCTCCAGACTTCACCTTCTCCTTCTCCTTCTTCTGCTTCTTCTGATTCACCCTCCAGACTTCACCTTCTCCTTCTCCTTCTTCTACTTCTTCTGATTCACCCTCCAGACTTCAGCTTCTCCTTCTCCTTCTTCTACTTCTTCTGATTCACCCTCCAGTCTTCACCTTCTCCTTCTCCTTCTTCTGTTTCTTCTGCTTCACCCTCCAGACTTCACCTTCTCCTTCTCTTTCTTCTGCTTCTTCTGATTCACCCTCCAGACTTCACCTTCTCCTTCTCCTTCTTCTGATTCTTCTGATTCACCCTGCAGACTTCACCTTCTACTTCTCCTTCTTCTGATTCTTCTGATTCACCCTCCTGATTTTACCTTCTCCTTCTCCTTCTTCTACTTCTTCTGATTCACCCTCCTGACTTCACCTTCTCCTTCTCCTTCTTCTGCTTCACCCTCCAGACTTCACCTTCTCCTTCTCCTTCTTCTACTTCTTCTGATTCACCCTCCAGACTTCACCTTCTCCTTCTCCTTCTTCTGCTTCTTCTGATTCACCCTCCAGACTTCACCTTCTCCTTCTCCTTATTCTGCTTCTTCTCATTCACCCTCCAGACTTCACCTTCTCCTTCTCCTTCTTCTGCTTCTTCTGATTCACCCTCCAGACTTCACCTTCTCCTTCTACTGCTTCTGCTTCTTCTGATTCACCCTCCAGACTTCACCTTCTCCTTCTCCTTCCTCTGCTTCTTCTGATTCACCCTCCAGACTTCACCTTCTCCTTCTCCTTCTTCTACTTCTTCTGATTCACCCTCCAGACTTCACCATCTCCTTCTCTTTCTTCTGCTTCTTCTGATTCACCCTCCAGACTTCACCTTCTCCTTCTCCTTCTTCTGATTCTTCTGATTCACCCTCCAGACTTCACCTTCTCCTTCTCCTTCTTCTGCTTCTTCTGATTCACCCTCCTGACTTCACCTTCTCCTTCTCCTTCTTCTACTTCTTCTGATTCACCCTCCTGACTTCACCTTCTCCTTCTCCTTCTTCTACTTCTTCTGCTTCACCCTCCAGACTTCACCTTCTCCTTCTCCTTCTTCTACTTCTTCTGATTCAACCTCCAGACTTCACCTTCTCCTTCTTCTACTTCTTCTGATTCACCCTCCAGACTTCACCTTCTCCTTCTCCTTCTTCTACTTCTTCTGATTCACCCTCCAGACTTCACCTTCTCCTTCTCCTTCTTCTGCTTCTTCTGATTCACCCTCCAGACTTCACCTTCTCCTTCTCCTTATTCTGCTTCTTCTGATTCACCCTCCAGACTTCTCCTTCTCCTTCTCCTTCTTCTGCTTCTTCTGATTCACCCTCCAGACTTCACCTTCTCCTTCTCCTTCTTCTGCTTCTTCTGATTCACCCTCCAGACTTCACCTTCTCCTTCTCCTTCTTCTACTTCTTCTGATTCACCCTCCAGACTTCACCTTCTCCATCTCCTTCTTCTGCTTCTTCTGATTCACCCTCCAGACTTCACCTTCTCCTTCTCCTTCGTCTACTTCTTCTGATTCACCCTCCAGACTACACCTTCTCCTTCTCCTTCTTCTACTTCTTCTGATTCACCCTCCAGACTTCACCTTCTCCTTCTCCTTCTTCTGTTTCTTCTGATACACCGTCCAGACTTCACCTTCTCCTTCTCCTTCTTCTACTACTTCTGATTCACCCTCCAGACTTCACCTTCTCCTTCTCCTTCTTCTACTTCTTCTGATTCACCCTCCAGACTTCATCTTCTCCTTCTCCTTCTTCTGCTTCTTCTGATTCTCCCTCCAGACTTCACCTTCTCCTTCTCCTTCTTCTGCTTCTTCTGATTCAACCTCCAGACGTCACCTTCTCCTTCTCCTTCTTCTACTTCTTCTGATTCACCCTCCAGACTTCACCTTCTCCTTCTCCTTCTTCCACTTCTTCTGATTCACCCTCCAGGCTTCACCTTCTCCTTCTCCTTCTTCTGTTTCTTGTGCTTCACCCTCCAGACTTCACCTTCTCCTTCTCTTTCTTCTGCTTCTTCTGATTCACCCTCCAGACTTCACCTTCTCCTTCTCCTTCTTCTGATTCTTCTGATTCACCCTCCAGACTTCACCTTCTCCTTCTCCTTCTTCTGCTTCTTCTGATTCACCCTCCTGACTTCACCTTCTCCTTCTCCTTCTTCTACTTCTTCTGATTCACCCTCCTGACTTCACCTTCTCCTTCTCCTTCTTCTACTTCTTCTGCTTCACCCTCCAGACATCACCTTCTCCTTCTCCTTCTTCTACTTCTTCTGCTTCACCCTCCAGACTTCACATTCTCCTTCTCCTTCTTCTAATTCTTCTGATTCAACCTCCAGACTTCACCTTCTCCTTCTCCTTCTTCTACTTCTTCTGATTCACCCTCCAGACTTCACCTTCTCCTTCTCCTTCTTCTACTTCTTCTGATTCACCCTCCAGACTTCACCTTCTCCTTCTCCTTCTTCTGCTTCTTCTGATTCACCCTCCAGACTTCACCTTCTCCTTCTCCTTATTCTGCTTCTTCTGATTCACCCTCCAGACTTCTCCTTCTCCTTCTCCTTCTTCTGCTTCTTCTGATTCACCCTCCAGACTTCACCTTCTCCTTCTCCTTCTTCTGCTTCTTCTGATTCACCCTCCAGACTTCACCTTCTCCTTCTCCTTCTTCTACTTCTTCTGATTCACCCTCCAGACTTCACCTTCTCCATCTCCTTCTTCTGCTTCTTCTGATTCACCCTCCAGACTTCACCTTCTCCTTCTCCTTCGTCTACTTCTTCTGATTCACCCTCCAGACTACACCTTCTCCTTCTCCTTCTTCTACTTCTTCTGATTCACCCTCCAGACTTCACCTTCTCCTTCTCCTTCTTCTGTTTCTTCTGATACACCGTCCAGACTTCACCTTCTCCTTCTCCTTCTTCTACTACTTCTGATTCACCCTCCAGACTTCACCTTCTCCTTCTCCTTCTTCTACTTCTTCTGATTCACCCTCCAGACTTCATCTTCTCCTTCTCCTTCTTCTGCTTCTTCTGATTCTCCCTCCAGACTTCACCTTCTCCTTCTCCTTCTTCTGCTTCTTCTGATTCAACCTCCAGACGTCACCTTCTCCTTCTCCTTCTTCTACTTCTTCTGATTCACCCTCCAGACTTCACCTTCTCCTTCTCCTTCTTCCACTTCTTCTGATTCACCCTCCAGGCTTCACCTTCTCCTTCTCCTTCTTCTGTTTCTTGTGCTTCACCCTCCGGACTTCACCTTCTCATTCTCTTTCTTCTGCTTCTTCTGATTCACCCTCCAGACTTCACCTTCTCCTTCTCCTGATTCTTCTGATTCACCCTCCAGACTTCACCTTCTCCTTCTCCTTCTTCTGCTTCTTCTGATTCACCCTCCTGACTTCACCTTCTCCTTCTCCTTCTTCTACTTCTTCTGATTCACCCTCCTGACTTCACCTTCTCCTTCTCCTTCTTCTACTTCTTCTGCTTCACCCTCCAGACTTCACCTTCTCCTTCTCCTTCTTCTACTTCTTCTGATTCACCCTCCAGACTTCATCTTCTCCTTCTCCTTCTTCTGCTTCTTCTGATTCACCCTCCAGACTTCACCTTCTCCTTCTCCTTATTCTGCTTCTTCTGATTCACCCTCCAGACTTCACCTTCTCCTTCTCCTTATTCTGCTTCTTCTGATTCACCCTCCAGACTTCACCTTCTCCTTCTCCTTCTTCTGCTTCTTCTTATTCACCCTCCTGACTTCACCTTCTCCTTCTCCTTCTTCTACTTCTTCTGATTCACCCTCCTAACTTCACCTTCTCCTTCTCCTTCTTCTACTTCTTCTGCTTCACCCTCCAGACTTCACCTTTTCCTTCTCCTTCTTCTACTTCTTCTGATTCACCCTCCAGACTTCACCTTCTCCTTCTCCTTCTTCTGCTTCTTCTGATTCACCCTCCATACTTCACCTTCACTTCTCCTTATTCTGCTTCTTCTGATTCACCCTCCAGACTTCAACTTCTCCTTCTCCTTCTTCTGCTTCTTCTGATTCACCCTCCAGACTTCACCTTCTCCTTCTCCTTCTTCTGCTTCTTCTGATTCACCCTCCAGACTTCACCTTCTCCTTCTCCTTCTTCTGCTTCTTCTGATTCACCCTCCAGACTTCACCTTCTCCTTCTCCTTCTTCTACTTCTTCTGATTCACCCTCCAGACTTCACCTTCTCCTTCTCTTTCTTCTGCTTCTTCTGATTCACCCTCCAGATTTCATCTTCTCCTTCTCCTTCTTCTGCTTCTTCTGATTCACCCTCCAGACTTCACCTTCTCCTTCTCCTTCTTCTGCTTCTTCTGATTCACCCTCCAGACTTCACCTTCTCCTTCTCCTTCTTCTGCTTCTTCTGATTCACCCTCCTGACTTCACATTCTCCTTCTCCTTCTTCTACTTCTTCTGATTCACCCTCCTGACTTCACCTTCTCCTTCTCCTTTTTCTACTTCTTCTGCTTCACCCTCCAGACTTCACCTTCTCCTTCTCCTTCTTCTACTTCTTCTGATTCACCCTACAGACTTGACCTTCTCCTTCTCCTTCTTCTACTTCTTCTGATTCACCCTCCAGACTTCACCTTCTCCTTCTCCTTCTTCTGCTTCTTCTGCTTCACCGTCCTGACTTCACCTTCTCCTTCTCCTTCTTCTACTTCTTCTGCTTCATCCCCCTGACATCACCTGCTCCTTCTCCTTCTTCTGCTTCTTCAGATTCACCCTCCTCACTTCACCTTCTCCTTCTCCTTCTTCTGCTTCTTCTGATTCACCCTCCTGACTTCACCTTCTCCTTCTCCTTCTTCTGCTTCTTCTGATTCATCCTCCAGACTTCACCTTCTCCTTCTCTTTCTTCTGCTTCTTCTGATTCACCCTCCAGACTTCACCTTCTCCTTCTCCTTCTTCTGATTCTTCTGATTCACCCTCCAGACTTCACCTTCTCCTTCTCCTTCTTCTGCTTCTTCTGATTCACCCTCCTGACTTCACCTTCTCCTTCTTCTTCTTCTACTTCTTCTGATTCACCCTCCTGACTTCACCTTCTCCTTCTCCTTCTTCTACTTCTTCTGCTTCACCCTCCAGACTTCACCTTCTCCTTCTCCTTCTTCTACTTCTTCTGATTCACCCTCCAGACTTGACCTTCTCCTTCTCCTTCTTCTACTTATTCTGATTCACCCTCCAGACTTCACCTTCTCCTTCTCCTTCTCTGCTTCTTCTGCATCACCGTCCTGACTTCACCTTCTCCTTCTCCTTCTTCTACTTCTTCTGCTTCATCCCGCTGACATCACCTGCTCCTTCTCCTTCTTCTGCTTCTTCTGTATCACCCTCCTAACTTCACCTTCTCCTTCTCCTTCTTCTGCTTCTTCTGATTCACCCTCCTGACTTCACCTTCTCCTTCTCCTTCTTCTGCTTCTTCTGATTCACCCTCCAGACTTCACCTTCTCCTTCTCCTTCTTCTGCTTCTTCTGATTCACCCTCCAGACTTCACCTTCTCCTTCTCCTTCTTCTGATTCTTCTGATTCACCCTCCAGACTTCACCTTCTCCTTCTCCTTCTTCTGCTTCTTCTGATTCACCCTCCTGACTTCACCTTCTCCTTCTCCTTCTTCTACTTCTTCTGATTCACCCTCCTGACTTCACCTTCTCCTTCTCCTTCTTCTACCTCTTCTGCTTCACCCTCCAGACTTCAACTTCTCCTTCTCCTTCTTCTGCTTCTTCTGATTCACCCTCCAGACTTCTCCTTCTCCTTCTCCTTCTTCTGCTACTTCTGATTCACCCTCCAGACTTCACCTTCTCCTTCTCCTTCTTCTGCTTCTTCTGAGTCACCCTCCAGACTTCACCTTCTCCTTCTCCTTCTTCTACTTCTTCTGATTCACCCTCCAGACTTCACCTTCTCCATTTCCTTCTTCTGCTTCTTCTGATACACCCTCCAGACTTCACCTTCTCCTTCTCCTTCGTCTACTTCTTCTGATTCACCCTCCAGACTACACCTTCTCCTTCTCCTTCTTCTACTTCTTCTGATTCACCCTCCAGACTTCACCTTCTCCTTCTCCTTCTTCTGTTTCTTCTGATTCACCGTCCAGACTTCACCTTCTCCTTCTCCTTCTTCTACTACTTCTGATTCACCCTCCAGACTTCACCTTCTCCTTCTCCTTCTTCTACTTCTTCTGATTCACCCTCCAGACTTCATCTTCTCCTTCTCCTTCTTCTGCTTCTTCTGATTCACCCTCCAGACTTCACCTTCTCCTTCTCCTTCTTCTGCTTCTTCTGATTCACCCTCCAGACTTCACCTTCTCCTTCTCCTTCTTCTACTTCTTCTGATTCACCCTCCAGACTTCACCTTCTCCTTCTCCTTCTTCTACTTCTTCTGATTCACCCTCCAGTCTTCACCTTCTCCTTCTCCTTCTTCTGTTTCTTCTGCTTCACCCTCCAGACTTCAACTTCTCCTTCTCTTTCTTCTGCTTCTTCTGATTCACCCTCCAGACTTCACCTTCTCCTTCTCCTTCTTCTGATTCTTCTGATTCACCCTCCAGACTTCACCTTCTCCTTCTCCTTCTTCTGCTTCTTCTGATTCACCCTCCTGACTTCACATTCTCCTTCTCCTTCTTCTACTTCTTCTGCTTCACCCTCCAGACTTCACCTTCTCCTTCTCCTTCTTCTACTTCTTCTGATTCACCCTCCAGACTTCATCTTCTCCTTCTCCTTCTTCTGCTTCTTCTGATTCACCCTCCAGACTTCACCTTCTCCTTCTCCTTATTCTGCTTCTTATGGTTCACCCTCCAGACTTCACCTTCTCCTTCTCCTTATTCTGCTTCTTCTGATTCACCCTCCAGACTTCACCTTCTCCTTCTCCTTCCTCTGCTTCTTCTGATTCACCCTCCAGACTTCACCTTCTCCTTCTCCTTCTTCTGATTCTTCTGATTCACCCTCCAGACTTCACCTTCTCCTTCTCCTTCTTCTGCTTCTTCTGATTCACCCTCCTGACTTCACCTTCTCCTTCTCCTTCTTCTACTTCTTCTGATTCACCCTCCTGACTTCACCTTCTCCTTCTCCTTCTTCTACTTCTTCTGCTTCACCCTCCAGACTTCACCTGCTCCTTCTCCTTCTTCTACTTCTTCTGATTCACCCTCCAGACTTCACCTTCTCCTTCTCCTTCTTCTGCTTCTTCTGATTCACCCTCCAGACTTCACCTTCTCCTTCTCCTTATTCTGCTTCTTCTGATTCACCCTCCAGACTTCACCTTCTCCTTCTCCTTCTTCTGCTTCTTCTGATTCACACTCCAGACTTCACCTTCTCCTTCTCCTTCTTCTACTTCTTCTGATTCACACTCCAGACTTCACCTTCTCCTTCTCTTTCTTCTGCTTCTTCTGATTCACCCTCCTGTCTTCACCTTCTCCTTCTCCTTCTTCTACTTCTTCTGATTCACCCTCCTGACTTCACCTTCTCCTTCTCCTTCTTCTACTTCTTCTGCTTCACCCTCCAGACTTCACCTTCTCCTTCTCCTTCTTCTACTTCTTCTGATTCACCCTCCAGACTTGACCTTCTCCTTCTCCTTCTTCTACTTCTTCTGATTCACCCTCCAGACTTCACCTTCTCCTTCTCCTTCTTCTGCTTCTTCTGCTTCACCGTCCTGACGTCACCTTCTCCTTCTCCTTCTTCTACTTCTTCTGCTTCATCCCCCTGACATCACCTGCTCCTTCTCCTTCTTCTGCTTCTTCTGATTCACCCTCCTAACTTCACCTTCTCCTTCTCCTTCTTCTGCTTCTTCTGATTCACCCTCCTGACTTCACCTTCTCCTTCTCCTTCTTCTGCTTCTTCTGATTCACCCTCCAGACTTCACCTTCTCCTTCTCCTTCTTCTGCTTCTTCTGATTCACCCTCCAGACTTCACCTTCTCCTTCTCCTTCTTCTGCTTCTTCTGATTCACCCTCCAGACCTCACCTTCTCCTTCTCCTTCTTCTACTTCTTCTGATTCACCCTCCAGACTTCATCTTCTTCTTCTCCTTCTTCTGCTTCTTCTGATTCACCCTCCAGACTTCACCTTCTCCTTCTCCTTCTTCTGCTTCTTCTGATTCACCCTCCAGACTTCACCTTCTCCTTCTCCTTCTTCTACTTCTTCTGATTCACCCTCCAGACTTCACCTTCTCCTTCTCCTTCTTCTACTTCTTCTGATTCACCCTCCAGTCTTCACCTTCTCCTTCTCCTTCTTCTGTTTCTTCTGCTTCACCCTCCAGACTTCACCTTCTCCTTCTCTTTCTTCTGCTTCTTCTGATTCACCCTCCAGACTTCACCTTCTCCTTCTCCTTCTTCTGCTTCTTCTGATTCACCCTCCAGACTTCACCTTCTCCTTCTCCTTCTTCTGCTTCTTCTGATTCACCCTCCTGACTTCACCTTCTCCTTCTCCTTCTTCTACTTCTTCTGATTCACCCTCCTGACTTCACCTTCTCCTTCTCCTTCTTCTACTTCTTCTGCTTCACCCTCCAGACTTCACCTGCTCCTTCTCCTTCTTCTACTTCTTCTGATTCACCCTCCAGACTTCACCTTCTCCTTCTCCTTCTTCTGCTTCTTCTGATTCACCCTCCAGACTTCACCTTCTCCTTCTCCTTATTCTGCTTCTTCTGATTCACCCTCCAGACTTCACCTTCTCCTTCTCCTTCTTCTGCTTCTTCTGATTCACACTCCAGACTTCACCTTCTCCTTCTCCTTCTTCTACTTCTTCTGATTCACACTCCAGACTTCACCTTCTCCTTCTCTTTCTTCTGCTTCTTCTGATTCACCCTCCAGACTTCACCTTCTCCTTCTCCTTCTTCTGTTTCTTCTGCTTCACCCTCCAGACTTCACCTTCTCCTTCTCTTTCTTCTGCTTCTTCTGATTCACCCTCCAGACTTCACCTTCTCCTTCTCCTTCTTCTGATTCTTCTGATTCACCCTCCAGACTTCAACTTCTCCTTCTCCTTCTTCTGCTTCTTCTGATTCACCCTCCTGACTTCACCTTCTCCTTCTCCTTCTTCTACTTCTTCTGATTCACCCTCCTGACTTCACCTTCTCCTTCTCCTTCTTCTACTTCTTCTGCTTCACCCTCCAGACTTCACCTTCTCCTTCTCCTTCTTCTACTTCTTCTGATTCACCCTTCAGACTTCACCTTCTCCTTCTCCTTTTTCTGCTTCTTCTGATTCACCCTCCAGACTTCACCTTCTCCTTCTCCTTATTCTGCTTCTTCTGATTCACCCTCCAGACTTCACCTTCTCCTTCTCCTTCTTCTGCTTCTTCCGATTCACCCTCCAGACTTCACCTTCTCCTTCTCCTTCTTCTGCTTCTTCTGATTCACCCTCCAGACTTCATCTTCTCCTTCTCCTTCGTCTACTTCTTCTGATTCACCCTCCAGACAACACCTTCTCCTTCTCCTTCTTCTACTTCTTCTGATTCACCCTCCAGACTTCACCTTCTCCTTCTCCTTCTTCTGCTTCTTCTGATTCACCCTCCTGACTTCACCTTCTCCTTCTCCTTCTTCTACTTCTTCTGATTCACCCTCCTGACTTCACCTTCTCCTTCTCCTTCTTCTACTTCTTCTGCTTCACCCTCCAGACTTCACCTTCTCCTTCTCCTTCTTCTACTTCTTCTGATTCACCCTCCAGACATGACCTTCTCCTTCTCCTTCTTCTACTTATTCTGATTCACCCTCCAGACTTCACATTCTCCTTCTCCTTCTTCTGCTTCTTCTGATTCACCCTCCTGACTTCACCTTCTCCTTCTCCTTCTTCTGCTTCTTCTGATTCACCCTCCAGACTTCACCTTCTCCTTCTCCTTCTTCGGCTTCTTCTGATTCACCCTCCAGACTTCACCTTCTCCTTCTCCTTCTTCTGATTCTTCTGATTCACCCTCCAGACTTCACCTTCTCCTTCTCCTTCTTCTGCTTCTTCTGATTCACCCTCCTGACTTCACCTTCTCCTTCTCCTTCTTCTACTTCTTCTGATTCACCCTCCAGACTTCACCTTCTCCTTCTCCTTCTTCTGCTTCTTCTGATTCACCCTCCAGACTTCACCTTCTCCTTCTCCTTATTCTGCTTCTTCTGATTCACCCTCCAGACTTCACCTTCTCCTTCTCCTTCTTCTGCTTCTTCTGATTCACACTCCAGACTTCACCTTCTCCTTCTCCTTCTTCTACTTCTTCTGATTCACCCTCCAGACTTCACCTTCTCCTTCTCTTTCTTCTGCTTCTTCTGATTCACCCTCCAGACTTCACCTTCTCCTTCTCCTTCTTCTGATTCTTCTGATTCACCCTCCAGACTTCACCTTCTTCTTCTCCTTCTTCTGCTTCTTCTGATTCACCCTCCTGACTTCACCTTCTCCTTCTCCTTCTTCTACTTCTTCTGATTCACCCTCCTGACTTCACCTTCTCCTTCTCCTTCTTCTACTTCTTCTGCTTCACCCTCCAGACTTCACCTTCTCCTTCTCCTTCTTCTACTTCTTCTGATTCACCCTCCAGACTTGACCTTCTCCTTCTCCTTCTTCTGCTTCTTCTGATTCACCCTCCAGACTTCACCTTCTCCTTCTCCTTCTTCTGCTTCTTCTGCTTCACCGTCCTGACTTCACCTTCTCCTTCTCCTTCTTCTACTTCTTCTGCTTCATCCCCCTGACATCACCTGCTCCTTCTCCTTCTTCTGCTTCTTCTGATTCACCCTCCTAACTTCACCTTCTCCTTCTCCTTCTTCTGCTTCTTCTGATTCACCCTCCTGACTTCACCTTCTCCTTCTCCTTCTTCTGCTTCTTCTGATTCACCCTCCAGACTTCACCTTCTCCTTCTCCTTCTTCTGCTTCTTCTGATTCACCCTCCAGACTTCACCTTCTCCTTCTCCTTCTTCTGCTTCTTCTGATTCACCCTCCAGACCTCACCTTCTCCTTCTCCTTCTTCTACTTCTTCTGATTCACCCTCCAGACTTCATCTTCTCCTTCTCCTTCTTCTGCTTCTTCTGATTCACCCTCCAGACTTCACCTTCTCCTTCTCCTTCTTCTGCTTCTTCTGATTCACCCTCCAGACTTCACCTTCTCCTTCTCCTTCTTCTACTTCTTCTGATTCACCCTCCAGACTTCACCTTCTCCTTCTCCTTCTTCTACTTTTCTGATTCACCCTCCAGTCTTCACCTTCTCCTTCTCCTTCTTCTGTTTCTTCTGCTTCACCCTCCAGACTTCACCTTCTCCTTCTCTTTCTTCTGCTTCTTCTGATTCACCCTCCAGACTTCACCTTCTCCTTCTCCTTCTTCTGATTCTTCTGATTCACCCTCCAGACTTCAACTTCTCCTTCTCCTTCTTCTGCTTCTTCTGATTCACCCTCCTGACTTCACCTTCTCCTTCTCCTTCTTCTACTTCTTCTGATTCACCCTCCTGACTTCACCTTCTCCTTCTCCTTCTTCTGATCCACCCTCCAGACTTCACATTCTCCTTCTCCTTCTTCTACTTCTTCTGATTCACCCTTCAGACTTCACCTTCTCCTTCTCCTTTTTCTGCTTCTTCTGATTCACCCTCCAGACTTCACCTTCTCCTTCTCCTTATTCTGCTTCTTCTGATTCACCCTCCAGATTTCACCTTCTCCTTCTCCTTATTCTGCTTCTTCTGATTCACCCTCCAGACTTCACCTTCTCCTTCTCCTTCTTCTGCTTCTTCTTATTCACCCTCCTGACTTCACCTTCTCCTTCTCCTTCGTCTACTTCTTCTGATTCACCCTCCAGACAACACCTTCTCCTTCTCCTTCTTCTACTTCTTCTGATTCACCCTCCAGACTTCACCTTCTCCTTCTCCTTCTTCTGCTTCTTCTGATTCACCCTCCTGACTTCACCTTCTCCTTCTCCTTCTTCTGCTTCTTCTGATTCACACTCCAGACTTCACCTTCTCCTTCTCCTTCTTCTACTTCTTCTGATTCACACTCCAGACTTCACCTTCTCCTTCTCTTTCTTCTGCTTCTTCTGATTCACCCTCCAGACTTCACCTTCTCCTTCTCCTTCTTCTGATTCTTCTGATTCACCCTCCAGACTTCACCTTCTTCTTCTCCTTCTTCTGCTTCTTCTGATTCACCCTCCTGACTTCACCTTCTCCTTCTCCTTCTTCTACTTCTTCTGATTCACCCTCCTGACTTCACCTTCTCCTTCTCCTTCTTCTACTTCTTCTGATTCACCCTCCAGACTTCACCTTCTCCTTCTCCTTCTTCTACTTCTTCTGATTCACCCTCCAGACTTGACCTTCTCCTTCTCCTTCTTCTACTTCTTCTGATTCACCCTCCAGACTTCACCTTCTCCTTCTCCTTCTTCTGCTTCTTCTGCTTCACCGTCCTGACGTCACCTTCTCCTTCTCCTTCTTCTACTTCTTCTGCTTCATCCCCCTGACATCACCTGCTCCTTCTCCTTCTTCTGCTTCTTCTGATTCACCCTCCTAACTTCACCTTCTCCTTCTCCTTCTTCTGCTTCTTCTGATTCACCCTCCTGACTTCACCTTCTCCTTCTCCTTCTTCTGCTTTTCTGATTCACCCTCCAGACTTCACCTTCTCCTTCTCCTTCTTCTGCTTCTTCTGATTCACCCTCCAGACTTCACCTTCTCCTTCTCCTTCTTCTGCTTCTTCTGATTCACCCTCCAGACCTCACCTTCTCCTTCTCCTTCTTCTACTTCTTCCTGATTCACCCTTCAGACTTCATCTTCTTCTTCTCCTTCTTCTGCTTCTTCTGATTCACCCTCCAGACTTCACCTTCTCCTTCTCCTTCTTCTGCTTCTTCTGATTCACCCTCCAGACTTCACCTTCTCCTTCTCCTTCTTCTACTTCTTCTGATACACCCTCCGGACTTCACCTTCTCCTTCTCCTTCTTCTACTTCTTCTGATTCACCCTCCAGTCTTCACCTTCTCCTTCTCCTTCTTCTGTTTCTTCTGCTTCACCCTCCAGACTTCACCTTCTCCTTCTCTTTCTTCTGCTTCTTCTGATTCACCCTCCAGACTTCACCTTCTCCTTCTCCTTCTTCTGATTCTTCTGATTCACCCTCCAGACTTCAACTTCTCCTTCTCCTTCTTCTGCTTCTTCTGATTCACCCTCCTGACTTCACCTTCTCCTTCTCCTTCTTCTACTTCTTCTGATTCACCCTCCTGACTTCACCTTCTCCTTCTCCTTCTTCTACTTCTTCTGCTTCACCCTCCAGACTTCACCTTCTCCTTCTCCTTCTTCTACTTCTTCTGATTCACCCTTCAGACTTCACCTTCTCCTTCTCCTTTTTCTGCTTCTTCTGATTCACCCTCCAGACTTCACCTTCTCCTTCTCCTTATTCTGCTTCTTCTGATTCACCCTCCAGACTTCACCTTCTCCTTCTCCTTCTTCTGCTTCTTCCGATTCACCCTCCAGACTTCACCTTCTCCTTCTCCTTCTTCTGCTTCTTCTGATTCACCCTCCAGACTTCATCTTCTCCTTCTCCTTCGTCTACTTCTTCTGATTCACCCTCCAGACAACACCTTCTCCTTCTCCTTCTTCTACTTCTTCTGATTCACCCTCCAGACTTCACCTTCTCCTTCTCCTTCTTCTGCTTCTTCTGATTCACCCTCCTGACTTCACCTTCTCCTTCTCCTTCTTCTACTTCTTCTGATTCACCCTCCTGACTTCACCTTCTCCTTCTCCTTCTTCTACTTCTTCTGCTTCACCCTCCAGACTTCACCTTCTCCTTCTCCTTCTTCTACTTCTTCTGATTCACCCTCCAGACATGACCTTCTCCTTCTCCTTCTTCTACTTATTCTGATTCACCCTCCAGACTTCACATTCTCCTTCTCCTTCTTCTGCTTCTTCTGATTCACCCTCCTGACTTCACCTTCTCCTTCTCCTTCTTCTGCTTCTTCTGATTCACCCTCCAGACTTCACCTTCTCCTTCTCCTTCTTCGGCTTCTTCTGATTCACCCTCCAGACTTCACCTTCTCCTTCTCCTTCTTCTGATTCTTCTGATTCACCCTCCAGACTTCACCTTCTCCTTCTCCTTCTTCTGCTTCTTCTGATTCACCCTCCTGACTTCACCTTCTCCTTCTCCTTCTTCTACTTCTTCTGA
Organism: Somniosus microcephalus; assembly: GCF_052327205.1. NCBI lineage: Eukaryota > Metazoa > Chordata > Chondrichthyes > Squaliformes > Somniosidae > Somniosus > Somniosus microcephalus. The sequence goes on from NW_028225369.1 coordinate 341,547, forward strand.
TTCACCCTCCAGACTTCACCTTCTCCTTCTCCTTCTTCTGCTTCTTCTGATTCACCCTCCAGACTTCACCTTCTCCTTCTCCTTATTCTGCTTCTTCTGATTCACCCTCCAGACTTCACCTTCTCCTTCTCCTTCTTCTGCTTCTTCTGATTCACACTCCAGACTTCACCTTCTCCTTCTCCTTCTTCTACTTCTTCTGATTCACCCTCCAGACTTCACCTTCTCCTTATCTTTCTTCTGCTTCTTCTGATTCACCCTCCAGACTTCACCTTCTCCTTCTCCTTCTTCTGATTCTTCTGATTCACCCTCCAGACTTCACCTTCTTCTTCTCCTTCTTCTGCTTCTTCTGATTCACCCTCCTGACTTCACCTTCTCCTTCTCCTTCTTCTACTTCTTCTGATTCACCCTCCTGACTTCACCTTCTCCTTCTCCTTCTTCTACTTCTTCTGCTTCACCCTCCAGACTTCACCTTCTCCTTCTCCTTCTTCTACTTCTTCTGATTCACCCTCCAGACTTGACCTTCTCCTTCTCCTTCTTCTGCTTCTTCTGATTCACCCTCCAGACTTCACCTTCTCCTTCTCCTTCTTCTGCTTCTTCTGCTTCACCGTCCTGACTTCACCTTCTCCTTCTCCTTCTTCTACTTCTTCTGCTTCATCCCCCTGACATCACCTGCTCCTTCTCCTTCTTCTGCTTCTTCTGATTCACCCTCCTAACTTCACCTTCTCCTTCTCCTTCTTCTGCTTCTTCTGATTCACCCTCCTGACTTCACCTTCTCCTTCTCCTTCTTCTGCTTCTTCTGATTCACCCTCCAGACTTCACCTTCTCCTTCTCCTTCTTCTGCTTCTTCTGATTCACCCTCCAGACTTCACCTTCTCCTTCTCCTTCTTCTGCTTCTTCTGATTCACCCTCCAGACCTCACCTTCTCCTTCTCCTTCTTCTACTTCTTCTGATTCACCCTCCAGACTTCATCTTCTCCTTCTCCTTCTTCTGCTTCTTCTGATTCACCCTCCAGACTTCACCTTCTCCTTCTCCTTCTTCTGCTTCTTCTGATTCACCCTCCAGACTTCACCTTCTCCTTCTCCTTCTTCTACTTCTTCTGATTCACCCTCCAGACTTCACCTTCTCCTTCTCCTTCTTCTACTTTTCTGATTCACCCTCCAGTCTTCACCTTCTCCTTCTCCTTCTTCTGTTTCTTCTGCTTCACCCTCCAGACTTCACCTTCTCCTTCTCTTTCTTCTGCTTCTTCTGATTCACCCTCCAGACTTCACCTTCTCCTTCTCCTTCTTCTGATTGTTCTGATTCACCCTCCAGACTTCAACTTCTCCTTCTCCTTCTTCTGCTTCTTCTGATTCACCCTCCTGACTTCACCTTCTCCTTCTCCTTCTTCTACTTCTTCTGATTCACCCTCCTGACTTCACCTTCTCCTTCTCCTTCTTCTGATCCACCCTCCAGACTTCACATTCTCCTTCTCCTTCTTCTACTTCTTCTGATTCACCCTTCAGACTTTACCTTCTCCTTCTCCTTTTTCTGCTTCTTCTGATTCACCCTCCAGACTTCACCTTCTCCTTCTCCTTATTCTGCTTCTTCTGATTCACCCTCCAGATTTCACCTTCTCCTTCTCCTTCTTCTGCTTCTTCTGATTCACCCTCCAGACTTCACCTTCTCCTTCTCCTTCTTCTGCTTCTTCTGATTCACCCTCCAGACTTCACCTTCTCCTTCTCCTTCGTCTACTTCTTCTGATTCACCCTCCAGACAACACCTTCTCCTTCTCCTTCTTCTACTTCTTCTGATTCACCCTCCAGACTTCACCTTCTCCTTCTCCTTCTTCTGCTTCTTCTGATTCACCCTCCTGACTTCACCTTCTCCTTCTCCTTCTTCTACTTCTTCTGATTCACCCTCCTGACTTCACCTTCTCCTTCTCCTTCTTCTACTTCTTCTGCTTCACCCTCCAGACTTCACCTTCTCCTTCTCCTTCTTCTACTTCTTCTGATTCACCCTCCAGACTTCACCTTCTCCTTCTCCTTCTTCTGCTTCTTCTGATTCACCCTCCTGACTTCACCTTCTCCTTCTCCTTCTTCTACTTCTTCTGATTCACCCTCCTGACTTCACCTTCTCCTTCTCCTTCTTCTACTTCTTCTGCTTCACCCTCCAGACTTCACCTTTTCCTTCTCCTTCTTCTACTTCTTCTGATTCACCCTCCAGACTTCACCTTCTCCTTCTCCTTCTTCTGCTTCTTCTGATTCACCCTCCATACTTCACCTTCACTTCTCCTTATTCTGCTTCTTCTGATTCACCCTCCAGACTTCAACTTCTCCTTCTCCTTCTTCTGCTTCTTCTGATTCACCCTCCAGACTTCACCTTCTCCTTCTCCTTCTTCTGCTTCTTCTGATTCACCCTCCAGACTTCACCTTCTCCTTCTCCTTCTTCTGCTTCTTCTGATTCACCCTCCAGACTTCACCTTCTCCTTCTCCTTCTTCTACTTCTTCTGATTCACCCTCCAGACTTCACCTTCTCCTTCTCTTTCTTCTGCTTCTTCTGATTCACCCTCCAGATTTCATCTTCTCCTTCTCCTTCTTCTGCTTCTTCTGATTCACCCTCCAGACTTCACCTTCTCCTTCTCCTTCTTCTGCTTCTTCTGATTCACCCTCCAGACTTCACCTTCTCCTTCTCCTTCTTCTGCTTCTTCTGTTTCACCCTCCAGACTTCACCTTCTCCTTCTCCTTCTTCTACTTCTTCTGATTCACCCTCCAGACCTCACATTCTCCTTCTCCTTCTTCTACTTCTTCTGATTCACCCTCCAGATTTCATCTTCTCCTTCTCCTTCTTCTGCTTCTTCTGATTCACCCTCCAGACTTCACCTTCTCCTTCTCCTTCTTCTGCTTCTTCTGATTCACCCTCCTGACTTCACCTTCTCCTTCTCCTTCTTCTACTTCTTCTGATTCGCCCTCCTGACTTCACCTTCTCCTTCTCCTTCTTCTACTTCTTCTGCTTCACCCTCCAGACTTCACCTTCTCCTTCTCCTTCTTCTACTTCTTCTGATTCACCCTACAGACTTGACCTTCTCCTTCTCCTTCTTCTACTTCTTCTGATTCACCCTCCAGACTTCACCTTCTCCTTCTCCTTCTTCTGCTTCTTCTGCTTCACCGTCCTGACTTCACCTTCTCCTTCTCCTTCTTCTACTTTTTCTGCTTCATCCCCCTGACATCACCTGCTCCTTATCCTTCTTCTGCTTCTTCTGATTCACCCTCCTAACTTCACCTTCTCCTTCTCCTTCTTCTGCTTCTTCTGATTCACCCTCCTGACTTCACCTTCTCCTTCTCCTTCTTCTGCTTCTTCTGATTCATCCTCCAGACTTCACCTTCTCCTTCTCTTTCTTCTGCTTCTTCTGATTCACCCTCCAGACTTCACCTTCTCCTTCTCCTTCTTCTGATTCTTCTGATTCACCCTCCAGACTTCACCTTCTTCTTCTCCTTCTTCTGCTTCTTCTGATTCACCCTCCTGACTTCACCTTCTCCTTCTCCTTCTTCTACTTCTTCTGATTCACCCTCCTGACTTCACCTTCTCCTTCTCCTTCTTCTACTTCTTCTGCTTCACCCTCCAGACTTCACCTTCTCCTTCTCCTTCTTCTGCTTCTTCTGATTCACCCTCCAGACTTCTCCTTCTCCTTCTCCTTCTTCTGCTACTTCTGATTCACCCTCCAGACTTCACCTTCTCCTTCTCCTTCTTCTGCTTCTTCTGAGTCACCCTCCAGACTTCACCTTCTCCATTTCCTTCTTCTGCTTCTTCTGATTCACCCTCCAGACTTCACCTTCTCCTTCTCCTTCGTCTACTTCTTCTGATTCACCCTCCAGACTACACCTTCTCCTTCTCCTTCTTCTACTTCTTCTGATTCACCCTCCAGACTTCACCTTCTCCTTCTCCTTCTTCTGTTTCTTCTGATTCACCGTCCAGACTTCACCTTCTCCTTCTCCTTCTTCTACTACTTCTGATTCACCCTCCAGACTTCATCTTCTCCTTCTCCTTCTTCTGCTTCTTCTGATTCACCCTCCAGACTTCACCTTCTCCTTCTCCTTCTTCTGCTTCTTCTGATTCACCCTCCAGACTTCACCTTCTCCTTCTCCTTCTTCTACTTCTTCTGATTCACCCTCCAGACTTCACCTTCTCCTTCTCCTTCTTTAACTTCTTCTGATTCACCCTCCAGTCTTCACCTTCTCCTTCTCCTTCTTCTGTTTCTTCTGCTTCACCCTCCAGACTTCAACTTCTCCTTCTCTTTCTTCTGCTTCTTCTGATTCACCCTCCAGACTTCACCTTCTCCTTCTCCTTCTTCTGATTCTTCTGATTCACCCTCCAGACTTCACCTTCTCCTTCTCCTTCTTCTGCTTCTTCTGATTCACCCTCCTGACTTCACCTTCTCCTTCTCCTTCTTCTACTTCTTCTGCTTCACCCTCCAGACTTCACCTTCTCCTTCTCCTTCTTCTACTTCTTCTGATTCACCCTCCAGACTTCATCTTCTCCTTCTCCTTCTTCTGCTTCTTCTGATTCACCCTCCAGACTTCACCTTCTCCTTCTCCTTATTCTGCTTCTTCTGATTCACCCTCCAGACTTCACCTTCTCCTTCTCCTTATTCTGCTTCTTCTGATTCACCCTCCAGTCTTCACCTTCTCCTTCTCCTTCCTCTGCTTCTTCTGATTCACCCTCCAGACTTCACCTTCTCCTTCTCCTTCTTCTGATTCTTCTGATTCACCCTCCTTACTTCACCTTCACCTTCTCCTTCTTCTGCTTCTTCTGATACACCCTCCTGACTTCACCTTCTCCTTCTCCTTCTTCTGCTTCTTCTGATTCACCCTCCAGACTTCTCCTTCTCCTTCTCCTTCTTCTGCTTCTTCTGATTCACCTTCCAGACTTCACCTTCTCCTTCTCCTTATTCTGCTTCTTCTGATTCACCCTCCAGACCTCACCTTCTCCTTCTCCATTTCTACTTCTTCTCATTCACCCTCCAGACTTCATCTTCTCCTTCTCCTTCTTCTGCTTCTTCTGATTCACCCTCCAGACTTCACCTTGTCCTTCTCCTTCTTCTGCTTCTTCTGATTCACCCTCCAGACTTCACCTTCTCCTTCTCCTTCTTCTACTTCTTCTGATTCACCCTCCAGACTTCACCTTCTCCTTCTCCTTCTTCTACTTCTTCTGATTCACCCTCCAGTCTTCACCTTCTCCTACTCCTTCTTCTGCTTCTTCTGCTTCACCCTCCGGACTTCACCTTCTCCTTCCCTTTCTTCTGCTTCTTCTGATTCACCCTCCAGACTTCACCTTCTCCTTCTCCTTCTTCTGATTCTTCTGATTCACCCTCCAGACTTCACCTTCTCGTTCTCCTTCTTTTGCTTCTTTTGATTCACCCTCCTGACTTCACCTTCTCCTTCTCCTTCTTCTACTTCTTCTGATTCACCCTCCTGACTTCACCTTCTCCTTCTCCTTCTTCTACTTCTTCTGCTTCACCCTCCAGACTTCACCTTCTCCTTCTCCTTCTTCTACTTCTTCTGATTCACCCTCCAGATTTCACCTTTTCCTTCTCCTTCTTCTGCTTCTTCTGCTTCACCCTCCTGACTTCACCTTCTCCTTCTCCTTCTTCTACTTCTTCTGATTCACCCTCCACACTTCACCTTCTCCTTCTCCTTCTTCTGCTTCTTCTGCTTCACCCTCCAGACTTCACCTTCTCCTTCTCCTTCTTCTGATTCTTCTGATTCACCCTCCAGACTTCACCTTCTCCTTCTCCTTCTTCTGCTTCTTCTGATTCACCCTCCTGACTTCACCTTCTCCTTCTCCTTCTCCTTCTTCTACTTCTTCTGATTCACCCTCCTGACTTCACCTTCTCCTTCTCCTTCTTCTACTTCTTCTGCTTCACCCTCCAGACTTCACCTGCTCCTTCTCCTTCTTCTACTTCTTCTGATTCACCCTCCAGACTTCACCTTCTCCTTCTCCTTCTTCTACTTCTTCTGATTCACCCTCCTGACTTCACCTTCTCCTTCTCCTTCTTCTACTTCTTCTGCTTCACCCTCCAGACTTCACCTTCTCCTTCTCCTTCTTCTACTTCTTCTGATTCACCCTCCAGACTTCACCTTCTCCTTCTCCTTCTTCTGCTTCTTCTGATTCACCCTCCTGACTTCACCTTCTCCTTCTCCTTCTTCTACTTCTTCTGATTCACCCTCCTGACTTCACCTTCTCCTTCTCCTTCTTCTACTTCTTCTGCTTCACCCTCCAGACTTCACCTTTTCGTTCTCCTTCTTCTACTTCTTCTGATTCACCCTCCAGACTTCACCTTCTCCTTCTCCTTCTTCTGCTTCTTCTGATTCACCCTCCATACTTCACCTTCACTTCTCCTTATTCTGCTTCTTCTGATTCACCCTCCAGACTTCAACTTCTCCTTCTCCTTCTTCTGCTTCTTCTGATTCACCCTCCAGACTTCACCTTCTCCTTCTCCTTCTTCTGCTTCTTCTGATTCACCCTCCAGACTTCACCTTCTCCTTCTCCTTCTTCTGCTTCTTCTGATTCACCCTCCAGACTTCACCTTCTCCTTGTCCTTCTTCTACTTCTTCTGATTCACCCTCCAGACTTCACCTTCTCCTTCTCTTTCTTCTGCTTCTTCTGATTCACCCTCCAGATTTCATCTACTCCTTCTCCTTCTTCTGCTTCTTCTGATTCACCCTCCAGACTTCACCTTCTCCTTCTCCTTCTTCTGCTTCTTCTGATTCACCCTCCAGACTTCACCTTCTCCTTCTCCTTCTTCTGCTTCTTCTGTTTCACCCTCCAGACTTCACCTTCTCCTTCTCCTTCTTCTACTTCTTCTGATTCACCCTCCAGACCTCACCTTCTCCTTCTCCTCCTTCTACTTCTTCTGATTCACCCTCCAGATTTCATCTTCTCCTTCTCCTTCTTCTGCTTCTTCTGATTCACCCTCCAGACTTCACCTTCTCCTTCTCCTTCTTCTGCTTCTTCTGATTCACCCTCCTGACTTCACCTTCTCCTTCTCCTTCTTCTACTTCTTCTGATTCGCCCTCCTGACTTCACCTTCTCCTTCTCCTTCTTCTACTTCTTCTGCTTCACCCTCCAGACTTCACCTTCTCCTTCTCCTTCTTCTACTTCTTCTGATTCACCCTACAGACTTGACCTTCTCCTTCTCCTTCTTCTACTTCTTCTGATTCACCCTCCAGACTTCACCTTCTCCTTCTCCTTCTTCTGCTTCTTCTGCTTCACCGTCCTGACTTCACCTTCTCCTTCTCCTTCTTCTACTTCTTCCGCTTCATCCCCCTGACATCACCTGCTCCTTCTCCTTCTTCTGCTTCTTCTGATTCACCCTCCTAACTTCACCTTCTCCTTCTCCTTCTTCTGCTTCTTCTGATTCACCCTCCTGACTTCACCTTCTCCTTCTCCTTCTTCTGCTTCTTCTGATTCATCCTCCAGACTTCACCTTCTCCTTCTCTTTCTTCTGCTTCTTCTGATTCACCCTCCAGACTTCACCTTCTCCTTCTCCTTCTTCTGATTCTTCTGATTCACCCTCCAGACTTCACCTTCTCCTTCTCCTTCTTCTGCTTCTTCTGATTCACCCTCCTGACTTCACCTTCTCCTTCTCCTTCTTCTACTTCTTCTGATTCACCCTCCTGACTTCACCTTCTCCTTCTCCTTCTTCTACTTCTTCTGCTTCACCCTCCAGACTTCACCTTCTCCTTCTCCTTCTTCTGCTTCTTCTGATTCACCCTCCAGACTTCTCCTTCTCCTTCTCCTTCTTCTGCTACTTCTGATTCACCCTCCAGACTTCACCTTCTCCTTCTCCTTCTTCTGCTTCTTCTGAGTCACCCTCCAGACTTCACCTTCTCCATTTCCTTCTTCTGCTTCTTCTGATTCACCCTCCAGACTTCACCTTCTCCTTCTCCTTCGTCTACTTCTTCTGATTCACCCTCCAGACTACACCTTCTCCTTCTCCTTCTTCTACTTCTTCTGATTCACCCTCCAGACTTCACCTTCTCCTTCTCCTTCTTCTGTTTCTTCTGATTCACCGTCCAGACTTCACCTTCTCCTTCTCCTTCTTCTACTACTTCTGATTCACCCTCCAGACTTCACCTTCTCCTTCTCCTTCTTCTACTTCTTCTGATTCACCCTCCAGACTTCATCTTCTCCTTCTCCTTCTTCTGCTTCTTCTGATTCACCCTCCAGACTTCACCTTCTCCTTCTCCTTCTTCTGCTTCTTCTGATTCACCCTCCAGACTTCACCTTCTCCTTCTCCTTCTTCTACTTCTTCTGATTCACCCTCCAGACTTCACCTTCTCCTTCTCCTTCTTTAACTTCTTCTGATTCACCCTCCAGTCTTCACCTTCTCCTTCTCCTTCTTCTGTTTCTTCTGCTTCCCCCTCCAGACTTCAACTTCTCCTTCTCTTTCTTCTGCTTCTTCTGATTCACCCTCCAGACTTCACCTTCTCCTTCTCCTTCTTCTGATTCTTCTGATTCACCCTCCAGACTTCACCTTCTCCTTCTCCTTCTTCTGCTTCTTCTGATTCACCCTCCTGACTTCACCTTCTCCTTCTCCTTCTTCTACTTCTTCTGCTTCACCCTCCAGACTTCACCTTCTCCTTCTCCTTCTTCTACTTCTTCTGATTCACCCTCCAGACTTCATCTTCTCCTTCTCCTTCTTCTGCTTCTTCTGATTCACCCTCCAGACTTCACCTTCTCCTTCTCCTTATTCTGCTTCTTCTGATTCACCCTCCAGACTTCACCTTCTCCTTCTCCTTATTCTGCTTCTTCTGATTCACCCTCCAGTCTTCACCTTCTCCTCCTCCTTCCTCTGCTTCTTCTGATTCACCCTCCAGACTTCACCTTCTCCTTCTCCTTCTTCTGATTCTTCTGATTCACCCTCCTTACTTCACCTTCACCTTCTCCTTCTTCTGCTTCTTCTGATACACCCTCCTGACTTCACCTTCTCCTTCTCCTTCTTCTGCTTCTTCTGATTCACCCTCCAGACTTCTCCTTCTCCTTCTCCTTCTTCTGCTTCTTCTGATTCACCTTCCAGACTTCACCTTCTCCTTCTCCTTATTCTGCTTCTTCTGATTCACCCTCCAGACCTCACCTTCTCCTTCTCCATTTCTACTTCTTCTCATTCACCCTCCAGACTTCATCTTCTCCTTCTCCTTCTTCTGCTTCTTCTGATTCACCCTCCAGACTTCACCTTGTCCTTCTCCTTCTTCTGCTTCTTCTGATTCACCCTCCAGACTTCACCTTCTCCTTCTCCTTCTTCTACTTCTTCTGATTCACCCTCCAGACTTCACCTTCTCCTTCTCCTTCTTCTACTTCTTCTGATTCACCCTCCAGTCTTCACCTTCTCCTACTCCTTCTTCTGCTTCTTCTGCTTCACCCTCCGGACTTCACCTTCTCCTTCCCTTTCTTCTGCTTCTTCTGATTCACCCTCCAGACTTCACCTTCTCCTTCTCCTTCTTCTGATTCTTCTGATTCACCCTCCAGACTTCACCTTCTCGTTCTCCTTCTTTTGCTTCTTTTGATTCACCCTCCTGACTTCACCTTCTCCTTCTCCTTCTTCTACTTCTTCTGATTCACCCTCCTGACTTCACCTTCTCCTTCTCCTTCTTCTACTTCTTCTGCTTCACCCTCCAGACTTCACCTTCTCCTTCTCCTTCTTCTACTTCTTCTGATTCACCCTCCAGATTTCACCTTTTCCTTCTCCTTCTTCTGCTTCTTCTGCTTCACCCTCCTGACTTCACCTTCTCCTTCTCCTTCTTCTACTTCTTCTGATTCACCCTCCACACTTCACCTTCTCCTTCTCCTTCTTCTGCTTCTTCTGCTTCACCCTCCAGACTTCACCTTCTCCTTCTCCTTCTTCTGATTCTTCTGATTCACCCTCCAGACTTCACCTTCTCCTTCTCCTTCTTCTGCTTCTTCTGATTCACCCTCCTGACTTCACCTTCTCCTTCTCCTTATTCTACTTCTTCTGATTCACCCTCCTGACTTCACCTTCTCCTTCTCCTTCTTCTACTTCTTCTGCTTCACCCTCCAGACTTCACCTGCTCCTTCTCCTTCTTCTACTTCTTCTGATTCACCCTCCAGACTTCACCTTCTCCTTCTCCTTCTTCTGCTTCTTCTGTTTCACCCTCCAGACTTCACCTTCTCCTTCTCCTTATTCTGCTTCTTCTGATTCACCCTCCAGACTTCACCTTCTCCTTCTCCTTCTTCTGCTTCTTCTGATTCACACTCCAGACTTCACCTTCTCCTTCTCCTTCTTCTACTTCTTCTGATTCACACTCCAGACTTCACCTTCTCCTTCTCTTTCTTCTGCTTCTTCTGATTCACCCTCCAGACTTCACCTTCTTCTTCTCCTTCTTCTGATTCTTCTGATTCACCCTCCAGACTTCACCTTCTTCTTCTCCTTCTTCTGCTTCTTCTGATTCACCCTCCTGACTTCACCTTCTCCTTCTCCTTCTTCTACTTCTTCTGATTCACCCTCCTGACTTCACCTTCTCCTTCTCCTTCTTCTACTTCTTCTGCTTCACCCTCCAGACTTCACCTTCTCCTTCTCCTTCTTCTACTTCTTCTGATTCACCCTCCAGACTTGACCTTCTCCTTCTCCTTCTTCTACTTCTTCTGATTCACCCTCCAGACTTCACCTTCTCCTTCTCCTTCTTCTGCTTCTTCTGCTTCACCGTCCTGACGTCACCTTCTCCTTCTCCTTCTTCTACTTCTTCTGCTTCATCCCCCTGACATCACCTGCTCCTTCTCCTTCTTCTGCTTCTTCTGATTCACCCTCCTAACTTCACCTTCTCCTTCTCCTTCTTCTGTTTCTTCTGATTCACCCTCCTGACTTCACCTTCTCCTTCTCCTTCTTCTGCTTCTTCTGATTCACCCTCCAGACTTCACCTTCTCCTTCTCCTTCTTCTGCTTCTTCTGATTCACCCTCCAGACTTCACCTTCTCCTTCTCCTTCTTCTGCTTCTTCTGATTCACCCTCCAGACCTCACCTTCTCCTTCTCCTTCTTCTACTTCTTCTGATTCACCCTCCAGACTTCATCTTCTCCTTCTCCTTCTTCTGCTTCTTCTGATTCACCCTCCAGACTTCACCTTCTCCTTCTCCTTCTTCTGCTTCTTCTGATTCACCCTCCAGACTTCACCTTCTCCTTCTCCTTCTTCTACTTCTTCTGATTCACCCTCCAGACTTCACCTTCTCCTTCTCCTTCTTCTACTTCTTCTGATTCACCCTCCAGTCTTCACCTTCTCCTTCTCCTTCTTCTGTTTCTTCTGCTTCACCCTCCAGACTTCACCTTCTCCTTCTCTTTCTTCTGCTTCTTCTGATTCACCCTCCAGACTTCACCTTCTCCTTCTCCTTCTTCTGATTCTTCTGATTCACCCTCCAGACTTCAACTTCTCCTTCTCCTTCTTCTGCTTCTTCTGATTCACCCTCCTGACTTCACCTTCTCCTTCTCCTTCTTCTACTTCTTCTGATTCACCCTCCTGACTTCACCTTCTCCTTCTCCTTCTTCTACTTCTTCTGCTTCACCCTCCAGACTTCACCTTCTCCTTCTCCTTCTTCTACTTCTTCTGATTCACCCTTCAGACTTCACCTTCTCCTTCTCCTTTTTCTGCTTCTTCTGATTCACCCTCCAGACTTCACCTTCTCCTTCTCCTTATTCTGCTTCTTCTGATTCACCCTCCAGACTTCACCTTCTCCTTCTCCTTCTTCTGCTTCTTCCGATTCACCCTCCAGACTTCACCTTCTCCTTCTCCTTCTTCTGCTTCTTCTGATTCACCCTCCAGACTTCATCTTCTCCTTCTCCTTCGTCTACTTCTTCTGATTCACCCTCCAGACAACACCTTCTCCTTCTCCTTCTTCTACTTCTTCTGATTCACCCTCCAGACTTCACCTTCTCCTTCTCCTTCTTCTGCTTCTTCTGATTCACCCTCCTGACTTCACCTTCTCCTTCTCCTTCTTCTACTTCTTCTGATTCACCCTCCTGACTTCACCTTCTCCTTCTCCTTCTTCTACTTCTTCTGATTCACCCTCCAGACTTGACCTTCTCCTTCTCCTTCTTCTACTTATTCTGATTCACCCTCCAGACTTCACATTCTCCTTCTCCTTCTTCTGCTTCTTCTGATTCACCCTCCTGACTTCACCTTCTCCTTCTCCTTCTTCTGCTTCTTCTGATTCACCCTCCAGACTTCACCTTCTCCTTCTCCTTCTTCGGCTTCTTCTGATTCACCCTCCAGACTTCACCTTCTCCTTCTCCTTCTTCTACTTCTTCTGATTCACCCTCCAGACTTGACCTTCTCCTTCTCCTTCTTCTACTTATTCTGATTCACCCTCCAGACTTCACATTCTCCTTCTCCTTCTTCTGCTTCTTCTGATTCACCCTCCTGACTTCACCTTCTCCTTCTCCTTCTTCTGCTTCTTCTGATTCACCCTCCAGACTTCACCTTCTCCTTCTCCTTCTTCGGCTTCTTCTGATTCACCCTCCAGACTTCACCTTCTCCTTCTCCTTCTTCTGATTCTTCTGATTCACCCTCCAGACTTCACCTTCTCCTTCTCCTTCTTCTGCTTCTTCTGATTCACCCTCCTGACTTCACCTTCTCCTTCTCCTTCTTCTACTTCTTCTGATTCACCCTCCTGACTTCACCTTCTCCTTCTCCTTCTTCTACTTCTTCTGCTTCACCCTCCAGACTTCACCTTCTCCTTCTCCTTCTTCTACTTCTTCTGATTCACCCTCCAGACTTCACCTTCTCCTTCTCCTTCTTCTGCTTCTTCTGATTCACCCTCCAGACTTCACCTTCTCCTTCTCCTTATTCTGCTTCTTCTGATTCACCCTCCAGACTTCACCTTCTCCTTCTCCTTCTTCTGCTTCTTCTGATTCACACTCCAGACTTCACCTTCTCCTTCTCCTTCTTCTACTTCTTCTGATTCACCCTCCAGACTTCACCTTCTCCTTCTCTTTCTTCTGCTTCTTCTGATTCACCCTCCAGACTTCACCTTCTCCTTCTCCTTCTTCTGATTCTTCTGATTCACCCTCCAGACTTCACCTTCTTCTTCTCCTTCTTATGCTTCTTCTGATTCACCCTCCTGACTTCACCTTCTCCTTCTCCTTCTTCTACTTCTTCTGATTCACCCTCCTGACTTCACCTTCTCCTTCTCCTTCTTCTACTTCTTCTGCTTCACCCTCCAGACTTCACCTTCTCCTTCTCCTTCTTCTACTTCTTCTGATTCACCCTCCAGACTTGACCTTCTCCTTCTCCTTCTTCTGCTTCTTCTGATTCACCCTCCAGACTTCACCTTCTCCTTCTCCTTCTTCTGCTTCTTCTGCTTCACCGTCCTGACTTCACCTTCTCCTTCTCCTTCTTCTACTTCTTCTGCTTCATCCCCCTGACATCACCTGCTCCTTCTCCTTCTTCTGCTTCTTCTGATTCACCCTCCTAACTTCATCTTCTTCTTCTCCTTCTTCTGTTTCTTCTGATTCACCCTCCTGACTTCACCTTCTCCTTCTCCTTCTTCTGCTTCTTCTGATTCACCCTCCAGACTTCACCTTCTCCTTCTCCTTCTTCTGCTTCTTCTGATTCACCCTCCAGACTTCACCTTCTCCTTCTCCTTCTTCTGCTTCTTCTGATTCACCCTCCAGACCTCACCTTCTCCTTCTCCTTCTTCTACTTCTTCTGATTCACCCTCCAGACTTCATCTTCTCCTTCTCCTTCTTCTGCTTCTTCTGATTCACCCTCCAGACTTCACCTTCTCCTTCTCCTTCTTCTGCTTCTTCTGATTCACCCTCCAGACTTCACCTTCTCCTTCTCCTTCTTCTACTTCTTCTGATTCACCCTCCAGACTTCACCTTCTCCTTCTCCTTCTTCTACTTTTCTGATTCACCCTCCAGTCTTCACCTTCTCCTTCTCCTTCTTCTGTTTCTTCTGCTTCACCCTCCAGACTTCACCTTCTCCTTCTCTTTCTTCTGCTTCTTCTGATTCACCCTCCAGACTTCACCTTCTCCTTCTCCTTCTTCTGATTCTTCTGATTCACCCTCCAGACTTCAACTTCTCCTTCTCCTTCTTCTGCTTCTTCTGATTCACCCTCCTGACTTCACCTTCTCCTTCTCCTTCTTCTACTTCTTCTGATTCACCCTCCTGACTTCACCTTCTCCTTCTCCTTCTTCTGATCCACCCTCCAGACTTCACATTCTCCTTCTCCTTCTTCTACTTCTTCTGATTCACCCTTCAGACTTCACCTTCTCCTTCTCCTTTTTCTGCTTCTTCTGATTCACCCTCCAGACTTCACCTTCTCCTTCTCCTTATTCTGCTTCTTCTGATTCACCCTCCAGACTTCACCTTCTCCTTCTCCTTCTTCTGCTTCTTCCGATTCACCCTCCAGACTTCACCTTCTCCTTCTTCTGCTTCTTCTGATTCACCCTCCAGACTTCAACTTCTCCTTCTCCTTCGTCTACTTCTTCTGATTCACCCTCCAGACAACACCTTCTCCTTCTCCTTCTTCTACTTCTTCTGATTCACCCTCCAGACTTCACCTTCTCCTTCTCCTTCTTCTGCTTCTTCTGATTCACCCTCCTGACTTCACCTTCTCCTTCTCCTTCTTCTACTTCTTCTGATTCACCCTCCTGACTTCACCTTCTCCTTCTCCTTCTTCTACTTCTTCTGCTTCACCCTCCAGACTTCACCTTCTCCTTCTCCTTCTTCTACTTCTTCTGATTCACCCTCCAGACTTGACCTTCTCCTTCTCCTTCTTCTACTTATTCTGATTCACCCTCCAGACTTCACATTCTCCTTCTCCTTCTTCTGCTTCTTCTGATTCACCCTCCTGACTTCACCTTCTCCTTCTCCTTCTTCTGCTTCTTCTGATTCACCCTCCAGACTTCACCTTCTCCTTCTCCTTCTTCGGCTTCTTCTGAGTCACCCTCCAGACTTCACCTTCTCCTTCTCCTTCTTCTGATTCTTCTGATTCACCCTCCAGACTTCACCTTCTCCTTCTCCTTCTTCTGCTTCTTCTGATTCACCCTCCTGACTTCACCTTCTCCTTCTCCTTCTTCTACTTCTTCTGATTCACCCTCCTGACTTCACCTTCTCCTTCTCCTTCTTCTACTTCTTCTGCTTCACCCTCCAGACTTCACCTTCTCCTTCTCCTTCTTCTACTTCTTCTGATTCACCCTCCAGAGTTCACCTTCTCATTCTCCTTCTTCTGCTTCTTCTGATTCACCCTCCAGACTTCACCTTCTCCTTCTCCTTATTCTGCTTCTTCTGATTCACCCTCCAGACTTCACCTTCTCCTTCTCCTTCTTCTGCTTCTTCTGATTCACACTCCAGACTTCACCTTCTCCTTCTCCTTCCTCTGCTTCTTCTGATTCACCCTCCAGACTTCACCTTCTCCTTCTCCTTCTTCTGATTCTTCTGATTCACCCTCCAGACTTCACCTTCTCCTTCTCCTTCTTCTGCTTCTTCTGATTCACCCTCCTGACTTCAACTTCTCCTTCTCCTTCTTCTACTTCTTCTGATTCACCCTCCTGACTTCACCTTCTCCTTCTCCTTCTTCTACTTCTTCTGCTTCACCCTCCAGACTTCACCTGCTCCTTCTCCTTCTTCTACTTCTTCTGATTCACCCTCCAGACTTCACCTTCTCCTTCTCCTTCTTCTGCTTCTTCTGATTCACCCTCCAGACTTCACCTTCTCCTTCTCCTTATTCTGCTTCTTCTGATTCACCCTCCAGACTTCACCTTCTCCTTCTCCTTCTTCTGCTTCTTCTGATTCACACTCCAGACTTCACCTTCTCCTTCTCCTTCTTCTACTTCTTCTGATTCACACTCCAGACTTCACCTTCTCCTTCTCTTTCTTCTGCTTCTTCTGATTCACCCTCCAGACTTCACCTTCTCCATCTCCTTCTTCTGATTCTTCTGATTCACCCTCCAGACTTCACCTTCTTCTTCTCCTTCTTCTGCTTCTTCTGATTCACCCTCCTGACTTCACCTTCTCCTTCTCCTTCTTCTACTTCTTCTGATTCACCCTCCTGACTTCACCTTCTCCTTCTCCTTCTTCTACTTCTTCTGCTTCACCCTCCAGACTTCACCTTCTCCTTCTCCTTCTTCTACTTCTTCTGATTCACCCTCCAGACTTGACCTTCTCCTTCTCCTTCTTCTACTTCTTCTGATTCACCCTCCAGACTTCACCTTCTCCTTCTCCTTCTTCTGCTTCTTCTGCTTCACCGTCCTGACGTCACCTTCTCCTTCTCCTTCTTCTACTTCTTCTGCTTCATCCCCCTGACATCACCTGCTCCTTCTCCTTCTTCTGCTTCTTCTGATTCACCCTCCTAACTTCACCTTCTCCTTCTCCTTCTTCTGCTTCTTCTGATTCACCCTCCTGACTTCACCTTCTCCTTCTCCTTCTTCTGCTTCTTCTGATTCACCCTCCAGACTTCACCTTCTCCTTCTCCTTCTTCTGCTTCTTCTGATTCACCCTCCCGACTTCACCTTCTCCTTCTCCTTCTTCTGCTTCTTCTGATTCACCCTCCAGACCTCACCTTCTCCTTCTCCTTCTTCTACTTCTTCTGATTCACCCTCCAGACTTCATCTTCTCCTTCTCCTTCTTCTGCTTCTTCTGATTCACCCTCCAGACTTCACCTTCTCCTTCTCCTTCTTCTGCTTCTTCTGATTCACCCTCCAGACTTCACCTTCTCCTTCTCCTTCTTCTACTTCTTCTGATTCACCCTCCAGACTTCACCTTCTCCTTCTCCTTCTTCTACTTCTTCTGATTCACCCTCCAGTCTTCACCTTCTCCTTCTCCTTCTTCTGTTTCTTCTGCTTCACCCTCCAGACTTCACCTTCTCCTTCTCTTTCTTCTGCTTCTTCTGATTCACCCTCCAGACTTCACCTTCTCCTTCTCCTTCTTCTGATTCTTCTGATTCACCCTCCAGACTTCAACTTCTCCTTCTCCTTCTTCTGCTTCTTCTGATTCACCCTCCTGACTTCACCTTCTCCTTCTCCTTCTTCTACTTCTTCTGATTCACCCTCCTGACTTCACCTTCTCCTTCTCCTTCTTCTACTTCTTCTGCTTCACCCTCCAGACTTCACCTTCTCCTTCTCCTTCTTCTACTTCTTCTGATTCACCCTTCAGACTTCACCTTCTCCTTCTCCTTTTTCTGCTTCTTCTGATTCACCCTCCAGACTTCACCTTCTCCTTCTCCTTATTCTGCTTCTTCTGATTCACCCTCCAGACTTCACCTTCTCCTTCTCCTTCTTCTGCTTCTTCCGATTCACCCTCCAGACTTCACCTTCTCCTTCTCCTTCTTCTGCTTCTTCTGATTCACCCTCCAGACTTCATCTTCTCCTTCTCCTTCGTCTACTTCTTCTGATTCACCCTCCAGACAACACCTTCTTCTTCTCCTTCTCCTACTTCTTCTGATTCACCCTCCAGACTTCACCTTCTCCTTCTCCTTCTTCTGCTTCTTCTGATTCACCCTCCTGACTTCACCTTCTCCTTCTCCTTCTTCTACTTCTTCTGATTCACCCTCCTGTCTTCATCTTCTCCTTCTCCTTCTTCTACTTCTTCTGCTTCACCCTCCAGACTTCACCTTCTCCTTCTCCTTCTTCTACTTCTTCTGATTCACCCTCCAGACTTGACCTTCTCCTTCTCCTTCTTCTACTTATTCTGATTCACCCTCCAGACTTCACATTCTCCTTATCCTTCTTCTACTTCTTCTGATTCACCCTCCAGACTTCACCTTCTCCTTCTCCTTCTTCTACTTTTCTGATTCACCCTCCAGTCTTCACCTTCTCCTTCTCCTTCTTCTGTTTCTTCTGCTTCACCCTCCAGACTTCACCTTCTCCTTCTCTTTCTTCTGCTTCTTCTGATTCACCCTCCAGACTTCACCTTCTCCTTCTCCTTCTTCTGATTCTTCTGATTCACCCTCCAGACTTCAACTTCTCCTTCTCCTTCTTCTGCTTCTTCTGATTCACCCTCCTGACTTCACCTTCTCCTTCTCCTTCTTCTGATCCACCCTCCAGACTTCACATTCTCCTTCTCCTTCTTCTACTTCTTCTGATTCACCCTTCAGACTTCACCTTCTCCTTCTCCTTTTTCTGCTTCTTCTGATTCACCCTCCAGACTTCACCTTCTCCTTCTCCTTATTCTGCTTCTTCTGATTCACCCTCCAGATTTCACCTTCTCCTTCTCCTTCTTCTGCTTCTTCTGATTCACCCTCCAGACTTCACCTTCTCCTTCTCCTTCTTCTGCTTCTTCTGATTCACCCTCCAGACTTCACCTTCTCCTTCTCCTTCGTCTACTTCTTCTGATTCACCCTCCAGACAACACCTTCTCCTTCTCCTTCTTCTACTTCTTCTGATTCACCCTCCAGACTTCACCTTCTCCTTCTCCTTCTTCTGCTTCTTCTGATTCACCCTCCTGACTTCACCTTCTCCTTCTCATTCTTCTACTTTTCTGATTCACCCTCCAGTCTTCACCTTCTCCTTCTCCTTCTTCTGTTTCTTCTGCTTCACCCTCCAGACTTCACCTTCTCCTTCTCTTTCTTCTGCTTCTTCTGATTCACCCTCCAGACTTCACCTTCTCCTTCTCCTTCTTCTGATTCTTCTGATTCACCCTCCAGACTTCAACTTCTCCTTCTCCTTCTTCTGCTTCTTCTGATTCACCCTCCTGACTTCACCTTCTCCTTCTCCTTCTTCTGATCCACCCTCCAGACTTCACATTCTCCTTCTCCTTCTTCTACTTCTTCTGATTCACCCTTCAGACTTCACCTTCTCCTTCTCCTTTTTCTGCTTCTTCTGATTCACCCTCCAGACTTCACCTTCTCCTTCTCCTTATTCTGCTTCTTCTGATTCACCCTCCAGATTTCACCTTCTCCTTCTCCTTCTTCTGCTTCTTCTGATTCACCCTCCAGACTTCACCTTCTCCTTCTCCTTCTTCTGCTTCTTCTGATTCACCCTCCAGACTTCACCTTCTCCTTCTCCTTCGTCTACTTCTTCTGATTCACCCTCCAGACAACACCTTCTCCTTCTCCTTCTTCTACTTCTTCTGATTCACCCTCCAGACTTCACCTTCTCCTTCTCCTTCTTCTGCTTCTTCTGATTCACCCTCCAGACTTCACCTTCTCCTTCTCCTTCTTCTGCTTCTTCTGATTCACCCTCCAGACTTCACCTTCTCCTTCTCCTTCTTCTGATTCTTCTGATTCACCCTCCAGACTTCACCTTCTTCTTCTCCTTCTTATGCTTCTTCTGATTCACCCTCCTGACTTCACCTTCTCCTTCTCCTTCTTCTACTTCTTCTGATTCACCCTCCTGACTTCACCTTCTCCTTCTCCTTCTTCTACTTCTTCTGCTTCACCCTCCAGACTTCACCTTCTCCTTCTCCTTCTTCTACTTCTTCTGATTCACCCTCCAGACTTGACCTTCTCCTTCTCCTTCTTCTGCTTCTTCTGATTCACCCTCCAGACTTCACCTTCTCCTTCTCCTTCTTCTGCTTCTTCTGCTTCACCGTCCTGACTTCACCTTCTCCTTCTCCTTCTTCTACTTCTTCTGCTTCATCCCCCTGACATCACCTGCTCCTTCTCCTTCTTCTGCTTCTTCTGATTCACCCTCCTAACTTCATCTTCTCCTTCTCCTTCTTCTGCTTCTTCTGATTCACCCTCCTGACTTCACCTTCTCCTTCTCCTTCTTCTGCTTCTTCTGATTCACCCTCCAGACTTCACCTTCTCCTTCTCCTTCTTCTGCTTCTTCTGATTCACCCTCCAGACTTCACCTTCTCCTTCTCCTTCTTCTGCTTCTTCTGATTCACCCTCCAGACCTCACCTTCTCCTTCTCCTTCTTCTACTTCTTCTGATTCACCCTCCAGACTTCATCTTCTCCTTCTCCTTCTTCTGCTTCTTCTGATTCACCCTCCAGACTTCACCTTCTCCTTCTCCTTCTTCTGCTTCTTCTGATTCACCCTCCAGACTTCACCTTCTCCTTCTCCTTCTTCTACTTCTTCTGATTCACCCTCCAGACTTCACCTTCTCCTTCTCCTTCTTCTACTTTTCTGATTCACCCTCCAGTCTTCACCTTCTCCTTCTCCTTCTTCTGTTTCTTCTGCTTCACCCTCCAGACTTCACCTTCTCCTTCTCTTTCTTCTGCTTCTTCTGATTCACCCTCCAGACTTCACCTTCTCCTTCTCCTTCTTCTGATTCTTCTGATTCACCCTCCAGACTTCAACTTCTCCTTCTCCTTCTTCTGCTTCTTCTGATTCACCCTCCTGACTTCACCTTCTCCTTCTCCTTCTTCTACTTCTTCTGATTCACCCTCCTGACTTCACCTTCTCCTTCTCCTTCTTCTGATCCACCCTCCAGACTTCACATTCTCCTTCTCCTTCTTCTACTTCTTCTGATTCACCCTTCAGACTTCACCTTCTCCTTCTCCTTTTTCTGCTTCTTCTGATTCACCCTCCAGACTTCACCTTCTCCTTCTCCTTATTCTGCTTCTTCTGATTCACCCTCCAGACTTCACCTTCTCCTTCTCCTTCTTCTGCTTCTTCCGATTCACCCTCCAGACTTCACCTTCTCCTTCTTCTGCTTCTTCTGATTCACCCTCCAGACTTCAACTTCTCCTTCTCCTTCGTCTACTTCTTCTGATTCACCCTCCAGACAACACCTTCTCCTTCTCCTTCTTCTACTTCTTCTGATTCACCCTCCAGACTTCACCTTCTCCTTCTCCTTCTTCTGCTTCTTCTGATTCACCCTCCTGACTTCACCTTCTCCTTCTCCTTCTTCTACTTCTTCTGATTCACCCTCCTGACTTCACCTTCTCCTTCTCCTTCTTCTACTTCTTCTGCTTCACCCTCCAGACTTCACCTTCTCCTTCTCCTTCTTCTACTTCTTCTGATTCACCCTCCAGACTTGACCTTCTCCTTCTCCTTCTTCTACTTATTCTGATTCACCCTCCAGACTTCACATTCTCCTTCTCCTTCTTCTGCTTCTTCTGATTCACCCTCCTGACTTCACCTTCTCCTTCTCCTTCTTCTGCTTCTTCTGATTCACCCTCCAGACTTCACCTTCTCCTTCTCCTTCTTCGGCTTCTTCTGAGTCACCCTCCAGACTTCACCTTCTCCTTCTCCTTCTTCTGATTCTTCTGATTCACCCTCCAGACTTCACCTTCTCCTTCTCCTTCTTCTGCTTCTTCTGATTCACCCTCCTGACTTCACCTTCTCCTTCTCCTTCTTCTACTTCTTCTGATTCACCCTCCTGACTTCACCTTCTCCTTCTCCTTCTTCTACTTCTTCTGCTTCACCCTCCAGACTTCACCTTCTCCTTCTCCTTCTTCTACTTCTTCTGATTCACCCTCCAGACTTCACCTTCTCATTCTCCTTCTTCTGCTTCTTCTGATTCACCCTCCAGACTTCACCTTCTCCTTCTCCTTATTCTGCTTCTTCTGATTCACCCTCCAGACTTCACCTTCTCCTTCTCCTTCTTCTGCTTCTTCTGATTCACACTCCAGACTTCACCTTCTCCTTCTCCTTCCTCTGCTTCTTCTGATTCACCCTCCAGACTTCACCTTCTCCTTCTCCTTCTTCTGATTCTTCTGATTCACCCTCCAGACTTCACCTTCTCCTTCTCCTTCTTCTGCTTCTTCTGATTCACCCTCCTGACTTCAACTTCTCCTTCTCCTTCTTCTACTTCTTCTGATTCACCCTCCTGACTTCACCTTCTCCTTCTCCTTCTTCTACTTCTTCTGCTTCACCCTCCAGACTTCACCTGCTCCTTCTCCTTCTTCTACTTCTTCTGATTCACCCTCCAGACTTCACCTTCTCCTTCTCCTTCTTCTGCTTCTTCTGATTCACCCTCCAGACTTCACCTTCTCCTTCTCCTTATTCTGCTTCTTCTGATTCACCCTCCAGACTTCACCTTCTCCTTCTCCTTCTTCTGCTTCTTCTGATTCACACTCCAGACTTCACCTTCTCCTTCTCCTTCTTCTACTTCTTCTGATTCACACTCCAGACTTCACCTTCTCCTTCTCTTTCTTCTGCTTCTTCTGATTCACCCTCCAGACTTCACCTTCTCCTTCTCCTTCTTCTGATTCTTCTGATTCACCCTCCAGACTTCACCTTCTTCTTCTCCTTCTTCTGCTTCTTCTGATTCACCCTCCTGACTTCACCTTCTCCTTCTCCTTCTTCTACTTCTTCTGATTCACCCTCCTGACTTCACCTTCTCCTTCTCCTTCTTCTACTTCTTCTGCTTCACCCTCCAGACTTCACCTTCTCCTTCTCCTTCTTCTACTTCTTCTGATTCACCCTCCAGACTTGACCTTCTCCTTCTCCTTCTTCTACTTCTTCTGATTCACCCTCCAGACTTCACCTTCTCCTTCTCCTTCTTCTGCTTCTTCTGCTTCACCGTCCTGACGTCACCTTCTCCTTCTCCTTCTTCTACTTCTTCTGCTTCATCCCCCTGACATCACCTGCTCCTTCTCCTTCTTCTGCTTCTTCTGATTCACCCTCCTAACTTCACCTTCTCCTTCTCCTTCTTCTGCTTCTTCTGATTCACCCTCCTGACTTCACCTTCTCCTTCTCCTTCTTCTGCTTCTTCTGATTCACCCTCCAGACTTCACCTTCTCCTTCTCCTTCTTCTGCTTCTTCTGATTCACCCTCCAGACTTCACCTTCTCCTTCTCCTTCTTCTGCTTCTTCTGATTCACCCTCCAGACCTCACCTTCTCCTTCTCCTTCTTCTACTTCTTCTGATTCACCCTCCAGACTTCATCTTCTCCTTCTCCTTCTTCTGCTTCTTCTGATTCACCCTCCAGACTTCACCTTCTCCTTCTCCTTCTTCTGCTTCTTCTGATTCACCCTCCAGACTTCACCTTCTACTTCTCCTTCTTCTACTTCTTCTGATTCACCCTCCAGACTTCACCTTCTCCTTCTCCTTCTTCTACTTCTTCTGATTCACCCTCCAGTCTTCACCTTCTCCTTCTCCTTCTTCTGTTTCTTCTGCTTCACCCTCCAGACTTCACCTTCTCCTTCTCTTTCTTCTGCTTCTTCTGATTCACCCTCCAGACTTCACCTTCTCCTTCTCCTTCTTCTGATTCTTCTGATTCACCCTCCAGACTTCAACTTCTCCTTCTCCTTTTTCTGCTTCTTCTGATTCACCCTCCAGACTTCACCTTCTCCTTCTCCTTATTCTGCTTCTTCTGATTCACCCTCCAGACTTCACCTTCTCCTTCTCCTTCTTCTGCTTCTTCCGATTCACCCTCCAGACTTCACCTTCTCCTTCTCCTTCTTCTGCTTCTTCTGATTCACCCTCCAGACTTCATCTTCTCCTTCTCCTTCGTCTACTTCTTCTGATTCACCCTCCAGACAACACCTTCTCCTTCTCCTTCTCCTACTTCTTCTGATTCACCCTCCAGACTTCACCTTCTCCTTCTCCTTCTTCTGCTTCTTCTGATTCACCCTCCTGACTTCACCTTCTCCTTCTCCTTCTTCTACTTCTTCTGATTCACCCTCCTGACTTCATCTTCTCCTTCTCCTTCTTCTACTTCTTCTGCTTCACCCTCCAGACTTCACCTTCTCCTTCTCCTTCTTCTACTTCTTCTGATTCACCCTCCAGACTTGACCTTCTCCTTCTCCTTCTTCTACTTATTCTGATTCACCCTCCAGACTTCACATTCTCCTTATCCTTCTTCTACTTCTTCTGATTCACCCTCCAGACTTCACCTTCTCCTTCTCCTTCTTCTACTTTTCTGATTCACCCTCCAGTCTTCACCTTCTCCTTCTCCTTCTTCTGTTTCTTCTGCTTCACCCTCCAGACTTCACCTTCTCCTTCTCTTTCTTCTGCTTCTTCTGATTCACCCTCCAGACTTCACCTTCTCCTTCTCCTTCTTCTGATTCTTCTGATTCACCCTCCAGACTTCAACTTCTCCTTCTCCTTCTTCTGCTTCTTCTGATTCACCCTCCTGACTTCACCTTCTCCTTCTCCTTCTTCTGATCCACCCTCCAGACTTCACATTCTCCTTCTCCTTCTTCTACTTCTTCTGATTCACCCTTCAGACTTCACCTTCTCCTTCTCCTTTTTCTGCTTCTTCTGATTCACCCTCCAGACTTCACCTTCTCCTTCTCCTTATTCTGCTTCTTCTGATTCACCCTCCAGATTTCACCTTCTCCTTCTCCTTCTTCTGCTTCTTCTGATTCACCCTCCAGACTTCACCTTCTCCTTCTCCTTCTTCTGCTTCTTCTGATTCACCCTCCAGACTTCACCTTCTCCTTCTCCTTCGTCTACTTCTTCTGATTCACCCTCCAGACAACACCTTCTCCTTCTCCTTCTTCTACTTCTTCTGATTCACCCTCCAGACTTCACCTTCTCCTTCTCCTTCTTCTGCTTCTTCTGATTCACCCTCCTGACTTCACCTTCTCCTTCTCCTTCTTCTACTTTTCTGATTCACCCTCCAGTCTTCACCTTCTCCTTCTCCTTCTTCTGTTTCTTCTGCTTCACCCTCCAGACTTCACCTTCTCCTTCTCTTTCTTCTGCTTCTTCTGATTCACCCTCCAGACTTCACCTTCTCCTTCTCCTTCTTCTGATTCTTCTGATTCACCCTCCAGACTTCAACTTCTCCTTCTCCTTCTTCTGCTTCTTCTGATTCACCCTCCTGACTTCACCTTCTCCTTCTCCTTCTTCTGATCCACCCTCCAGACTTCACATTCTCCTTCTCCTTCTTCTACTTCTTCTGATTCACCCTTCAGACTTCACCTTCTCCTTCTCCTTTTTCTGCTTCTTCTGATTCACCCTCCAGACTTCACCTTCTCCTTCTCCTTATTCTGCTTCTTCTGATTCACCCTCCAGATTTCACCTTCTCCTTCTCCTTCTTCTGCTTCTTCTGATTCACCCTCCAGACTTCACCTTCTCCTTCTCCTTCTTCTGCTTCTTCTGATTCACCCTCCAGACTTCACCTTCTCCTTCTCCTTCGTCTACTTCTTCTGATTCACCCTCCAGACAACACCTTCTCCTTCTCCTTCTTCTACTTCTTCTGATTCACCCTCCAGACTTCACCTTCTCCTTCTCCTTCTTCTGCTTCTTCTGATTCACCCTCCTGACTTCACCTTCTCCTTCTCCTTCTTCTACTTCTTCTGATTCACCCTCCTGACTTCACCTTCTCCTTCTCCTTCTTCTACTTCTTCTGCTTCACCCTCCAGACTTCACCTTCTCCTTCTCCTTCTTCTACTTCTTCTGATTCACCCTCCAGACTTCACCTTCTCCTTCTCCTTCTTCTGCTTCTTCTGATTCACCCTCCTGACTTCACCTTCTCCTTCTCCTTCTTCTACTTCTTCTGATTCACCCTCCTGACTTCACCTTCTCCTTCTCCTTCTTCTACTTCTTCTGCTTCACCCTCCAGACTTCACCTTTTCCTTCTCCTTCTTCTACTTCTTCTGATTCACCCTCCAGACTTCACCTTCTCCTTCTCCTTCTTCTGCTTCTTCTGATTCACCCTCCATACTTCACCTTCACTTCTCCTTATTCTGCTTCTTCTGATTCACCCTCCAGACTTCAACTTCTCCTTCTCCTTCTTCTGCTTCTTCTGATTCACCCTCCAGACTTCACCTTCTCCTTCTCCTTCTTCTGCTTCTTCTGATTCACCCTCCAGACTTCACCTTCTCCTTCTCCTTCTTCTGCTTCTTCTGATTCACCCTCCAGACTTCACCTTCTCCTTCTCCTTCTTCTACTTCTTCTGATTCACCCTCCAGACTTTACCTTCTCCTTCTCTTTCTTCTGCTTCTTCTGATTCACCCTCCAGATTTCATCTTCTCCTTCTCCTTCTTCTGCTTCTTCTGATTCACCCTCCAGACTTCACCTTCTCCTTCTCCTTCTTCTGCTTCTTCTGATTCACCCTCCAGACTTCACCTTCTCCTTCTCCTTCTTCTGCTTCTTCTGTTTCACCCTCCAGACTTCACCTTCTCCTTCTCCTTCTTCTACTTCTTCTGATTCACCCTCCAGACCTCACCTTCTCCTTCTCCTTCTTCTACTTCTTCTGATTCACCCTCCAGATTTCATCTTCTCCTTCTCCTTCTTCTGCTTCTTCTGATTCACCCTCCAGACTTCACCTTCTCCTTCTCCTTCTTCTGCTTCTTCTGATTCACCCTCCTGACTTCACCTTCTCCTTCTCCTTCTTCTACTTCTTCTGATTCACCCTCCTGACTTCACCTTCTCCTTCTCCTTCTTCTACTTCTTCTGCTTCACCCTCCAGACTTCACCTTCTCCTTCTCCTTCTTCTACTTCTTCTGATTCACCCTACAGACTTGACCTTCTCCTTCTCCTTCTTCTACTTCTTCTGATTCACCCTCCAGACTTCACCTTCTCCTTCTCCTTCTTCTGCTTCTTCTGCTTCACCGTCCTGACTTCACCTTCTCCTTCTCCTTCTTCTACTTCTTCTGCTTCATCCCCCTGACATCACCTGCTCCTTCTCCTTCTTCTGCTTCTTCTGATTCACCCTCCTAACTTCACCTTCTCCTTCTCCTTCTTCTGCTTCTTCTGATTCACCCTCCTGACTTCACCTTCTCCTTCTCCTTCTTCTGCTTCTTCTGATTCATCCTCCAGACTTCACCTTCTCCTTCTCTTTCTTCTGCTTCTTCTGATTCACCCTCCAGACTTCACCTTCTCCTTCTCCTTCTTCTGATTCTTCTGATTCACCCTCCAGACTTCACCTTCTCCTTCTCCTTCTTCTGCTTCTTCTGATTCACCCTCCTGACTTCACCTTCTCCTTCTCCTTCTTCTACTTCTTCTGATTCACCCTCCTGACTTCACCTTCTCCTTCTCCTTCTTCTACTTCTTCTGCTTCACCCTCCAGACTTCACCTTCTCCTTCTCCTTCTTCTGCTTCTTCTGATTCACCCTCCAGACTTCTCCTTCTCCTTCTCCTTCTTCTGCTACTTCTGATTCACCCTCCAGACTTCACCTTCTCCTTCTCCTTCTTCTGCTTCTTCTGAGTCACCCTCCAGACTTCACCTTCTCCATTTCCTTCTTCTGCTTCTTCTGATTCACCCTCCAGACTTCACCTTCTCCTTCTCCTTCGTCTACTTCTTCTGATTCACCCTCCAGACTACACCTTCTCCTTCTCCTTCTTCTACTTCTTCTGATTCACCCTCCAGACTTCACCTTCTCCTTCTCCTTCTTCTGTTTCTTCTGATTCACCGTCCAGACTTCACCTTCTCCTTCTCCTTCTTCTACTACTTCTGATTCACCCTCCAGACTTCACCTTCTCCTTCTCCTTCTTCTACTTCTTCTGATTCACCCTCCAGACTTCATCTTCTCCTTCTCCTTCTTCTGCTTCTTCTGATTCACCCTCCAGACTTCACCTTCTCCTTCTCCTTCTTCTGCTTCTTCTGATTCACCCTCCAGACTTCACCTTCTCCTTCTCCTTCTTCTACTTCTTCTGATTCACCCTCCAGACTTCACCTTCTCCTTCTCCTTCTTTAACTTCTTCTGATTCACCCTCCAGTCTTCACCTTCTCCTTCTCCTTCTTCTGTTTCTTCTGCTTCACCATCCAGACTTCAACTTCTCCTTCTCTTTCTTCTGCTTCTTCTGATTCACCCTCCAGACTTCACCTTCTCCTTCTCCTTCTTCTGATTCTTCTGATTCACCCTCCAGACTTCACCTTCTCCTTCTCCTTCTTCTGCTTCTTCTGATTCACCCTCCTGACTTCACCTTCTCCTTCTCCTTCTTCTACTTCTTCTGCTTCACCCTCCAGACTTCACCTTCTCCTTCTCCTTCTTCTACTTCTTCTGATTCACCCTCCAGACTTCATCTTCTCCTTCTCCTTCTTCTGCTTCTTCTGATTCACCCTCCAGACTTCACCTTCTCCTTCTCCTTATTCTGCTTCTTCTGATTCACCCTCCAGACTTCACCTTCTCCTTCTCCTTATTCTGCTTCTTCTGATTCACCCTCCAGTCTTCACCTTCTCCTTCTCCTTCCTCTGCTTCTTCTGATTCACCCTCCAGACTTCACCTTCTACTTCTCCTTCTTCTGATTCTTCTGATTCACCCTCCTTACTTCACCTTCACCTTCTCCTTCTTCTGCTTCTTCTGATTCACCCTCCTGACTTCACCTTCTCCTTCTCCTTCTTCTGCTTCTTCTGATTCACCCTCCAGACTTCTCCTTCTCCTTCTCCTTCTTCTGCTTCTTCTGATTCACCTTCCAGACTTCACCTTCTCCTTCTCCTTATTCTGCTTCTTCTGATTCACCCTCCAGACCTCACCTTCTCCTTCTCCATTTCTACTTCTTCTCATTCACCCTCCAGACTTCATCTTCTCCTTCTCCTTCTTCTGCTTCTTCTGATTCACCCTCCAGACTTCACCTTGTCCTTCTCCTTCTTCTGCTTCTTCTGATTCACCCTCCAGACTTCACCTTCTCCTTCTCCTTCTTCTCCTTCTTCTGATTCACACTCCAGACTTCACCTTCTCCTTCTCCTTCTTCTACTTCTTCTGATTCACCCTCCAGTCTTCACCTTCTCCTACTCCTTCTTCTGCTTCTTCTGCTTCACCCTCCGGACTTCACCTTCTCCTTCCCTTTCTTCTGCTTCTTCTGATTCACCCTCCAGACTTCACCTTCTCCTTCTCCTTCTTCTGATTCTTCTGATTCACCCTCCAGACTTCACCTTCTCGTTCTCCTTCTTTTGCTTCTTTTGATTCACCCTCCTGACTTCACCTTCTCCTTCTCCTTCTTCTACTTCTTCTGATTCACCCTCCTGACTTCACCTTCTCCTTCTCCTTCTTCTACTTCTTCTGCTTCACCCTCCAGACTTCACCTTCTCCTTCTCCTTCTTCTACTTCTTCTGATTCACCCTCCAGATTTCACCTTTTCCTTCTCCTTCTTCTGCTTCTTCTGCTTCACCCTCCTGACTTCACCTTCTCCTTCTCCTTCTTCTACTTCTTCTGATTCACCCTCCACACTTCACCTTCTCCTTCTCCTTCTTCTGCTTCTTCTGATTCACCCTCCTGACTTCACCTTCTCCTTCTCCTTCTTCTACTTCTTCTGATTCACCCTCCTGACTTCACCTTCTCCTTCTCCTTCTTCTACTTCTTCTGCTTCACCCTCCAGACTTCACCTGCTCCTTCTCCTTCTTCTACTTCTTCTGATTCACCCTCCAGACTTCACCTCCTCCTTCTCCTTCTTCTGCTTCTTCTGTTTCACCCTCCAGACTTCACCTTCTCCTTCTCCTTATTCTGCTTCTTCTGATTCACCCTCCAGACTTCACCTTCTCCTTCTCCTTCTTCTGCTTCTTCTGATTCACACTCCAGACTTCACCTTCTCCTTCTCCTTCTTCTGCTTCTTCTGATTCACCCTCCTGACTTCACCTTCTCCTTCTCCTTCTTCTACTTCTTCTGATTCACCCTCCTGACTTCACCTTCTCCTTCTCCTTCTTCTACTTCTTCTGCTTCACCCTCCAGACTTCACCTGCTCCTTCTCCTTCTTCTACTTCTTCTGATTCACCCTCCAGACTTCACCTCCTCCTTCTCCTTCTTCTGCTTCTTCTGTTTCACCCTCCAGACTTCACCTTCTCCTTCTCCTTATTCTGCTTCTTCTGATTCACCCTCCAGACTTCACCTTCTCCTTCTCCTTCTTCTGCTTCTTCTGATTCACACTCCAGACTTCACCTTCTCCTTCTCCTTCTTCTACTTCTTCTGATTCACACTCCAGACTTCACCTTCTCCTTCTCTTTCTTCTGCTTCTTCTGATTCACCCTCCAGACTTCACCTTCTCCTTCTCCTTCTTCTGATTCTTCTGATTCACCCTCCAGACTTCACCTTCTTCTTCTCCTTCTTCTGCTTCTTCTGATTCACCCTCCTGACTTCACCTTCTCCTTCTCCTTCTTCTACTTCTTCTGATTCACCCTCCTGACTTCACCTTCTCCTTCTCCTTCTTCTACTTCTTCTGCTTCACCCTCCAGACTTCACCTTCTCCTTCTCCTTCTTCTACTTCTTCTGATTCACCCTCCAGACTTGACCTTCTCCTTCTCCTTCTTCTACTTCTTCTGATTCACCCTCCAGACTTCACCTTCTCCTTCTCCTTCTTCTGCTTCTTCTGCTTCACCGTCCTGACGTCACCTTCTCCTTCTCCTTCTTCTACTTCTTCTGCTTCATCCCCCTGACATCACCTGCTCCTTCTCCTTCTTCTGCTTCTTCTGATTCACCCTCCTAACTTCACCTTCTCCTTCTCCTTCTTCTGCTTCTTCTGATTCACCCTCCTGACTTCACCTTCTCCTTCTCCTTCTTCTGCTTCTTCTGATTCACCCTCCAGACTTCACCTTCTCCTTCTCCTTCTTCTGCTTCTTCTGATTCACCCTCCAGACTTCACCTTCTCCTTCTCCTTCTTCTGCTTCTTCTGATTCACCCTCCAGACCTCACCTTCTCCTTCTCCTTCTTCTACTTCTTCTGATTCACCCTCCAGACTTCATCTTCTCCTTCTCCTTCTTCTGCTTCTTCTGATTCACCCTCCAGACTTCACCTTCTCCTTCTCCTTCTTCTGCTTCTTCTGATTCACCCTCCAGACTTCACCTTCTCCTTCTCCTTCTTCTACTTCTTCTGATTCACCCTCCAGACTTCACCTTCTCCTTCTCCTTCTTCTACTTCTTCTGATTCACCCTCCAGTCTTCACCTTCTCCTTCTCCTTCTTCTGTTTCTTCTGCTTCACCCTCCAGTCTTCACCTTCTCCTTCTCTTTCTTCTGCTTCTTCTGATTCACCCTCCAGACTTCACCTTCTCCTTCTCCTTCTTCTGATTCTTCTGATTCACCCTCCAGACTTCAACTAATCCTTCTCCTTCTTCTGCTTCTTCTGATTCACCCTCCTGACTTCACCTTCTCCTTCTCCTTCTTCTACTTCTTCTGATTCACCCTCCTGACTTCACCTTCTCCTTCTCCTTCTTCTACTTCTTCTGCTTCACCCTCCAGACTTCACCTTCTCCTTCTCCTTCTTCTACTTCATCTGATTCACCCTTCAGACTTCACCTTCTCCTTCTCCTTTTTCTGCTTCTTCTGATTCACCCTCCAGACTTCACCTTCTCCTTCTCCTTATTCTGCTTCTTCTGATTCACCCTCCAGACTTCACCTTCTCCTTCTCCTTCTTCTGCTTCTTCCGATTCACCCTCCAGACTTCACCTTCTCCTTCTCCTTCTTCTGCTTCTTCTGATTCACCCTCCAGACTTCATCTTCTCCTTCTCCTTCGTCTACTTCTTCTGATTCACCCTCCAGACAACACCTTCTCCTTCTCCTTCTTCTACTTCTTCTGATTCACCCTCCAGACTTCACCTTCTCCTTCTCCTTCTTCTGCTTCTTCTGATTCACCCTCCTGACTTCACCTTCTCCTTCTCCTTCTTCTACTTCTTCTGATTCACCCTCCTGACTTCACCTTCTCCTTCTCCTTCTTCTACTTCTTCTGCTTTTCCCTCCAGACTTCACCTTCTCCTTCTCCTTCTTCTACTTCTTCTGATTCACCCTCCAGACTTGACCTTCTCCTTCTCCTTCTTCTACTTATTCTGATTCACCCTCCAGACTTCACATTCTCCTTCTCCTTCTTCTGCTTCTTCTGATTCACCCTCCTGACTTCACCTTCTCCTTCTCCTTCTTCTGCTTCTTCTGATTCACCCTCC
The DNA here is from genome assembly GCF_052327205.1 of Somniosus microcephalus. Lineage (NCBI taxonomy): Eukaryota > Metazoa > Chordata > Chondrichthyes > Squaliformes > Somniosidae > Somniosus > Somniosus microcephalus. The sequence goes on from NW_028225369.1 coordinate 373,175, forward strand.
AGACTTCACCTTCTCCTTCTCCTTCTTCGGCTTCTTCTGATTCACCCTCCAGACTTCACCTTCTCCTTCTCCTTCTTCTGATTCTTCTGATTCACCCTCCAGACTTCACCTTCTCCTTCTCCTTCTTCTGCTTCTTCTGATTCACCCTCCTGACTTCACCTTCTCCTTCTCCTTCTTCTACTTCTTCTGATTCACCCTCCTGACTTCACCTTCTCCTTCTCCTTCTTCTACTTCTTCTGCTTCACCCTCCAGACTTCACCTTCTCCTTCTCCTTCTTCTACTTCTTCTGATTCACCCTCCAGACTTCACCTTCTCCTTCTCCTTCTTCTGCTTCTTCTGATTCACCCTCCAGACTTCACCTTCTCCTTCTCCTTATTCTGCTTCTTCTGATTCACCCTCCAGACTTCACCTTCTCCTTCTCCTTCTTCTGCTTCTTCTGATTCACACTCCAGACTTCACCTTCTCCTTCTCCTTCTTCTACTTCTTCTGATTCACCCTCCAGACTTCACCTTCTCCTTCTCTTTCTTCTGCTTCTTCTGATTCACGATCCAGACTTCACCTTCTCCTTCTCCTTCTTCTGATTCTTCTGATTCACCCTCCAGACTTCACCTTCTTCTTCTCCTTCTTCTGCTTCTTCTGATTCACCCTCCTGACTTCACCTTCTCCTTCTCCTTCTTCTACTTCTTCTGATTCACCCTCCTGACTTCACCTTCTCCTTCTCCTTCTTCTACTTCTTCTGCTTCACCCTCCAGACTTCACCTTCTCCTTCTCCTTCTTCTACTTCTTCTGATTCACCCTCCAGACTTGACCTTCTCCTTCTCCTTCTTCTGCTTCTTCTGATTCACCCTCCAGACTTCACCTTCTCCTTCTCCTTCTTCTGCTTCTTCTGCTTCACCGTCCTGACTTCACCTTCTCCTTCTCCTTCTTTTACTTCTTCTGCTTCATCCCCCTGACATCACCTGCTCCTTCTCCTTCTTCTGCTTCTTCTGATTCACCCTCCTAACTTCACCTTCTCCTTCTCCTTCTTCTGCTTCTTCTGATTCACCCTCCTGACTTCACCTTCTCCTTCTCCTTCTTCTGCTTCTTCTGATTCACCCTCCTAACTTCACCTTCTCCTTCTCCTTCTTCTGCTTCTTCTGATTCACCCTCCAGACTTCACCTTCTCCTTCTCCTTCTTCTGCTTCTTCTGATTCACCCTCCAGACTTCACCTTCTCCTTATCCTTCTTCTGCTTCTTCTGATTCACCCTCCAGACCTCACCTTCTCCTTCTCCTTCTTCTACTTCTTCTGATTCACCCTCCAGACTTCATCTTCTCCTTCTCCTTCTTCTGCTTCTTCTGATTCACCCTCCAGACTTCACCTTCTCCTTCTCCTTCTTCTGCTTCTTCTGATTCACCCTCCAGACTTCACCTTCTCCTTCTCCTTCTTCTACTTCTTCTGATTCACCCTCCAGACTTCACCTTCTCCTTCTCCTTCTTCTACTTTTCTGATTCACCCTCCAGTCTTCACCTTCTCCTTCTCCTTCTTCTGTTTCTTCTGCTTCACCCTCCAGACTTCACCTTCTCCTTCTCTTTCTTCTGCTTCTTCTGATTCACCCTCCAGACTTCACCTTCTCCTTCTCCTTCTTCTGATTCTTCTGATTCACCCTCCTGACTTCACCTTCTCCTTCTCCTTCTTCTACTTCTTCTGATTCACCCTCCTGACTTCACCTTCTCCTTCTCCTTCTTCTACTTCTTCTGCTTCACCCTCCAGACTTCACCTTCTCCTTCTCCTTCTTCTACTTCATCTGATTCACCCTTCAGACTTCACCTTCTCCTTCTCCTTTTTCTGCTTCTTCTGATTCACCCTCCAGACTTCACCTTCTCCTTCTCCTTATTCTGCTTCTTCTGCTTCACCGTCCTGACTTCACCTTCTCCTTCTCCTTCTTTTACTTCTTCTGCTTCATCCCCCTGACATCACCTGCTCCTTCTCCTTCTTCTGCTTCTTCTGATTCACCCTCCTAACTTCACCTTCTCCTTCTCCTTCTTCTGCTTCTTCTGATTCACCCTCCTGACTTCACCTTCTCCTTCTCCTTCTTCTGCTTCTTCTGATTCACCCTCCTAACTTCACCTTCTCCTTCTCCTTCTTCTGCTTCTTCTGATTCACCCTCCAGACTTCACCTTCTCCTTCTCCTTCTTCTGCTTCTTCTGATTCACCCTCCAGACTTCACCTTCTCCTTATCCTTCTTCTGCTTCTTCTGATTCACCCTCCAGACCTCACCTTCTCCTTCTCCTTCTTCTACTTCTTCTGATTCACCCTCCAGACTTCATCTTCTCCTTCTCCTTCTTCTGCTTCTTCTGATTCACCCTCCAGACTTCACCTTCTCCTTCTCCTTCTTCTGCTTCTTCTGATTCACCCTCCAGACTTCACCTTCTCCTTCTCCTTCTTCTACTTCTTCTGATTCACCCTCCAGACTTCACCTTCTCCTTCTCCTTCTTCTACTTTTCTGATTCACCCTCCAGTCTTCACCTTCTCCTTCTCCTTCTTCTGTTTCTTCTGCTTCACCCTCCAGACTTCACCTTCTCCTTCTCTTTCTTCTGCTTCTTCTGATTCACCCTCCAGACTTCACCTTCTCCTTCTCCTTCTTCTGATTCTTCTGATTCACCCTCCTGACTTCACCTTCTCCTTCTCCTTCTTCTACTTCTTCTGATTCACCCTCCTGACTTCACCTTCTCCTTCTCCTTCTTCTACTTCTTCTGCTTCACCCTCCAGACTTCACCTTCTCCTTCTCCTTCTTCTACTTCATCTGATTCACCCTTCAGACTTCACCTTCTCCTTCTCCTTTTTCTGCTTCTTCTGATTCACCCTCCAGACTTCACCTTCTCCTTCTCCTTATTCTGCTTCTTCTGATTCACCCTCCAGACTTCACCTTCTCCTTCTCCTTCTTCTGCTTCTTCCGATTCACCCTCCAGACTTCACCTTCTCCTTCTCCTTCTTCTGCTTCTTCTGATTCACCCTCCAGACTTCATCTTCTCCTTCTCCTTCGTCTACTTCTTCTGATTCACCCTCCAGACAACACCTTCTCCTTCTCCTTCTTCTACTTCTTCTGATTCACCCTCCAGACTTCACCTTCTCCTTCTCCTTCTTCTGCTTCTTCTGATTCACCCTCCTGACTTCACCTTCTCCTTCTCCTTCTTCTACTTCTTCTGATTCACCCTCCTGACTTCACCTTCTCCTTCTCCTTCTTCTACTTCTTCTGCTTTTCCCTCCAGACTTCACCTTCTCCTTCTCCTTCTTCTACTTCTTCTGATTCACCCTCCAGACTTGACCTTCTCCTTCTCCTTCTTCTACTTATTCTGATTCACCCTCCAGACTTCACATTCTCCTTCTCCTTCTTCTGCTTCTTCTGATTCACCCTCCTGACTTCACCTTCTCCTTCTCCTTCTTCTGCTTCTTCTGATTCACCCTCCAGACTTCACCTTCTCCTTCTCCTTCTTCGGCTTCTTCTGATTCACCCTCCAGACTTCACCTTCTCCTTCTCCTTCTTCTGATTCTTCTGATTCACCCTCCAGACTTCACCTTCTCCTTCTCCTTCTTCTGCTTCTTCTGATTCACCCTCCTGACTTCACCTTCTCCTTCTCCTTCTTCTACTTCTTCTGATTCACCCTCCTGACTTCACCTTCTCCTTCTCCTTCTTCTACTTCTTCTGCTTCACCCTCCAGACTTCACCTTCTCCTTCTCCTTCTTCTACTTCTTCTGATTCACCCTCCAGACTTCACCTTCTCCTTCTCCTTCTTCTGCTTCTTCTGATTCACCCTCCAGACTTCACCTTCTCCTTCTCCTTATTCTGCTTCTTCTGATTCACCCTCCAGACTTCACCTTCTCCTTCTCCTTCTTCTGCTTCTTCTGATTCACACTCCAGACTTCACCTTCTCCTTCTCCTTCTTCTACTTCTTCTGATTCACCCTCCAGACTTCACCTTCTCCTTCTCTTTCTTCTGCTTCTTCTGATTCACGATCCAGACTTCACCTTCTCCTTCTCCTTCTTCTGATTCTTCTGATTCACCCTCCAGACTTCACCTTCTTCTTCTCCTTCTTCTGCTTCTTCTGATTCACCCTCCTGACTTCACCTTCTCCTTCTCCTTCTTCTACTTCTTCTGATTCACCCTCCTGACTTCACCTTCTCCTTCTCCTTCTTCTACTTCTTCTGCTTCACCCTCCAGACTTCACCTTCTCCTTCTCCTTCTTCTACTTCTTCTGATTCACCCTCCAGACTTGACCTTCTCCTTCTCCTTCTTCTGCTTCTTCTGATTCACCCTCCAGACTTCACCTTCTCCTTCTCCTTCTTCTGCTTCTTCTGCTTCACCGTCCTGACTTCACCTTCTCCTTCTCCTTCTTTTACTTCTTCTGCTTCATCCCCCTGACATCACCTGCTCCTTCTCCTTCTTCTGCTTCTTCTGATTCACCCTCCTAACTTCACCTTCTCCTTCTCCTTCTTCTGCTTCTTCTGATTCACCCTCCTGACTTCACCTTCTCCTTCTCCTTCTTCTGCTTCTTCTGATTCACCCTCCTAACTTCACCTTCTCCTTCTCCTTCTTCTGCTTCTTCTGATTCACCCTCCAGACTTCACCTTCTCCTTCTCCTTCTTCTGCTTCTTCTGATTCACCCTCCAGACTTCACCTTCTCCTTATCCTTCTTCTGCTTCTTCTGATTCACCCTCCAGACCTCACCTTCTCCTTCTCCTTCTTCTACTTCTTCTGATTCACCCTCCAGACTTCATCTTCTCCTTCTCCTTCTTCTGCTTCTTCTGATTCACCCTCCAGACTTCACCTTCTCCTTCTCCTTCTTCTGCTTCTTCTGATTCACCCTCCAGACTTCACCTTCTCCTTCTCCTTCTTCTACTTCTTCTGATTCACCCTCCAGACTTCACCTTCTCCTTCTCCTTCTTCTACTTTTCTGATTCACCCTCCAGTCTTCACCTTCTCCTTCTCCTTCTTCTGTTTCTTCTGCTTCACCCTCCAGACTTCACCTTCTCCTTCTCTTTCTTCTGCTTCTTCTGATTCACCCTCCAGACTTCACCTTCTCCTTCTCCTTCTTCTGATTCTTCTGATTCACCCTCCAGACTTCAACTTCTCCTTCTCCTTCTTCTGCTTCTTCTGATTCACCCTCCTGACTTCACCTTCTCCTTCTCCTTCTTCTACTTCTTCTGATTCACCCTCCTGACTTCACCTTCTCCTTCTCCTTCTTCTGATCCACCCTCCAGACTTCACATTCTCCTTCTCCTTCTTCTACTTCTTCTGATTCACCCTTCAGACTTCACCTTCTCCTTCTCCTTTTTCTGCTTCTTCTGATTCACCCTCCAGACTTCACCTTCTCCTTCTCCTTATTCTGCTTCTTCTGATTCACCCTCCAGACTTCACCTTCTCCTTCTCCTTCTTCTGCTTCTTCCGATTCACCCTCCAGACTTCACCTTCTCCTTCTCCTTCTTCTGCTTCTTCTGATTCACCCTCCAGACTTCATCTTCTCCTTCTCCTTCGTCTACTTCTTCTGATTCACCCTCCAGACAACACCTTCTCCTTCTCCTTCTTCTACTTCTTCTGATTCACCCTCCAGACTTCACCTTCTCCTTCTCCTTCTTCTGCTTCTTCTGATTCACCCTCCTGACTTCACCTTCTCCTTCTCCTTCTTCTACTTCTTCTGATTCACCCTCCTGACTTCACCTTCTCCTTCTCCTTCTTCTACTTCTTCTGCTTCACCCTCCAGACTTCACCTTCTCCTTCTCCTTCTTCTACTTCTTCTGATTCACCCTCCAGACTTGACCTTCTCCTTCTCCTTCTTCTACTTATTCTGATTCACCCTCCAGACTTCACATTCTCCTTCTCCTTCTTCTGCTTCTTCTGATTCACCCTCCTGACTTCACCTTCTCCTTCTCCTTCTTCTGCTTCTTCTGATTCACCCTCCAGACTTCACCTTCTCCTTCTCCTTCTTCGGCTTCTTCTGATTCACCCTCCAGACTTCACCTTCTCCTTCTCCTTCTTCTGATTCTTCTGATTCACCCTCCAGACTTCACCTTCTCCTTCTCCTTCTTCTGCTTCTTCTGATTCACCCTCCTGACTTCACCTTCTCCTTCTCCTTCTTCTACTTCTTCTGATTCACCCTCCTGACTTCACCTTCTCCTTCTCCTTCTTCTACTTCTTCTGCTTCACCCTCCAGACTTCACCTTCTCCTTCTCCTTCTTCTACTTCTTCTGATTCACCCTCCAGACTTCACCTTCTCCTTCTCCTTCTTCTGCTTCTTCTGATTCACCCTCCAGACTTCACCTTCTCCTTCTCCTTATTCTGCTTCTTCTGATTCACCCTCCAGACTTCACCTTCTCCTTCTCCTTCTTCTGCTTCTTCTGATTCACACTCCAGACTTCACCTTCTCCTTCTCCTTCTTCTACTTCTTCTGATTCACCCTCCAGACTTCACCTTCTCCTTCTCTTTCTTCTGCTTCTTCTGATTCACCCTCCAGACTTCACCTTCTCCTTCTCCTTCTTCTGATTCTTCTGATACACCCTCCAGACTTCACCTTCTTCTTCTCCTTCTTCTGCTTCTTCTGAGTCACCCTCCTGACTTCACCTTCTCCTTCTCCTTCTTCTACTTCTTCTGTTTCACCCTCCTGACTTCACCTTCTCCTTCTCCTTCTTCTACTTCTTCTGCTTCACCCTCCAGACTTCACCTTCTCCTTCTCCTTCTTCTACTTCTTCTGATTCACCCTCCAGACTTGACCTTCTCCTTCTCCTTCTTCTGCTTCTTCTGATTCACCCTCCAGACTTCACCTTCTCCTTCTCCTTCTTCTGCTTCTTCTGCTTCACCGTCCTGACTTCACCTTCTCCTTCTCCTTCTTCTACTTCTTCTGCTTCATCCCCCTGACATCACCTGCTCCTTCTCCTTCTTCTGCTTCTTCTGATTCACCCTCCTAACTTCACCTTCTCCTTCTCCTTCTTCTGCTTCTTCTGATTCACCCTCCTGACTTCACCTTCTCCTTCTCCTTCTTCTGCTTCTTCTGATTCACCCTCCAGACTTCACCTTCTCCTTCTCCTTCTTCTGCTTCTTCTGATTCACCCTCCAGACTTCACCTTCTCCTTCTCCTTCTTCTGCTTCTTCTGATTCACCCTCCAGACCTCACCTTCTCCTTCTCCTTCTTCTACTTCTTCTGATTCACCCTCCAGACTTCATCTTCTCCTTCTCCTTCTTCTGCTTCTTCTGATTCACCCTCCAGACTTCAACTTCTCCTTCTCCTTCTTCTGCTTCTTCTCATTCACCCTCCAGACTTCACCTTCTCCTTCTCCTTCTTCTACTTCTTCTGATTCACCCTCCAGACTTCACCTTCTCCTTCTCCTTCTTCTACTTTTCTGATTCACCCTCCAGTCTTCACCTTCTCCTTCTTCTGTTTCTTCTGCTTCACCCTCCAGACTTCACCTTCTCCTTCTCTTTCTTCTGCTTCTTCTGATTCACCCTCCAGACTTCACCTTCTCCTTCTCCTTCTTCTGATTCTTCTGATTCACCCTCCAGACTTCAACTTCTCCTTCTCCTTCTTCTGCTTCTTCTGATTCACCCTCCTGACTTCACCTTCTCCTTCTCCTTCTTCTACTTCTTCTGATTCACCCTCCTGACTTCACCTTCTCCTTCTCCTTCTTCTGATCCACCCTCCAGACTTCACATTCTCCTTCTCCTTCTTCTACTTCTTCTGATTCACCCTTCAGACTTCACCTTCTCCTTCTCCTTCTTCTGCTTCTTCTGATTCACCCTCCAGACTTCACCTTCTCCTTCTCCTTATTCTGCTTCTTCTGATTCACCCTCCAGACTTCACCTTCTCCTTCTCCTTCTTCTGCTTCTTCCGATTCACCCTCCAGACTTCACCTTCTCCTTCTCCTTCTTCTGCTTCTTCTGATTCACCCTCCAGACTTCATCTTCTCCTTCTCCTTCGTCTACTTCTTCTGATTCACCCTCCAGACAACACCTTCTCCTTCTCCTTCTTCTACTTCTTCTGATTCACCCTCCAGACTTCACCTTCTCCTTCTCCTTCTTCTGCTTCTTCTGATTCACCCTCCTGACTTCACCTTCTCCTTCTCCTTCTTCTACTTCTTCTGATTCACCCTCCTGACTTCACCTTCTCCTTCTCCTTCTTCTACTTCTTCTGCTTCACCCTCCAGACTTCACCTTCTCCTTCTCCTTCTTCTACTTCTTCTGATTCACCCTCCAGACTTGACCTTCTCCTTCTCCTTCTTCTACTTATTCTGATTCACCCTCCAGACTTCACATTCTCCTTCTCCTTCTTCTGCTTCTTCTGATTCACCCTCCTGACTTCACCTTCTCCTTCTCCTTCTTCTGCTTCTTCTGATTCACCCTCCAGACTTCACCTTCTTCTTCTCCTTCTTCGGCTTCTTCTGATTCACCCTCCAGACTTCACCTTCTCCTTCTCCTTCTTCTGATTCTTCTGATTCACCCTCCAGACTTCACCTTCTCCTTCTCCTTCTTCTGCTTCTTCTGATTCACCCTCCTGACTTCACCTTCTCCTTCTCCTTCTTCTACTTCTTCTGATTCACCCTCCTGACTTCACCTTCTCCTTCTCCTTCTTCTACTTCTTCTGCTTCACCCTCCAGACTTCACCTTCTCCTTCTCCTTCTTCTACTTCTTCTGATTCACCCTCCAGACTTCACCTTCTCCTTCTCCTTCTTCTGCTTCTTCTGATTCACCCTCCAGACTTCACCTTCTCCTTCTCCTTATTCTGCTTCTTCTGATTCACCCTCCAGACTTCACCTTCTCCTTCTCCTTCTTCTGCTTCTTCTGATTCACACTCCAGACTTCACCTTCTCCTTCTCCTTCTTCTACTTCTTCTGATTCACCCTCCAGACTTCACCTTCTCCTTCTCTTTCTTCTGCTTCTTCTGATTCACCCTCCAGACTTCACCTTCTCCTTCTCCTTCTTCTGATTCTTCTGATTCACCCTCCAGACTTCACCTTCTTCTTCTCCTTCTTCTGCTTCTTCTGATTCACCCTCCTGACTTCACCTTCTCCTTCTCCTTCTTCTACTTCTTCTGATTCACCCTCCTGACTTCACCTTCTCCTTCTCCTTCTTCTACTTCTTCTGCTTCACCCTCCAGACTTCACCTTCTCCTTCTCCTTCTTCTACTTCTTCTGATTCACCCTCCAGACTTGACCTTCTCCTTCTCCTTCTTCTGCTTCTTCTGATTCACCCTCCAGACTTCTCCTTCTCCTTCTCCTTCTTCTGCTTCTTCTGCTTCACCGTCCTGACTTCACCTTCTCCTTCTCCTTCTTCTACTTCTTCTGCTTCATCCCCCTGACATCACCTGCTCCTTCTCCTTCTTCTGCTTCTTCTGATTCACCCTCCTAACTTCACCTTCTCCTTCTCCTTCTTCTGCTTCTTCTGATTCACCCTCCTGACTTCACCTTCTCCTTCTCCTTCTTCTGCTTCTTCTGATTCACCCTCCAGACTTCACCTTCTCCTTCTCCTTCTTCTGCTTCTTCTGATTCACCCTCCAGACTTCACCTTCTCCTTCTCCTTCTTCTGCTTCTTCTGATTCACCCTCCAGACCTCACCTTCTCCTTCTCCTTCTTCTACTTCTTCTGATTCACCCTCCAGACTTCATCTTCTCCTTCTCCTTCTTCTGCTTCTTCTGATTCACCCTCCAGACTTCACCTTCTCCTTCTCCTTTTCTGCTTCTTCTGATTCACCCTCCAGACTTCACCTTCTCCTTCTCCTTCTTCTACTTCTTCTGATTCACCCTCCAGACTTCACCTTCTCCTTCTCCTTCTTCTACTTTTCTGATTCACCCTCCAGTCTTCACCTTCTCCTTCTCCTTCTTCTGTTTCTTCTGCTTCACCCTCCAGACTTCACCTTCTCCTTCTCTTTCTTCTGCTTCTTCTGATTCACCCTCCAGACTTCACCTTCTCCTTCTCCTTCTTCTGATTCTTCTGATTCACCCTCCAGACTTCAACTTCTCCTTCTCCTTCTTCTGCTTCTTCTGATTCACCCTCCTGACTTCACCTTCTCCTTCTCCTTCTTCTACTTCTTCTGATTCACCCTCCTGACTTCACCTTCTCCTTCTCCTTCTTCTACTTCTTCTGATTCACCCTTCAGACTTCACCTTCTCCTTCTCCTTTTTCTGCTTCTTCTGATTCACCCTCCAGACTTCACCTTCTCCTTCTCCTTATTCTGCTTCTTCTGATTCACCCTCCAGATTTCACCTTCTCCTTCTCCTTCTTCTGCTTCTTCTGATTCACCCTCCAGACTTCACCTTCTCCTTCTCCTTCTTCTGCTTCTTCTGATTCACCCTCCAGACTTCACCTTCTCCTTCTCCTTCGTCTACTTCTTCTGATTCACCCTCCAGACAACACCTTCTCCTTCTCCTTCTTCTACAGCTGTACAAGGTGCTGGTGAGACCGCATCTGGAGTATTGTGTACAGTTTTGGTCGCCCCATCTGCGGAAGGATGTTCTTGCCATGGAAAGAGTGCAACGGCGATTCACCAGGCTGATACCTGGAATGGCGGGAATGACCTACGAAGAGAGATTAAATAGTTTGGGCTTGTACTCACTGGAGTTTAGAAGATTGAGAGGGGATCTCATCGAAACATATAAAATTATGGCAGGCCTGGACAGGCTGAATTCAGAGAGAATGTTTCCAATGGCCGGGGAGCACAGAACCAGGGGCCACAGTCTAAAAATAGCGGGCAAATCATTTAAAACAGAGATGAGGAAGAATTTCTTCACTCAAAGAGTGGTGAGCCTGTGGAATTCCCTGCCACAGAGGGCTGCGAAGGCTAATTCAATAAATATTTTCAAGAGAGAATTGGATATATTTCTGAAGGCTAAGGGGATTAAGGGTTACGGAGAAAAGGCGGGGACGGGGTACTGAACTGGTAAGATCAGCTATGATCTCAGACGAAGATCAGCCATGATCTCATTGAATGGCGGAGCAGGCTCGAAGGGCCGAATGGCCTACTCCTGTTCCTATCTCTATGTTTCTATGTTTACTTCTTCTGATTCACCCTCCAGACTTCACCTTCTCCTTCTCCTTCTTCTGCTTCTTCTGATTCACCCTCCTGACTTCACCTTCTCCTTCTCCTTCTTCTACTTCTTCTGATTCACCCTCCTGACTTCACCTTCTCCTTCTCCTTCTTCTACTTCTTCTGCTTCACCCTCCAGACTTCACCTTCTCCTTCTCCTTCTTCTACTTCTTCTGATTCACCCTCCAGACTTCACCTTCTCCTTCTCCTTCTTCTGCTTCTTCTGATTCACCCTCCTGACTTCACCTTCTCCTTCTCCTTCTTCTACTTCTTCTGATTCACCCTCCTGACTTCACCTTCTCCTTCTCCTTCTTCTACTTCTTCTGCTTCACCCTCCAGACTTCACCTTTTCCTTCTCCTTCTTCTACTTCTTCTGATTCACCCTCCAGACTTCACCTTCTCCTTCTCCTTCTTCTGCTTCTTCTGATTCACCCTCCATACTTCACCTTCACTTCTCCTTATTCTGCTTCTTCTGATTCACCCTCCAGACTTCAACTTCTCCTTCTCCTTCTTCTGCTTCTTCTGATTCACCCTCCAGACTTCACCTTCTCCTTCTCCTTCTTCTGCTTCTTCTGATTCACCCTCCAGACTTCACCTTCTCCTTCTCCTTCTTCTGCTTCTTCTGATTCACCCTCCAGACTTCACCTTCTCCTTCTCCTTCTTCTACTTCTTCTGATTCACCCTCCAGACTTCACCTTCTCCTTCTCTTTCTTCTGCTTCTTCTGATTCACCCTCCAGATTTCATCTTCTCCTTCTCCTTCTTCTGCTTCTTCTGATTCACCCTCCAGACTTCACCTTCTCCTTCTCCTTCTTCTGCTTCTTCTGATTCACCCTCCAGACTTCACCTTCTCCTTCTCCTTCTTCTACTTCTTCTGATTCACCCTCCAGACCTCACCTTCTCCTTCTCCTTCTTCTACTTCTTCTGATTCACCCTCCAGATTTCATCTTCTCCTTCTCCTTCTTCTGCTTCTTCTGATTCACCCTCCAGACTTCACCTTCTCCTTCTCCTTCTTCTGCTTCTTCTGATTCACCCTCCTGACTTCACCTTCTCCTTCTCCTTCTTCTACTTCTTCTGATTCACCCTCCTGACTTCACCTTCTCCTTCTCCTTCTTCTACTTCTTCTGCTTCACCCTCCAGACTTCACCTTCTCCTTCTCCTTCTTCTACTTCTTCTGATTCACCCTACAGACTTGACCTTCTCCTTCTCCTTCTTCTACTTCCTCTGATTCACCCTCCAGACTTCACCTTCTCCTTCTCCTTCTTCTGCTTCTTCTGCTTCACCGTCCTGACTTCACCTTCTCCTTCTCCTTCTTCTACTTCTTCTGCTTCATCCCCCTGACATCACCTGCTCCTTCTCCTTCTTCTGCTTCTTCTGATTCACCCTCCTAACTTCACCTTCTCCTTCTCCTTCTTCTGCTTCTTCTGATTCACCCTCCTGACTTCACCTTCTCCTTCTCCTTCTTCTGCTTCTTCTGATTCATCCTGCACACTTCACCTTCTCCTTCTCTTTCTTCTGCTTCTTCTGATTCACCCTCCAGACTTCACCTTCTCCTTCTCCTTCTTCTGATTCTTCTGATTCACCCTCCAGACTTCACCTTCTCCTTCTCCTTCTTCTGCTTCTTCTGATTCACCCTCCTGACTTCACCTTCTCCTTCTCCTTCTTCTTCTTCTTCTGATTCACCCTCCTGACTTCACCTTCTCCTTCTCCTTCTTCTAATTCTTCTGCTTCACCCTCCAGACTTCACCTTCTCCTTCTCCTTCTTCTGCTTCTTCTGATTCACCCTCCAGACTTCTCCTTCTCCTTCTCCTTCTTCTGCTACTTCTGATTCACCCTCCAGACTTCACCTTCTCCTTCTCCTTCTTCTGCTTCTTCTGAGTCACCCTCCAGACTTCACCTTCTCCATTTCCTTCTTCTGCTTCTTCTGATTCACCCTCCAGACTTCACCTTCTCCTTCTCCTTCGTCTACTTCTTCTGATTCACCCTCCAGACTACACCTTCTCCTTCTCCTTCTTCTACTTCTTCTGATTCACCCTCCAGACTTCACCTTCTCCTTCTCCTTCTTCTGTTTCTTCTGATTCACCGTCCAGACTTCACCTTCTCCTTCTCCTTCTTCTACTACTTCTGATTCACCCTCCAGACATCACCTTCTCCTTCTCCTTCTTCTACTTCTTCTGATTCACCCTCCAGACTTCATCTTCTCCTTCTCCTTCTTCTGCTTCTTCTGATTCACCCTCCAGACTTCACCTTCTCCTTCTCCTTCTTCTGCTTCTTCTGATTCACCCTCCAGACTTCACCTTCTCCTTCTCCTTCTTCTACTTCTTCTGATTCACCCTCCAGACTTCACCTTCTCCTTCTCCTTCTTTAACTTCTTCTGATTCACCCTCCAGTCTTCACCTTCTCCTTCTCCTTCTTCTGTTTCTTCTGCTTCACCCTCCAGACTTCAACTTCTCCTTCTCTTTCTTCTGCTTCTTCTGATTCACCCTCCAGACTTCACCTTCTCCTTCTCCTTCTTCTGATTCTTCTGATTCACCCTCCAGACTTCACCTTCTCCTTCTCCTTCTTCTGCTTCTTCTGATTCACCCTCCTGACTTCACCTTCTCCTTCTCCTTCTTCTACTTCTTCTGCTGCACCCTCCAGACTTCACCTTATCCTTCTCCTTCTTCTACTTCTTCTGATTCACCCTCCAGACTTCATCTTCTCCTTCTCCTTCTTCTGCTTCTTCTGATTCACCCTCCAGACTTCACCTTCTCCTTCTCCTTATTCTGCTTCTTCTGATTCACCCTCCAGACTTCACCTTCTCCTTCTCCTTATTCTGCTTCTTCTGATTCACCCTCCAGTCTTCACCTTCTCCTTCTCCTTCCTCTGCTTCTTCTGATTCACCCTCCAGACTTCACCTTCTCCTTCTCCTTCTTCTGATTCTTCTGATTCACCCTCCAGACTTCACCTTCTCCTTCTCCTTCTTCTGCTTCTTCTGATTCACCCTCCTGACTTCACCTTCTCCTTCTCCTTCTTCTACTTCTTCTGATTCACCCTCCTGACTTCACCTTCTCCTTCTCCTTCTTCAACTTCTTCTGCTTCACCCTCCAGACTTCACCTGCTCCTTCTCCTTCTTCTACTTCTTCTGATTCACCCTCCAGACTTCACCTTCTCCTTCTCCTTCTTCTGCTTCTTCTGATTCACCCTCCAGACTTCACCTTCTCCTTCTCCTTATTCTGCTTCTTCTGATTCACCCTCCAGACTTCACCTTCTCCTTCTCCTTCTTCTGCTTCTTCTGATTCACACTCCAGACTTCACCTTCTCCTTCTCCTTCTTCTACTTCTTCTGATTCACACTCCAGACTTCACCTTCTCCTTCTCTTTCTTCTGCTTCTTCTGATTCACCCTCCAGACTTCACCTTCTCCTTCTCCTTCTTCTGATTCTTCTGATTCACCCTCCAGACTTCACCTTCTTCTTCTCCTTCTTCTGCTTCTTCTGATTCACCCTCCTGACTTCACCTTCTCCTTCTCCTTCTTCTACTTCTTCTGATTCACCCTCCTGACTTCACCTTCTCCTTCTCCTTCTTCTACTTCTTCTGCTTCACCCTCCAGACTTCACCTTCTCCTTCTCCTTCTTCTACTTCTTCTGATTCATCCCCCTGACATCACCTGCTCCTTCTCCTTCTTCTGCTTCTTCTGATTCACCCTCCTAACTTCACCTTCTCCTTCTCCTTCTTCTGCTTCTTCTGATTCACCCTCCTGACTTCACCTTCTCCTTCTCCTTCTTCTGCTTCTTCTGATTCACCCTCCAGACTTCACCTTCTCCTTCTCCTTCTTCTGCTTCTTCTGATTCACCCTCCAGACTTCACCTTCTCCTTCTCCTTCTTCTGCTTCTTCTGATTCACCCTCCAGACCTCACCTTCTCCTTCTCCTTCTTCTACTTCTTCTGATTCACCCTCCAGACTTCACCTTCTCCTTCTCCTTCTTCTACTTCTTCTGATTCACCCTCCAGACTTCATCTTCTCCTTCTCCTTCTTCTGCTTCTTCTGATTCACCCTCCAGACTTCACCTTCTCCTTCTCCTTCTTCTACTTCTTCTGATTCACCCTCCAGACTTCACCTTCTCCTTCTCCTTCTTCTACTTCTTCTGATTCACCCTCCAGTCTTCACCTTCTCCTTCTCCTTCTTCTGTTTCTTCTGCTTCACCCTCCAGACTTCACCTTCTCCTTCTCTTTCTTCTGCTTCTTCTGATTCACCCTCCAGACTTCACCTTCTCCTTCTCCTTCTTCTGATTCTTCTGATTCACCCTCCAGACTTCAACTTCTCCTTCTCCTTCTTCTGCTTCTTCTGATTCACCCTCCAGACTTCACCTTCTCCTTCTCCTTCTTCTACTTCTTCTGATTCACCCTCCAGACTTCACCTTCTCCTTCTCCTTCTTCTGATTCTTCTGATTCACCCTCCAGACTTCACCTTCTCCTTCTCCTTCTTCTGCTTCTTCTGATTCACCCTCCTGACTTCACCTTCTCCTTCTCCTTCTTCTACTTCTTCTGATTCACCCTCCTGACTTCACCTTCTCCTTCTCCTTCTTCAACTTCTTCTGCTTCACCCTCCAGACTTCACCTGCTCCTTCTCCTTCTTCTACTTCTTCTGATTCACCCTCCAGACTTCACCTTCTCCTTCTCCTTCTTCTGCTTCTTCTGATTCACCCTCCAGACTTCACCTTCTCCTTCTCCTTATTCTGCTTCTTCTGATTCACCCTCCAGACTTCACCTTCTCCTTCTCCTTCTTCTGCTTCTTCTGATTCACACTCCAGACTTCACCTTCTCCTTCTCCTTCTTCTACTTCTTCTGATTCACACTCCAGACTTCACCTTCTCCTTCTCTTTCTTCTGCTTCTTCTGATTCACCCTCCAGACTTCACCTTCTCCTTCTCCTTCTTCTGATTCTTCTGATTCACCCTCCAGACTTCACCTTCTCCTTCTCCTTCTTCTACTTCTTCTGATTCACCCTACAGACTTGACCTTCTCCTTCTCCTTCTTCTACTTCTTCTGATTCACCCTCCAGACTTCACCTTCTCCTTCTCCTTCTTCTGCTTCTTCTGCTTCACCGTCCTGACTTCACCTTCTCCTTCTCCTTCTTCTACTTCTTCTGCTTCATCCCCCTGACATCACCTGCTCCTTCTCCTTCTTCTGCTTCTTCTGATTCACCCTCCTAACTTCACCTTCTCCTTCTCCTTCTTCTGCTTCTTCTGATTCACCCTCCTGACTTCACCTTCTCCTTCTCCTTCTTCTGCTTCTTCTGATTCATCCTCCAGACTTCACCTTCTCCTTCTCTTTCTTCTGCTTCTTCTGATTCACCCTCCAGACTTCACCTTCTCCTTCTCCTTCTTCTGATTCTTCTGATTCACCCTCCAGACTTCACCTTCTCCTTCTCCTTCTTCTGCTTCTTCTGATTCACCCTCCTGACTTCACCTTCTCCTTCTCCTTCTTCTACTTCTTCTGATTCACCCTCCTGACTTCACCTTCTCCTTCTCCTTCTTCTAATTCTTCTGCTTCACCCTCCAGACTTCACCTTCTCCTTCTCCTTCTTCTGCTTCTTCTGATTCACCCTCCAGACTTCTCCTTCTCCTTCTCCTTCTTCTGCTACTTCTGATTCACCCTCCAGACTTCACCTTCTCCTTCTCCTTCTTCTGCTTCTTCTGAGTCACCCTCCAGACTTCACCTTCTCCATTTCCTTCTTCTGCTTCTTCTGATTCACCCTCCAGACTTCACCTTCTCCTTCTCCTTCGTCTACTTCTTCTGATTCACCCTCCAGACTACACCTTCTCCTTCTCCTTCTTCTACTTCTTCTGATTCACCCTACAGACTTCACCTTCTCCTTCTCCTTCTTCTGTTTCTTCTGATTCACCGTCCAGACTTCACCTTCTCCTTCTCCTTCTTCTACTACTTCTGATTCACCCTCCAGACTTCACCTTCTCCTTCTCCTTCTTCTACTTCTTCTGATTCACCCTCCAGACTTCATCTTCTCCTTCTCCTTCTTCTGCTTCTTCTGATTCACCCTCCAGACTTCACCTTCTCCTTCTCCTTCTTCTGCTTCTTCTGATTCACCCTCCAGACTTCACCTTCTCCTTCTCCTTCTTCTACTTCTTCTGATTCACCCTCCAGACTTCAACTTCTCCTTCTCTTTCTTCTGCTTCTTCTGATTCACCCTCCAGACTTCACCTTCTCCTTCTCCTTCTTCTGATTCTTCTGATTCACCCTCCAGACTTCACCTTCTCCTTCTCCTTCTTCTGCTTCTTCTGATTCACCCTCCTGACTTCACCTTCTCCTTCTCCTTCTTCTACTTCTTCTGCTGCACCCTCCAGACTTCACCTTCTCCTTCTCCTTCTTCTACTTCTTCTGATTCACCCTCCAGACTTCATCTTCTCCTTCTCCTTCTTCTGCTTCTTCTGATTCACCCTCCAGACTTCACCTTCTCCTTCTCCTTATTCTGCTTCTTCTGATTCACCCTCCAGACTTCACCTTCTCCTTCTCCTTATTCTGCTTCTTCTGATTCACCCTCCAGTCTTCACCTTCTCCTTCTCCTTCCTCTGCTTCTTCTGATTCACCCTCCAGACTTCACCTTCTCCTTCTCCTTCTTCTGATTCTTCTGATTCACCCTCCAGACTTCACCTTCTCCTTCTCCTTCTTCTGCTTCTTCTGATTCACCCTCCTGACTTCACCTTCTCCTTCTCCTTCTTCTACTTCTTCTGATTCACCCTCCTGACTTCACCTTCTCCTTCTCCTTCTTCAACTTCTTCTGCTTCACCCTCCAGACTTCACCTGCTCCTTCTCCTTCTTCTACTTCTTCTGATTCACCCTCCAGACTTCACCTCTCCTTCTCCTTCTTCTGCTTCTTCTGATTCACCCTCCAGACTTCACCTTCTCCTTCTCCTTATTCTGCTTCTTCTGATTCACCCTCCAGACTTCACCTTCTCCTTCTCCTTCTTCTGCTTCTTCTGATTCACACTCCAGACTTCACCTTCTCCTTCTCCTTCTTCTACTTCTTCTGATTCACACTCCAGACTTCACCTTCTCCTTCTCTTTCTTCTGCTTCTTCTGATTCACCCTCCAGACTTCACCTTCTCCTTCTCCTTCTTCTGATTCTTCTGATTCACCCTCCAGACTTCACCTTCTTCTTCTCCTTCTTCTGCTTCTTCTGATTCACCCTCCTGACTTCACCTTCTCCTTCTCCTTCTTCTACTTCTTCTGATTCACCCTCCTGACTTCACCTTCTCCTTCTCCTTCTTCTACTTCTTCTGCTTCACCCTCCAGACTTCACCTTCTCCTTCTCCTTCTTCTACTTCTTCTGATTCATCCCCCTGACATCACCTGCTCCTTCTCCTTCTTCTGCTTCTTCTGATTCACCCTCCTAACTTCACCTTCTCCTTCTCCTTCTTCTGCTTCTTCTGATTCACCCTCCTGACTTCACCTTCTCCTTCTCCTTCTTCTGCTTCTTCTGATTCACCCTCCAGACTTCACCTTCTCCTTCTCCTTCTTCTGCTTCTTCTGATTCACCCTCCAGACTTCACCTTCTCCTTCTCCTTCTTCTGCTTCTTCTGATTCACCCTCCAGACCTCACCTTCTCCTTCTCCTTCTTCTACTTCTTCTGATTCACCCTCCAGACTTCACCTTCTCCTTCTCCTTCTTCTACTTCTTCTGATTCACCCTCCAGACTTCATCTTCTCCTTCTCCTTCTTCTGCTTCTTCTGATTCACCCTCCAGACTTCACCTTCTCCTTCTCCTTCTTCTACTTCTTCTGATTCACCCTCCAGACTTCACCTTCTCCTTCTCCTTCTTCTACTTCTTCTGATTCACCCTCCAGTCTTCACCTTCTCCTTCTCCTTCTTCTGTTTCTTCTGCTTCACCCTCCAGACTTCACCTTCTCCTTCTCTTTCTTCTGCTTCTTCTGATTCACCCTCCAGACTTCACCTTCTCCTTCTCCTTCTTCTGATTCTTCTGATTCACCCTCCAGACTTCAACTTCTCCTTCTCCTTCTTCTGCTTCTTCTGATTCACCCTCCAGACTTCACCTTCTCCTTCTCCTTCTTCTACTTCTTCTGATTCACCCTCCAGACTTCACCTTCTCCTTCTCCTTCTTCTGATTCTTCTGATTCACCCTCCAGACTTCACCTTCTCCTTCTCCATCTTCTGCTTCTTCTGATGCACCCTCCTGACTTCACCTTCTCCTTCTCCTTCTTCTACTTCTTCTGATTCACCCTCCTGACTTCACCTTCTCCTTCTCCTTCTTCAACTTCTTCTGCTTCACCCTCCAGACTTCACCTGCTCCTTCTCCTTCTTCTACTTCTTCTGATTCACCCTCCAGACTTCACCTTCTCCTTCTCCTTCTTCTGCTTCTTCTGATTCACCCTCCAGACTTCACCTTCTCCTTCTCCTTATTCTGCTTCTTCTGATTCACCCTCAGACTTCACCTTCTCCTTCTCCTTCTTCTGCTTCTTCTGATTCACACTCCAGACTTCACCTTCTCCTTCTCCTTCTTCTACTTCTTCTGATTCACACTCCAGACTTCACCTTCTCCTTCTCTTTCTTCTGCTTCTTCTGATTCACCCTCCAGACTTCACCTTCTCCTTCTCCTTCTTCTGATTCTTCTGATTCACCCTCCAGACTTCACCTTCTTCTTCTCCTTCTTCTGCTTCTTCTGATTCACCCTCCTGACTTCACCTTCTCCTTCTCCTTCTTCTACTTCTTCTGATTCACCCTCCTGACTTCACCTTCTCCTTCTCCTTCTTCTACTTCTTCTGCTTCACCCTCCAGACTTCACCTTCTCCTTCTCCTTCTTCTACTTCTTCTGATTCATCCCCCTGACATCACCTGCTCCTTCTCCTTCTTCTGCTTCTTCTGATTCACCCTCCTAACTTCACCTTCTCCTTCTCCTTCTTCTGCTTCTTCTGATTCACCCTCCTGACTTCACCTTCTCCTTCTCCTTCTTCTACTTCTTCTGATTCACCCTCCTGACTTCACCTTCTCCTTCTCCTTCTTCTACTTCTTCTGCTTCACCCTCCAGACTTCACCTTCTCCTTCTCCTTCTTCTACTTCTTCTGATTCATCCCCCTGACATCACCTGCTCCTTCTCCTTCTTCTGCTTCTTCTGATTCACCCTCCTAACTTCACCTTCTCCTTCTCCTTCTTCTGCTTCTTCTGATTCACCCTCCTGACTTCACCTTCTCCTTCTCCTTCTTCTGCTTCTTCTGATTCACCCTCCAGACTTCACCTTCTCCTTCTCCTTCTTCTGCTTCTTCTGATTCACCCTCCAGACTTCACCTTCTCCTTCTCCTTCTTCTGCTTCTTCTGATTCACCCTCCAGACCTCACCTTCTCCTTCTCCTTCTTCTACTTCTTCTGATTCACCCTCCAGACTTCACCTTCTCCTTCTCCTTCTTCTACTTCTTCTGATTCACCCTCCAGACTTCATCTTCTCCTTCTCCTTCTTCTGCTTCTTCTGATTCACCCTCCAGACTTCACCTTCTCCTTCTCCTTCTTCTACTTCTTCTGATTCACCCTCCAGACTTCACCTTCTCCTTCTCCTTCTTCTACTTCTTCTGATTCACCCTCCAGTCTTCACCTTCTCCTTCTCCTTCTTCTGTTTCTTCTGCTTCACCCTCCAGACTTCACCTTCTCCTTCTCTTTCTTCTGCTTCTTCTGATTCACCCTCCAGACTTCACCTTCTCCTTCTCCTTCTTCTGATTCTTCTGATTCACCCTCCAGACTTCAACTTCTCCTTCTCCTTCTTCTGCTTCTTCTGATTCACCCTCCAGACTTCACCTTCTCCTTCTCCTTCTTCTACTTCTTCTGATTCACCCTCCAGACTTCACCTTCTCCTTCTCCTTCTTCTGATTCTTCTGATTCACCCTCCAGACTTCACCTTCTCCTTCTCCTTCTTCTGCTTCTTCTGATTCACCCTCCTGACTTCACCTTCTCCTTCTCCTTCTTCTACTTCTTCAGATTCACCCTCCTGACTTCACCTTCTCCTTCTCCTTCTTCAACTTCTTCTGCTTCACCCTCCAGACTTCACCTGCTCCTTCTCCTTCTTCTACTTCTTCTGATTCACCCTCCAGACTTCACCTTCTCCTTCTCCTTCTTCTGCTTCTTCTTATTCACCCTCCAGACTTCACCTTCTCCTTCTCCTTATTCTGCTTCTTCTGATTCACCCTCCAGACTTCACCTTCTCCTTCTCCTTCTTCTGCTTCTTCTGATTCACACTCCAGACTTCACCTTCTCCTTCTCCTTCTTCTACTTCTTCTGATTCACACTCCAGACTTCACCTTCTCCTTCTCTTTCTTCTGCTTCTTCTGATTCACCCTCCAGACTTCACCTTCTCCTTCTCCTTCTTCTGATTCTTCTGATTCACCCTCCAGACTTCACCTTCTCCTTCTCCTTCTTCTACTTCTTCTGATTCACCCTACAGACTTGACCTTCTCCTTCTCCTTCTTCTACTTCTTCTGATTCAACCTCTAGACTTCACCTTCTCCTTCTCCTTCTTCTGCTTCTTCTGCTTCACCGTCCTGACTTCACCTTCTCCTTCTCCTTCTTCTACTTCTTCTGCTTCATCCCCCTGACATCACCTGCTCCTTCTCCTTCTTCTGCTTCTTCTGATTCACCCTCCTAACTTCACCTTCTCCTTCTCCTTCTTCTGCTTCTTCTGATTCACCCTCCTGACTTCACCTTCTCCTTCTCCTTCTTCTGCTTCTTCTGATTCATCCTCCAGACTTCACCTTCTCCTTCTCTTTCTTCTGCTTCTTCTGATTCACCCTCCAGACTTCACCTTCTCCTTCTCCTTCTTCTGATTCTTCTGATTCACCCTCCAGACTTCACCTTCTCCTTCTCCTTCTTCTGCTTCTTCTGATTCACCCTCCTGACTTCACCTTCTCCTTCTCCTTCTTCTACTTCTTCTGATTCACCCTCCTGACTTCACCTTCTCCTTCTCCTTCTTCTAATTCTTCTGCTTCACCCTCCAGACTTCACCTTCTCCTTCTCCTTCTTCTGCTTCTTCTGATTCACCCTCCAGACTTCTCCTTCTCCTTCTCCTTCTTCTGCTACTTCTGATTCACCCTCCAGACTTCACCTTCTCCTTCTCCTTCTTCTGCTTCTTCTGAGTCACCCTCCAGACTTCACCTTCTCCATTTCCTTCTTCTGCTTCTTCTGATTCACCCTCCAGACTTCACCTTCTCCTTCTCCTTCGTCTACTTCTTCTGATTCACCCTCCAGACTACACCTTCTCCTTCTCCTTCTTCTACTTCTTCTGATTCACCCTCCAGACTTCACCTTCTCCTTCTCCTTCTTCTGTTTCTTCTGATTCACCGTCCAGACTTCACCTTCTCCTTCTCCTTCTTCTACTACTTCTGATTCACCCTCCAGACTTCACCTTCTCCTTCTCCTTCTTCTACTTCTTCTGATTCACCCTCCAGACTTCATCTTCTCCTTCTCCTTCTTCTGCTTCTTCTGATTCACCCTCCAGACTTCACCTTCTCCTTCTCCTTCTTCTGCTTCTTCTGATTCACCCTCCAGACTTCACCTTCTCCTTCTCCTTCTTCTACTTCTTCTGATTCACCCTCCAGACTTCAACTTCTCCTTCTCTTTCTTCTGCTTCTTCTGATTCACCCTCCAGACTTCACCTTCTCCTTCTCCTTCTTCTGATTCTTCTGATTCACCCTCCAGACTTCACCTTCTCCTTCTCCTTCTTCTGCTTCTTCTGATTCACCCTCCTGACTTCACCTTCTCCTTCTCCTTCTTCTACTTCTTCTGCTGCACCCTCCAGACTTCACCTTCTCCTTCTCCTTCTTCTACTTCTTCTGATTCACCCTCCAGACTTCATCTTCTCCTTCTCCTTCTTCTGCTTCTTCTGATTCACCCTCCAGACTTCACCTTCTCCTTCTCCTTATTCTGCTTCTTCTGATTCACCCTCCAGACTTCACCTTCTCCTTCTCCTTATTCTGCTTCTTCTGATTCACCCTCCAGTCTTCACCTTCTCCTTCTCCTTCCTCTGCTTCTTCTGATTCACCCTCCAGACTTCACCTTCTCCTTCTCCTTCTTCTGATTCTTCTGATTCACCCTCCAGACTTCACCTTCTCCTTCTCCTTCTTCTGCTTCTTCTGATTCACCCTCCTGACTTCACCTTCTCCTTCTCCTTCTTCTACTTCTTCTGATTCACCCTCCTGACTTCACCTTCTCCTTCTCCTTCTTCAACTTCTTCTGCTTCACCCTCCAGACTTCACCTGCTCCTTCTCCTTCTTCTACTTCTTCTGATTCACCCTCCAGACTTCACCTCTCCTTCTCCTTCTTCTGCTTCTTCTGATTCACCCTCCAGACTTCACCTTCTCCTTCTCCTTATTCTGCTTCTTCTGATTCACCCTCCAGACTTCACCTTCTCCTTCTCCTTCTTCTGCTTCTTCTGATTCACACTCCAGACTTCACCTTCTCCTTCTCATTCTTCTACTTCTTCTGATTCACACTCCAGACTTCACCTTCTCCTTCTCTTTCTTCTGCTTCTTCTGATTCACCCTCCAGACTTCACCTTCTCCTTCTCCTTCTTCTGATTCTTCTGATTCACCCTCCAGACTTCACCTTCTTCTTCTCCTTCTTCTGCTTCTTCTGATTCACCCTCCTGACTTCACCTTCTCCTTCTCCTTCTTCTACTTCTTCTGATTCACCCTCCTGACTTCACCTTCTCCTTCTCCTTCTTCTACTTCTTCTGCTTCACCCTCCAGACTTCACCTTCTCCTTCTCCTTCTTCTACTTCTTCTGATTCATCCCCCTGACATCACCTGCTCCTTCTCCTTCTTCTGCTTCTTCTGATTCACCCTCCTAACTTCACCTTCTCCTTCTCCTTCTTCTGCTTCTTCTGATTCACCCTCCTGACTTCACCTTCTCCTTCTCCTTCTTCTGCTTCTTCTGATTCACCCTCCAGACTTCACCTTCTCCTTCTCCTTCTTCTGCTTCTTCTGATTCACCCTCCAGACTTCACCTTCTCCTTCTCCTTCTTCTGCTTCTTCTGATTCACCCTCCAGACCTCACCTTCTCCTTCTCCTTCTTCTACTTCTTCTGATTCACCCTCCAGACTTCACCTTCTCCTTCTTCTACTTCTTCTGATTCACCCTCCAGACTTCATCTTCTCCTTCTCCTTCTTCTGCTTCTTCTGATTCACCCTCCAGACTTCACCTTCTCCTTCTCCTTCTTCTACTTCTTCTGATTCACCCTCCAGACTTCACCTTCTACTTCTCCTTCTTCTACTTCTTCTGATTCACCCTCCAGTCTTCACCTTCTCCTTCTCCTTCTTCTGATTCTTCTGATTCACCCTCCAGACTTCAACTTCTCCTTCTCCTTCTTCTGCTTCTTCTGATTCACCCTCCAGACTTCACCTTCTCCTTCTCCTTCTTCTACTTCTTCTGATTCACCCTCCAGACTTCACCTTCTCCTTCTCCTTCTTCTGATTCTTCTGATTCACCCTCCAGACTTCACCTTCTCCTTCTCCATCTTCTGCTTCTTCTGATTCACCCTCCTGACTTCACCTTCTCCTTCTCCTTCTTCTACTTCTTCTGATTCACCCTCCTGACTTCACCTTCTCCTTCTCCTTCTTCAACTTCTTCTGCTTCACCCTCCAGACTTCACCTGCTCCTTCTCCTTCTTCTACTTCTTCTGATTCACCCTCCAGACTTCACCTTCTCCTTCTCCTTCTTCTGCTTCTTCTGATTCACCCTCCAGACTTCACCTTCTCCTTCTCCTTATTCTGCTTCTTCTGATTCACCCTCCAGACTTCACCTTCTCCTTCTCCTTCTTCTGCTTCTTCTGATTCACACTCCAGACTTCACCTTCTCCTTCTCCTTCTTCTACTTCTTCTGATTCACACTCCAGACTTCACCTTCTCCTTCTCTTTCTTCTGCTTCTTCTGATTCACCCTCCAGACTTCACCTTCTCCTTCTCCTTCTTCTGATTCTTCTGATTCACCCTCCAGACTTCACCTTCTTCTTCTCCTTCTTCTGCTTCTTCTGATTCACCCTCCTGACTTCACCTTCTCCTTCTCCTTCTTCTACTTCTTCTGATTCACCCTCCTGACTTCACCTTCTCCTTCTCCTTCTTCTACTTCTTCTGCTTCACCCTCCAGACTTCACCTTCTCCTTCTCCTTCTTCTACTTCTTCTGATTCATCCCCCTGACATCACCTGCTCCTTCTCCTTCTTCTGCTTCTTCTGATTCACCCTCCTAACTTCACCTTCTCCTTCTCCTTCTTCTGCTTCTTCTGATTCACCCTCCTGACTTCACCTTCTCCTTCTCCTTCTTCTGCTTCTTCTGATTCACCCTCCAGACTTCACCTTCTCCTTCTCCTTCTTCTGCTTCTTCTGATTCACCCTCCAGACTTCACCTTCTCCTTCTCCTTCTTCTGCTTCTTCTGATTCACCCTCCAGACCTCACCTTCTCCTTCTCCTTCTTCTACTTCTTCTGATTCACCCTCCAGACTTCACCTTCTCCTTCTCCTTCTTCTACTTCTTCTGATTCACCCTCCAGACTTCATCTTCTCCTTCTCCTTCTTCTGCTTCTTCTGATTCACCCTCCAGACTTCACCTTCTCCTTCTCCTTCTTCTACTTCTTCTGATTCACCCTCCAGTCTTCACCTTCTCCTTCTCCTTCTTCTGTTTCTTCTGCTTCACCCTCCAGACTTCACCTTCTCCTTCTCTTTCTTCTGCTTCTTCTGATTCACCCTCCAGACTTCACCTTCTCCTTCTCCTTCTTCTGATTCTTCTGATTCACCCTCCAGACTTCAACTTCTCCTTCTCCTTCTTCTGCTTCTTCTGATTCACCCTCCTGACTTCACCTTCTCCTTCTCCTTCTTCTACTTCTTCTGATTCACCCTCCAGTCTTCACCTTCTCCTTCTCCTTCTTCTGTTTCTTCTGCTTCACCCTCCAGACTTCACCTTCTCCTTCTCTTTCTTCTGCTTCTTCTGATTCACCCTCCAGACTTCACCTTCTCCTTCTCCTTCTTCTGATTCTTCTGATTCACCCTCCAGACTTCAACTTCTCCTTCTCCTTCTTCTGCTTCTTCTGATTCACCCTCCTGACTTCACCTTCTCCTTCTCCTTCTTCTACTTCTTCTGATTCACCCTCCTGACTTCACCTTCTCCTTCTCCTTCTTCTACTTCTTCTGCTTCACCCTCCAGACTTCACCTTCTCCTTCTCCTTCTTCTACTTCTTCTGATTCACCCTTCAGACTTCACCTTCTCCTTCTCCTTTTTCTGCTTCTTCTGATTCACCCTCCAGACTTCACCTGCTCCTTCTCCTTCTTCTACTTCTTCTGATTCACCCTCCAGACTTCACCTTCTCCTTCTCCTTCTTCTGCTTCTTCTGATTCACCCTCCAGACTCCACCTTCTCCTTCTCCTTATTCTGCTTCTTCTGCTTCACCGTCCTGACTTCACCTTCTCCTTCTCCTTCTTCTACTTCTTCTGCTTCACCCTCCAGACTTCACCTTCTCCTTCTCCTTCTTCTACTTCTTCTGATTCACCCTCCAGACTTGACCTTCTCCTTCTCCTTCTTCTGCTTCTTCTGATTCACCCTCCAGACTTCACCTTCTCCTTCTCCTTCTTCTGCTTCTTCTGCTTCACCGTCCTGACTTCACCTTCTCCTTCTCCTTCTTCTACTTCTTCTGCTTCATCCCCCTGACATCACCTGCTCCTTCTCCTTCTTCTGCTTCTTCTGATTCACCCTCCTAACTTCACCTTCTCCTTCTCCTTCTTCTGCTTCTTCTGATTCACCCTCCTGACTTCACCTTCTCCTTCTCCTTCTTCTGCTTCTTCTGATTCACCCTCCAGACTTCACCTTCTCCTTCTCCTTCTTCTGCTTCTTCTGATTCACCCTCCAGACCTCACCTTCTCCTTCTCCTTCTTCTACTTCTTCTGATTCACCCTCCAGACTTCATCTTCTCCTTCTCCTTCTTCTGCTTCTTCTGATTCACCCTCCAGACTTCACCTTCTCCTTCTCCTTCTTCTGCTTCTTCTGATTCACCCTCCAGACTTCAGCTTCTCCTTCTCCTTCTTCTACTTCTTCTGATTCACCCTCCAGACTTCACCTTCTCCTTCTCCTTCTTCTACTTCTTCTGATTCACCCTCCAGTCTTCACCTTCTCCTTCTCCTTCTTCTGTTTCTTCTGCTTCACCCTCCAGACTTCACCTTCTCCTTCTCTTTCTTCTGCTTCTTCTGATTCACCCTCCAGACTTCACCTTCTCCTTCTCCTTCTTCTGATTCTTCTGATTCACCCTCCAGACTTCAACTTCTCCTTCTCCTTCTTCTGCTTCTTCTGATTCACCCTCCTGACTACACCTTCTCCTTCTCCTTCTTCTACTTCTTCTGATTCACCCTCCTGACTTCACCTTCTCCTTCTCCTTCTTCTACTTCTTCTGCTTCACCCTCCAGACTTCACCTTCTCCTTCTCCTTCTTCTACTTCTTCTGATTCACCCTCCAGACTTCACCTTCTCCTTCTCTTTCTTCTGCTTCTTCTGATTCACCCTCCAGACTTCACCTTCTCCTTCTCCTTCTTCTGATTCTTCTGATTCACCCTCCAGACTTCACCTTCTTCTTCTCCTTCTTCTGCTTCTTCTGATTCACCCTCCTGACTTCACCTTCTCCTTCTCCTTCTTCTACTTCTTCTGATTCACCCTCCTGACTTCACCTTCTCCTTCTCCTTCTTCTACTTCTTCTGCTTCACCCTCCAGACTTCACCTTCTCCTTCTCCTTCTTCTACTTCTTCTGATTCACCCTCCAGACTTGACCTTCTCCTTCTCCTTCTTCTGCTTCTTCTGATTCACCCTCCAGACTTCACCTTCTCCTTCTCCTTCTTCTGCTTCTTCTGCTTCACCGTCCTGACTTCACCTTCTCCTTCTCCTTCTTCTACTTCTTCTGCTTCATCCCCCTGACATCACCTGCTCCTTCTCCTTCTTCTGCTTCTTCTGATTCACCCTCCTAACTTCACCTTCTCCTTCTCCTTCTTCTGC
The DNA here is from genome assembly GCF_052327205.1 of Somniosus microcephalus. NCBI lineage: Eukaryota > Metazoa > Chordata > Chondrichthyes > Squaliformes > Somniosidae > Somniosus > Somniosus microcephalus. Next base: position 401,232 of record NW_028225369.1, read on the forward strand.
TTCTTCTGATTCACCCTCCTGACTTCACCTTCTCCTTCTCCTTCTTCTGCTTCTTCTGATTCACCCTCCAGACTTCACCTTCTCCTTCTCCTTCTTCTGCTTCTTCTGATTCACCCTCCAGACTTCACCTTCTCCTTCTCCTTCTTCTGCTTCTTCTGATTCACCCTCCAGACCTCACCTTCTCCTTCTCCTTCTTCTACTTCTTCTGATTCACCCTCCAGACTTCATCTTCTCCTTCTCCTTCTTCTGCTTCTTCTGATTCACCCTCCAGACTTCACCTTCTCCTTCTCCTTCTTCTGCTTCTTCTGATTCACCCTCCAGACTTCACCTTCTCCTTCTCCTTCTTCTACTTCTTCTGATTCACCCTCCAGACTTCACCTTCTCCTTCTCCTTCTTCTACTTCTTCTGATTCACCCTCCAGTCTTCACCTTCTCCTTCTCCTTCTTCTGTTTCTTCTGCTTCACCCTCCAGACTTCACCTTCTCCTTCTCTTTCTTCTGCTTCTTCTGATTCACCCTCCAGACTTCACCTTCTCCTTCTCCTTCTTCTGATTCTTCTGATTCACCCTCCAGACTTCAACTTCTCCTTCTCCTTCTTCTGCTTCTTCTGATTCACCCTCCTGACTTCACCTTCTCCTTCTCCTTCTTCTACTTCTTCTGATTCACCCTCCTGACTTCACCTTCTCCTTCTCCTTCTTCTGATCCACCCTCCAGACTTCACATTCTCCTTCTCCTTCTTCTACTTCTTCTGATTCACCCTTCAGACTTCACCTTCTCCTTCTCCTTTTTCTGCTTCTTCTGATTCACCCTCCAGACTTCACCTTCTCCTTCTCCTTATTCTGCTTCTTCTGATTCACCCTCCAGATTTCACCTTCTCCTTCTCCTTCTTCTGCTTCTTCTGATTCACCCTCCAGAATTCACCTTCTCCTTCTCCTTCTTCTGCTTCTTCTGATTCACCCTCCAGACTTCATCTTCTCCTTCTCCTTCGTCTACTTCTTCTGATTCACCCTCCAGACAACACCTTCTCCTTCTCCTTCTTCTACTTCTTCTGATTCACCCTCCAGACTTCACCTTCTCCTTCTCCTTCTTCTGCTTCTTCTGATTCACCCTCCTGACTTCACCTTCTCCTTCTCCTTCTTCTACTTCTTCTGATTCACCCTCCTGACTTCACCTTCTCCTTCTCCTTCTTCTACTTCTTCTGCTTCACCCTCCAGACTTCACCTTCTCCTTCTCCTTCTTCTACTTCTTCTGATTCACCCTCCAGACTTCACCTTCTCCTTCTCCTTCTTCTGCTTCTTCTGATTCACCCTCCTGACTTCACCTTCTCCTTCTCCTTCTTCTACCTCTTCTGATTCACCCTCCTGACTTCACCTTCTCCTTCTCCTTCTTCTACTTCTTCTGCTTCACCCTCCAGACTTCACCTTTTCCTTCTCCTTCTTCTACTTCTTCTGATTCACCCTCCAGACTTCACCTTCTCCTTCTCCTTCTTCTGCTTCTTCTGATTCACCCTCCATACTTCACCTTCACTTCTCCTTATTCTGCTTCTTCTGATTCACCCTCCAGACTTCAACTTCTCCTTCTCCTTCTTCTGCTTCTTCTGATTCACCCTCCAGACTTCACCTTCTCCTTCTCCTTCTTCTGCTTCTTCTGATTCACCCTCCAGACTTCACCTTCTCCTTCTCCTTCTTCTGCTTCTTCTGATTCACCCTCCAGACTTCACCTTCTCCTTCTCCTTCTTCTACTTCTTCTGATTCACCCTCCAGACTTCACCTTCTCCTTCTCTTTCTTCTGCTTCTTCTGATTCACCCTCCAGATTTCATCTTCTCCTTCTCCTTCTTCTGCTTCTTCTGATTCACCCTCCAGACTTCACCTTCTCCTTCTCCTTCTTCTGCTTCTTCTGATTCACCCTCCAGACTTCACCTTCTCCTTCTCCTTCTTCTGCTTCTTCCGTTTCACCCTCCAGACTTCACCTTCTCCTTCTCCTTCTTCTACTTCTTCTGATTCACCCTCCAGACCTCACCTTCTCCTTCTCCTTCTTCTACTTCTTCTGATTCACCCTCCAGATTTCATCTTCTCCTTCTCCTTCTTCTGCTTCTTCTGATTCACCCTCCAGACTTCACCTTCTCCTTCTCCTTCTTCTGCTTCTTCTGATTCATCCTCCTGACTTCACCTTCTCCTTCTCCTTCTTCTACTTCTTCTGATTCACCCTCCTGACTTCACCTTCTCCTTCTCCTTCTTCTACTTCTTCTGCTTCACCCTCCAGACTTCACCTTCTCCTTCTCCTTCTTCTACTTCTTCTGATTCACCCTACAGACTTGACCTTCTCCTTCTCCTTCTTTTACTTCTTCTGATTCACCCTCCAGACTTCACCTTCTCCTTCTCCTTCTTCTGCTTCTTCTGCTTCACCGTCCTGACTTCACCTTCTCCTTCTCCTTCTTGTACTTCTTCTGCTTCATCCCCCTGACATCACCTGCTCCTTCTCCTTCTTCTGCTTCTTCTGATTCACCCTCCTAACTTCACCTTCTCCTTCTCCTTCTTCTGCTTCTTCTGATTCACCCTCCTGACTTCACCTTCTCCTTCTCCTTCTTCTGCTTCTTCTGATTCATCCTCCAGACTTCACCTTCTCCTTCTCTTTCTTCTGCTTCTTCTGATTCACCCTCCAGACTTCACCTTCTCCTTCTCCTTCTTCTGATTCTTCTGATTCACCCTCCAGACTTCACCTTCTCCTTCTCCTTCTTCTGCTTCTTCTGATTCACCCTCCTGACTTCACCTTCTCCTTCTTCTTCTTCTACTTCTTCTGATTCACCCTCCTGACTTCACCTTCTCCTTCTCCTTCTTCTACTTCTTCTGCTTCACCCTCCAGACTTCACCTTCTCCTTCTCCTTCTTCTACTTCTTCTGATTCACCCTCCAGACTTGACCTTCTCCTTCTCCTTCTTCTACTTATTCTGATTCACCCTCCAGACTTCACCTTCTCCTTCTCCTTCTTCTGCTTCTTCTGCTTCACCGTCCTGACTTCACCTTCTCCTTCTCCTTCTTCTACTTCTTCTGCTTCATCCCGCTGACTTCACCTTCTCCTTCTCCTTCTTCTGCTTCTTCTGATTCACCCTCCAGACTTCACCTTCTCCTTCTCCTTCTTCTGCTTCTTCTGATTCACCCTCCAGACTTCACCTTCTCCTTCTCCTTCTTCTGATTCTTCTGATTCACCCTCCAGACTTCACCTTCTCCTTCTCCTTCTTCTGCTTCTTCTGATTCACCCTCCTGACTTCACCTTCTCCTTCTCCTTCTTCTACTTCTTCTGATTCACCCTCCTGACTTCACCTTCTCCTTCTCCTTCTTCTGCTTCTTCTGATTCACCCTCCAGACTTCTCCTTCTCCTTCTCCTTCTTCTGCTACTTCTGATTCACCCTCCAGACTTCACCTTCTCCTTCTCCTTCTTCTGCTTCTTCTGAGTCACTCTCCAGACTTCACCTTCTCCTTCTCCTTCTTCTACTTCTTCTGATTCACCCTCCAGACTTCACCTTCTCCATTTCCTTCTTCTGCTTCTTCTGATTCACCCTCCAGACTTCACCTTCTCCTTCTCCTTCGTCTACTTCTTCTGATTCACCCTCCAGACTCCACCTTCTCCTTCTCCTTCTTCTACTTCTTCTGATTCACCCTCCAGACTTCACCTTCTCCTTCTCCTTCTTCTGTTTCTTCTGATTCACCGTCCATACTTCACCTTCTCCTTCTCCTTCTTCTACTACTTCTGATTCACCCTCCAGACTTCACCTTCTCCTTCTCCTTCTTCTACTTCTTCTGATTCACCCTCCAGACTTCATCTTCTCCTTCTCCTTCTTCTGCTTCTTCTGATTCACCCTCCAGACTTCACCTTCTCCTTCTCCTTCTTCTGCTTCTTCTGATTCACCCTCCAGACTTCACCTTCTCCTTCTCCTTCTTCTACTTCTTCTGATTCACCCTCCAGACTTCACCTTCTCCTTCTCCTTCTTCTACTTCTTCTGATTCACCCTCCAGTCTTCACCTTCTCCTTCTCCTTCTTCTGTTTCTTCTGCTTCACCCTCCAGATTTCAACTTCTCCTTCTCTTTCTTCTGCTTCTTCTGATTCACCCTCCAGACTTCACCTTCTCCTTCTCCTTCTTCTGATTCTGCTGATTCACCCTCCAGACTTCACCTTCTCCTTCTCCTTCTTCTGCTTCTTCTGATTCACCCTCCTGACTTCACCTTCTCCTTCTTCTTCTTCTACTTCTTCTGATTCACCCTCCTGACTTCACCTTCTCCTTCTCCTTCTTCTACTTCTTCTGCTTCACCCTCCAGACTTCATCTTCTCCTTCTCCTTCTTGTACTTCTTCTGCTTCATCCCCCTGACATCACCTGCACCTTCTCCTTCTTCTGCTTCTTCTGATTCACCCTCCTAACTTCACCTTCTCCTTCTCCTTCTTCTGCTTCTTCTGATTCACCCTCCTGACTTCACCTTCTCCTTCTCCTTCTTCTGCTTCTTCTGATTCATCCTCCAGACTTCACCTTCTCCTTCTCTTTCTTCTGCTTCTTCTGATTCACCCTCCAGACTTCACCTTCTCCTTCTCCTTCTTCTGATTCTTCTGATTCACCCTCCAGACTTCACCTTCTCCTTCTCCTTCTTCTGCTTCTTCTGATTCACCCTCCTGACTTCACCTTCTCCTTCTTCTTCTTCTACTTCTTCTGATTCACCCTCCTGACTTCACCTTCTCCTTCTCCTTCTTCTACTTCTTCTGCTTCACCCTCCAGACATCACCTTCTCCTTCTCCTTCTTCTACTTCTTCTGATTCACCCTCCAGACTTGACCTTCTCCTTCTCCTTCTTCTACTTATTCTGATTCACCCTCCAGACTTCACCTTCTCCTTCTCCTTCTTCTGCTTCTACTGCTTCACCGTCCTGACTTCACCTTCTCCTTCTCCTTCTTCTACTTGTTCTGCTTCATCCCGCTGACATCACCTGCTCCTTCTCCTTCTTCTGCTTCTTCTGATTCACCCTCTTAACTTCACCTTCTCCTTCTCCTTCTTCTGCTTCTTCTGATTCACCCTCCTGACTTCACCTTCTCCTTCTCCTTCTTCTGCTTCTTCTGATTCACCCTCCAGACTTCACCTTCTCCTTCTCCTTCTTCTGCTTCTTCTGATTCACCCTCCAGACTTCACCTTCTCCTTCTCCTTCTTCTGATTCTTCTGATTCACCCTCCAGACTTCACCTTCTCCTTCTCCTTCTTCTGCTTCTTCTGATTCACCCTCCTGACTTCACCTTCTCCTTCTCCTTCTTCTACTTCTTCTGATTCACCCTCCTGACTTCACCTTCTCCTTCTCCTTCTTCTGCTTCTTCTGATTCACCCTCCAGACTTCTCCTTCTCCTTCTCCTTCTTCTGCTACTTCTGATTCACCCTACAGACTTCACCTTCTCCTTCTCCTTCTTCTGCTTCTCCTGAGTCACCCTCCAGACTTCACCTTCTCCTTCTCCTTCTTCTACTTCTTCTGATTCACCCTCCAGACTTCACCTTCTCCATTTCCTTCTTCTGCTTCTTCTGATTCACCCTCCAGACTTCACCTTCTCTTTCTCCTTCGTCTACTTCTTCTGATTCACCCTCCAGACTACACCTTCTCCTTCTCCTTCTTCTACTTCTTCTGATTCACCCTCCAGACTTCACCTTCTCCTTCTCCTTCTTCTGTTTCTTCTGATTCACCGTCCATACTTCACCTTCTCCTTCTCCTTCTTCTACTACTTCTGATTCACCCTCCAGACTTCACCTTCTCCTTCTCCTTCTTCTACTTCTTCTGATTCACCCTCCAGACTTCATCTTCTCCTTCTCCTTCTTCTGCTTCTTCTGATTCACCCTCCAGACTTCACCTTCTCCTTCTCCTTCTTCTGCTTCTTCTGATTCACCCTCCAGACTTCACCTTCTCCTTCTCCTTCTTCTACTTCTTCTGATTCACCCTCCAGACTTCACCTTCTCCTTCTCCTTCTTCTACTTCTTCTGATTCACCCTCCAGTCTTCACCTTCTCCTTCTCCTTCTTCTGTTTCTTCTGCTTCACCCTCCAGACTTCAACTTCTCCTTCTCTTTCTTCTGCTTCTTCTGATTCACCCTCCAGACTTCACCTTCTCCTTCTCCTTCTTCTGATTCTTCTGATTCACCCTCCTGACTTCACCTTCTCCTTCTCCTTCTTCTACTTCTTCTGCTTCACCCTCCAGACTTCACCTTCTCCTTCTCCTTCTTCTACTTCTTCTGATTCACCCTCCAGACTTCATCTTCTCCTTCTCCTTCTTCTGCTTCTTCTGATTCACCCTCCAGACTTCACCTTCTCCTTCTCCTTATTCTGCTTCTTCTGATTCACGCTCCAGACTTCACCTTCTCCTTCTCCTTATTCTGCTTCTTCTGATTCACCCTCCAGTCTTCACCTTCTCCTTCTCCTTCCTCTTCTTCTTCTGATTCACCCTCCAGACTTCACCTTCTCCTTCTCCTTCTTCTGATTCTTCTGATTCACCCTCCAGACTTCACCTTCTCCTTCTCCTTCTTCTGCTTCTTCTGCTTCACCGTCCTGACTTCACCTTCTCCTTCTCCTTCTTCTACTTCTTCTGCTTCATCCCACTGACATCACCTGCTCCTTCTCCTTCTTCTGCTTCTTCTGATTCACCCTCCTAACTTCACCTTCTCCTTCTCCTTCTTCTGCTTCTCCTGATTCACCCTCCTGACTTCACCTTCTCCTTCTCCTTCTTCTGCTTCTTCTGATTCACCCTCCAGACTTCACCTTCTCCTTCTCCTTCTTCTGCTTCTTCTGATTCACCCTCCAGACTTCACCTTCTCCTTCTCCTTCTTCTGATTCTTCTGATTCACCCTCCAGACTTCACCTTCTCCTTCTCCTTCTTCTGCTTCTTCTGATTCACCCTCCTGACTTCACCTTCTCCTTCTCCTTCTTCTACTTCTTCTGATTCACCCTCCTGACTTCACCTTCTCCTTCTCCTTCTTCTGCTTCTTCTGATTCACCCTCCAGACTTCTCCTTCTCCTTCTCCTTCTTCTGCTACTTCTGATTCACCCTCCAGACTTCACCTTCTCCTTCTCCTTCTTCTGCTTCTTCTGAGTCACCCTCCAGACTTCACCTTCTCCTTCTCCTTCTTCTACTTCTTCTGATTCACCCTCCAGACTTCACCTTCTCCATTTCCTTCTTCTGCTTCTTCTGATTCACCCTCCAGACTTCACCTTCTCCTTCTCCTTCGTCTACTTCTTCTGATTCACCCTCCAGACTACACCTTCTCCTTCTCCTTCGTCTACTTCTTCTGATTCACCCTCCAGACTTCACCTTCTCCTTCTCCTTCTTCTGCTTCTTCTGATTCACCCTTCAGACTTCACCTTCTCCTTCTCCTTCTTCTGCTTCTTCTGATTCACCCTCCAGACTTCACCTTCTCCTTCTCCTTCTTCTGCTTCTTCTGATTCACCCTCCTGACTTCACCTTCTCCTTCTCCTTCTTCTACTTCTTCTGATTCACCCTCCTGACTTAACCTTCTCCTTCTCCTTCTTCTATTTCTTCTGCTTCACCCTCCAGACTTCACCTTCTCCTTCTCCTTCTTCTACTTCTTCTGATTCACCCTTCAGACTTCACCTTCTCCTTCTCCTTTTTCTGCTTCTTCTGATTCACCCTCCAGACTTCACCTGCTCCTTCTCCTTCTTCTACTTCTTCTGATTCACCCTCCAGACTTCACCTTCTCCTTCTCCTTCTTCTGCTTCTTCTGATTCACCCTCCAGACTCCACCTTCTCCTTCTCCTTATTCTGCTTCTTCTGATTCACCCTCCAGACTTCACCTTCTCCTTCTCCTTCTTCTGCTTCTTCTGATTCACCCTCCAGACTTCACCTTCTCCTTCTCCTTCTTCTGTTTCTTCTGATTCACCGTCCATACTTCACCTTCTCCTTCTCCTTCTTCTACTACTTCTGATTCACCCTCCAGACTTCACCTTCTCCTTCTCCTTCTTCTACTTCTTCTGATTCACCCTCCAGACTTCATCTTCTCCTTCTCCTTCTTCTGCTTCTTCTGATTCACCCTCCAGACTTCACCTTCTCCTTCTCCTTCTTCTGCTTCTTCTGATTCACCCTCCAGACTTCACCTTCTCCTTCTCCTTCTTCTACTTCTTCTGATTCACCCTCCAGACTTCACCTTCTCCTTCTCCTTCTTCTACTTCTTCTGATTCACCCTCCAGTCTTCACCTTCTCCTTCTCCTTCTTCTGTTTCTTCTGCTTCACCCTCCAGACTTCAACTTCTCCTTCTCTTTCTTCTGCTTCTTCTGATTCACCCTCCAGACTTCACCTTCTCCTTCTCCTTCTTCTGATTCTGCTGATTCACCCTCCAGACTTCACCTTCTCCTTCTCCTTCTTCTGCTTCTTCTGATTCACCCTCCTGACTTCACCTTCTCCTTCTTCTTCTTCTACTTCTTCTGATTCACCCTCCTGACTTCACCTTCTCCTTCTCCTTCTTCTACTTCTTCTGCTTCACTCTCCAGACTTCACCTTCTCCTTCTCCTTCTTGTACTTCTTCTGCTTCATCCCCCTGACATCACCTGCTCTTTCTCCTTCTTCTGCTTCTTCTGATTCACCCTCCTAACTTCACCTTCTCCTTCTCCTTCTTCTGCTTCTTCTGATTCACCCTCCTGACTTCACCTTCTCCTTCTCCTTCTTCTGCTTCTTCTGATTCATCCTCCAGACTTCACCTTCTCCTTCTCTTTCTTCTGCTTCTTCTGATTCACCCTCCAGACTTCACCTTCTCCTTCTCCTTCTTCTGATTCTTCTGATTCACCCTCCAGACTTCACCTTCTCCTTCTCCTTCTTCTGCTTCTTCTGATTCACCCTCCTGACTTCACCTTCTCCTTCTCCTTCTTCTACTTCTTCTGATTCACCCTCCTGACTTCACCTTCTCCTTCTCCTTCTTCTACTTCTTCTGCTTCACCCTCCAGACATCACCTTCTCCTTCTCCTTCTTCTACTTCTTCTGATTCACCCTCCAGACTTGACCTTCTCCTTCTCCTTCTTCTACTTATTCTGATTCACCCTCCAGACTTCACCTTCTCCTTCTCCTTCTTCTGCTTCTTCTGCTTCACCGTCCTGACTTCACCTTCTCCTTCTCCTTCTTCTACTTCTTCTGCTTCATCCCGCTGACATCACCTGCTCCTTCTCCTTCTTCTGCTTCTTCTGATTCACCCTCCTAACTTCACCTTCTCCTTCTCCTTCTTCTGCTTCTTCTGATTCACCCTCCTGACTTCACCTTCTCCTTCTCCTTCTTCTGCTTCTTCTGATTCACCCTCCAGACTTCACCTTCTCCTTCTCCTTCTTCTGCTTCTTCTGATTCACCCTCCAGACTTCACCTTCTCCTTCTCCTTCTTCTGATTCTTCTGATTCACCCTCCAGACTTTACCTTCTCCTTCTCCTTCTTCTGCTTCTTCTGATTCACCCTCCTGACTTCACCTTCTCCTTCTCCTTCTTCTACTTCTTCTGATTCACCCTCCTGACTTCACCTTCTCCTTCTCCTTCTTCTGCTTCTTCTGATTCACCCTCCAGACTTCTCCTTCTCCTTCTCCTTCTTCTGCTACTTCTGATTCACCCTCCAGACTTCACCTTCTCCTTCTCCTTCTTCTGCTTCTTCTGAGTCACCCTCCAGACTTCACCTTCTCCTTCTCCTTCTTCTACTTCTTCTGATTCACCCTCCAGACTTCACCTTCTCCATTTCCTTCTTCTGCTTCTTCTGATTCACCCTCCAGACTTCACCTTCTCCTTCTCCTTCTTCTGCTTCTTCTGATTCACCCTCCTGACTTCACCTTCTCCTTCTCCTTCTTCTACTTCTTCTGATTCACCCTCCAGACTACACCTTCTCCTTCTCCTTCTTCTACTTCTTCTGATTCACCCTCCAGACTTCACCTTCTCCTTCTCCTTCTTCTGTTTCTTCTGATTCACCGTCCATACTTCACCTTCTCCTTCTCCTTCTTCTACTACTTCTGATTCACCCTCCAGACTTCACCTTCTCCTTCTCCTTCTTCTACTTCTTCTGATTCACCCTCCAGACTTCATCTTCTCCTTCTCCTTCTTCTGCTTCTTCTGATTCACCCTCCAGACTTCACCTTCTCCTTCTCCTTCTTCTGCTTCTTCTGATTCACCCTCCAGACTTCACCTTCTCCTTCTCCTTCTTCTACTTCTTCTGATTCACCCTCCAGAATTCATCTTCTCCTTCTCCTTCTTCTACTTCTTCTGATTCACCCTCCAGTCTTCACCTTCTCCTTCTCCTTCTTCTGTTTCTTCTGCTTCACCCTCCAGACTTCAACTTCTCCTTCTCTTTCTTCTGCTTCTTCTGATTCACCCTCCAGACTTCACCTTCTCCTTCTCCTTCTTCTGATTCTGCTGATTCACCCTCCAGCCTTCACCTTCTCCTTCTCCTTCTTCTGCTTCTTCTGATTCACCCTCCTGACTTCACCTTCTCCTTCTCCTTCTTCTACTTCTTCTGCTTCACCCTCCAGACTTCACCTTCTCCTTCTCCTTCTTCTACTTCTTCTGATTCACCCTCCAGACTTCATCTTCTCCTTCTCCTTCTTCTGCTTCTTCTGATTCACCCTCCAGACTTCACCTTCTCCTTCTCCTTATTCTGCTTCTTCTGATTCACGCTCCAGACTTCATCTTCTCCTTCTCCTTTTTCTGCTTCTTCTGATTCACCCTCCAGACTTCACCTGCTCCTTCTCCTTCTTCTACTTCTTCTGATTCACCCTCCAGACTTCACCTTCTCCTTCTCCTTCTTCTGCTTCTTCTGATTCACCCTCCAGACTCCACCTTCTCCTTCTCCTTATTCTGCTTCTTCTGATTCACCCTCCAGACTTCACCTTCTCCTTCTCCTTCTTCTGCTTCTTCTGATTCACCCTCCAGACTTCACCTTCTCCTTCTCCTTCTTCTGTTTCTTCTGATTCACCGTCCATACTTCACCTTCTCCTTCTCCTTCTTCTACTACTTCTGATTCACCCTCCAGACTTCACCTTCTCCTTCTCCTTCTTCTACTTCTTCTGATTCACCCTCCAGACTTCATCTTCTCCTTCTCCTTCTTCTGCTTCTTCTGATTCACCCTCCAGACTTCACCTTCTCCTTCTCCTTCTTCTGCTTCTTCTGATTCACCCTCCAGACTTCACCTTCTCCTTCTCCTTCTTCTACTTCTTCTGATTCACCCTCCAGACTTCACCTTCTCCTTCTCCTTCTTCTACTTCTTCTGATTCATCCTCCAGTCTTCACCTTCTCCTTCTCCTTCTTCTGTTTCTTCTGCTTCACCCTCCAGACTTCAACTTCTCCTTCTCTTTCTTCTGCTTCTTCTGATTCACCCTCCAGACTTCACCTTCTCCTTCTCCTTCTTCTGATTCTGCTGATTCACCCTCCAGACTTCACCTTCTCCTTCTCCTTCTTCTGCTTCTTCTGATTCACCCTCCTGACTTCACCTTCTCCTTCTTCTTCTTCTACTTCTTCTGATTCACCCTCCTGACTTCACCTTCTCCTTCTCCTTCTTCTACTTCTTCTGCTTCACTCTCCAGACTTCACCTTCTCCTTCTCCTTCTTGTACTTCTTCTGCTTCATCCCCCTGACATCACCTGCTCTTTCTCCTTCTTCTGCTTCTTCTGATTCACCCTCCTAACTTCACCTTCTCCTTCTCCTTCTTCTGCTTCTTCTGATTCACCCTCCTGACTTCACCTTCTCCTTCTCCTTCTTCTGCTTCTTCTGATTCATCCTCCAGACTTCACCTTCTCCTTCTCTTTCTTCTGCTTCTTCTGATTCACCCTCCAGACTTCACCTTCTCCTTCTCCTTCTTCTGATTCTTCTGATTCACCCTCCAGACTTCACCTTCTCCTTCTCCTTCTTCTGCTTCTTCTGATTCACCCTCTGATATACCTATCAATTCCTCCAATAAAAGGCGAAGAGTTACGAAGGTGACTAAAGGTTTTTATTGACTAAATAACAGCCCACTCTCGTGGGTGATCCGATCCAAGCAGGAGGAATACCAGCCAGTCGCTCACCTTTATACCTGGCCTGGTGGGTGGAGCCAAGGCGGAGTCGGCAGTGGTCATCCCAGGTATAGCAGTGTGGCAAGAGGCGACCTCGTACCGTGATACAATAGTGGTCAGTGATACAGTTATAACGAACAGTGGTGAACAGTGCTAACTACTAACAGTGATACGATAGTGAACGTGGTTTACCACACCCTCCTGACTTCACCTTCTCCTTCTCCTTCTTCTACTTCTTCTGATTCACCCTCCTGACTTCACCTTCTCCTTCTCCTTCTTCTACTTCTTCTGCTTCACCCTCCAGACTTCACCTTCTCCTTCTCCTTCTTCTACTTCTTCTGATTCACCCTCCAGACTTGACCTTCTCCTTCTCCTTCTTCTACTTATTCTGATTCACCCTCCAGACTTCACCTTCTCCTTCTCCTTCTTCTGCTTCTTCTGCTTCACCGTCCTGACTTCACCTTCTCCTTCTCCTTCTTCTACTTCTTCTGCTTCATCCCGCTGACATCACCTGCTCCTTCTCCTTCTTCTGCTTCTTCTGATTCACCCTCCTAACTTCACCTTCTCCTTCTCCTTCTTCTGCTTCTTCTGATTCACCCTCCTGACTTCACCTTCTCCTTCTCCTTCTTCTGCTTCTTCTGATTCACCCTCCAGACTTCACCTTCTCCTTCTCCTTCTTCTGCTTCTTCTGATTCACCCTCCAGACTTCACCTTCTCCTTCTCCTTCTTCTGATTCTTCTGATTCACCCTCCAGACTTCACCTTCTCCTTCTCCTTCTTCTGCTTCTTCTGATTCACCCTCCTGACTTCACCTTCTCCTTCTCCTTCTTCTACTTCTTCTGATTCACCCTCCTGACTTCACCTTCTCCTTCTCCTTCTTCTGCTTCTTCTGATTCACCCTCCAGACTTCTCCTTCTCCTTCTCCTTCTTCTGCTACTTCTGATTCACCCTCCAGACTTCACCTTCTCCTTCTCCTTCTTCTGCTTCTTCTGAGTCACCCTCCAGACTTCACCTTCTCCTTCTCCTTCTTCTACTTCTTCTGATTCACCCTCCAGACTTCACCTTCTCCATTTCCTTCTTCTGCTTCTTCTGATTCACCCTCCAGACTTCACCTTCTCCTTCTCCTTCGTCTACTTCTTCTGATTCACCCTCCAGACTACACCTTCTCCTTCTCCTTCTTCTACTTCTTCTGATTCACCCTCCAGACTTCACCTTCTCCTTCTCCTTCTTCTGTTTCTTCTGATTCACCGTCCATACTTCACCTTCTCCTTCTCCTTCTTCTACTACTTCTGATTCACCCTCCAGACTTCACCTTCTCCTTCTCCTTCTTCTACTTCTTCTGATTCACCCTCCAGACTTCATCTTCTCCTTCTCCTTCTTCTGCTTCTTCTGATTCACCCTCCAGACTTCACCTTCTCCTTCTCCTTCTTCTGCTTCTTCTGATTCACCCTCCAGACTTCACCTTCTCCTTCTCCTTCTTCTACTTCTTCTGATTCACCCTCCAGACTTCATCTTCTCCTTCTCCTTCTTCTACTTCTTCTGATTCACCCTCCAGTCTTCACCTTCTCCTTCTCCTTCTTCTGTTTCTTCTGCTTCACCCTCCAGACTTCAACTTCTCCTTCTCTTTCTTCTGCTTCTTCTGATTCACCCTCCAGACTTCACCTTCTCCTTCTCCTTCTTCTGATTCTGCTGATTCACCCTCCAGCCTTCACCTTCTCCTTCTCCTTCTTCTGCTTCTTCTGATTCCCCCTCCTGACTTCACCTTCTCCTTCTCCTTCTTCTACTTCTTCTGCTTCACCCTCCAGACTTCACCTTCTCCTTCTCCTTCTTCTACTTCTTCTGATTCACCCTCCAGACTTCATCTTCTCCTTCTCCTTCTTCTGCTTCTTCTGATTCACCCTCCAGACTTCACCTTCTCCTTCTCCTTATTCTGCTTCTTCTGATTCACGCTCCAGACTTCACCTTCTCCTTCTCCTTATTCTGCTTCTTCTGATTCACCCTCCAGTCTTCACCTTCTCCTTCTCCTTCCTCTTCTTCTTCTGATTCACCCTCCAGACTTCACCTTCTCCTTCTCCTTCTTCTGATTCTTCTGATTCACCCTCCAGACTTCACCTTCTCCTTCTCCTTCTTCTGCTTCTTCTGATTCACCCTCCTGACTTCACCTTCTCCTTCTCCTTCTTCTACTTATTCTGATTCACCCTCCTGACTTCACCTTCTCCTTCTCCTTCTTCTACTTCTTCTGCTTCACCCTCCAGACTTCACCTGCTCCTTCTCCTTCTTCTACTTCTTCTGATTCACCCTCCAGACTTCACCTTCTCCTTCTCCTTCTTCTGCTTCTTCTGATTCACCCTCCAGACTTCACCTTCTCCTTCTCCTTATTCTGCTTCTTCTGATTCAACCTCCAGACTTCACCTTCTCCTTCTCCTTCTTCTGCTTCTTCTGATTCACACTCCAGACTTCACCTTCTCCTTCTCCTTCTTCTACTTCTTCTGATTCACACTCCAGACTTCACCTTCTCCTTCTCTTTCTTCTGCTTCTTCTGATTCACCCTCCAGACTTCACCTTCTTCTTCTCCTTCTTCTGCTTCTTCTGATTCACCCTCCTGACTTCACCTTCTCCTTCTCCTTCTTCTACTTCTTCTGATTCACCCTCCTGACTTCACCTTCTCCTTCTCCATCTTCTACTTCTTCTGCTTCACCCTCCAGACTTCATCTTCTCCTTCTCCTTCTTCTACTTCTTCTGATTCACCCTCCAGACTTGACCTTCTCCTTCTCCTTCTTCTACTTCTTCTGATTCACCCTCCAGACTTCACCTTCTCCTTCTCCTTCTTCTGCTTCTTCTGCTTCACCGTCCTGACGTCACCTTCTCCTTCTCCTTCTTCTACTTCTTCTGCTTCATCCCCCTGACATCACCTGCTCCTTCTCCTTCTTCTGCTTCTTCTGATTCACCCTCCTAACTTCACCTTCTCCTTCTCCTTCTTCTGCTTCTTCTGATTCACCCTCCTGACTTCACCTTCTCCTTCTCCTTCTTCTGCTTCTTCTGATTCACCCTCCAGACTTCACCTTCTCCTTCTCCTTCTTCTGCTTCTTCTGATTCACCCTCCAGACTTCACCTTCTCCTTCTCCTTCTTCTGCTTGTTCTGATTCACCCTCCAGACCTCACCTTCTCCTTCTCCTTCTTCTACTTCTTCTGATTCACCCTCCAGACTTCATCTTCTCCTTCTCCTTCTTCTGCTTCTTCTGATTCACCCTCCAGACTTCACCTTCTCCTTCTCCTTCTTCTGCTTCTTCTGATTCACCCTCCAGACTTCACCTTCTCCTTCTCCTTCTTCTACTTCTTCTGATTCACCCTCCAGACTTCACCTTCTCCTTCTCCTTCTTCTACTTCTTCTGATTCACCCTCCAGTCTTCACCTTCTCCTTCTCCTTCTTCTGTTTCTTCTGCTTCACCCTCCAGACTTCACCTTCTCCTTCTCTTTCTTCTGCTTCTTCTGATTCACCCTCCAGACTTCACCTTCTCCTTCTCCTTCTTCTGATTCTTCTGATTCACCCTCCAGACTTCAACTTCTCCTTCTCCTTCTTCTGCTTCTTCTGATTCACCCTCCTGACTTCACCTTCTCCTTCTCCTTCTTCTACTTCTTCTGATTCACCCTCCTGACTTCACCTTCTCCTTCTCCTTCTTCTACTTCTTCTGCTTCACCCTCCAGACTTCACCTTCTCCTTCTCCTTCTTCTACTTCTTCTGATTCACCCTTCAGACTTCACCTTCTCCTTCTCCTTTTTCTGCTTCTTCTGATTCACCCTCCAGACTTCACCTTCTCCTTCTCCTTATTCTGCTTCTTCTGATTCACCCTCCAGACTTCACCTTCTCCTTCTCCTTCTTCTGCTTCTTCTGATTCACCCTCCAGACTTCACCTTCTCCTTCTCCTTCTTCTGCTTCTTCTGATTCACCCTCCAGACTTCACCTTCTCCTTCTCCTTCGTCTACTTCTTCTGATTCACCCTCCAGACAACACCTTCTCCTTCTCCTTCTTCTACTTCTTCTGATTCACCCTCCAGACTTCACCTTCTCCTTCTCCTTCTTCTGCTTCTTCTGATTCACCCTCCTGACTTCACCTTCTCCTTCTCCTTCTTCTACTTCTTCTGATTCACCCTCCTGACTTCACCTTCTCCTTCTCCTTCTTCTACTTCTTCTGCTTCACCCTCCAGACTTCACCTTCTCCTTCTCCTTCTTCTACTTCTTCTGATTCACCCTCCAGACTTGACCTTCTCCTTCTCCTTCTTCTACTTATTCTGATTCACCCTCCAGACTTCACATTCTCCTTCTCCTTCTTCTGCTTCTTCTGCTTCACCGTCCTGACTTCACCTTCTCCTTCTCCTTCTTCTACTTCTTCTGCTTCATCCCGCTGACATCACCTGCTCCTTCTCCTCCTTCTGCTTCTTCTGATTCACCCTCCTAACTTCACCTTCTCCTTCTCCTTCTTCTGCTTCTTCTGATTCACCCTCCTGACTTCACCTTCTCCTTCTCCTTCTTCTGCTTCTTCTGATTCACCCTCCAGACTTCACCTTCTCCTTCTCCTTCTTCGGCTTCTTCTGATTCACCCTCCAGACTTCACCTTCTCCTTCTCCTTCTTCTGATTCTTCTGATTCACCCTCCAGACTTCACCTTCTCCTTCTCCTTCTTCTGCTTCTTCTGATTCACCCTCCTGACTTCACCTTCTCCTTCTCCTTCTTCTACTTCTTCTGATTCACCCTCCTGACTTCACCTTCTCCTTCTCCTTCTTCTACTTCTTCTGCTTCACCCTCCAGACTTCACCTTCTCCTTCTCCTTCTTCTACTTCTTCTGATTCACCCTCCAGACTTCACCTTCTCCTTCTCCTTCTTCTGCTTCTTCTGATTCACCCTCCAGACTTCACCTTCTCCTTCTCCTTATTCTGCTTCTTCTGATTCACCCTCAAGACTTCACCTTCTCCTTCTCCTTCTTCTGCTTCTTCTGATTCACACTCCAGACTTCACCTTCTCCTTCTCCTTCTTCTACTTCTTCTGATTCACCCTCAAGACTTCACCTTCTCCTTCTCTTTCTTCTGCTTCTTCTGATTCACCCTCCAGACTTCACCTTCTCCTTCTCCTTCTTCTGATTCTTCTTATTCACCCTCCAGACTTCACCTTCTTCTTCTCCTTCTTCTGCTTCTTCTGATTCACCCTCCTGACTTCACCTTCTCCTTCTCCTTCTTCTACTTCTTCTGATTCACCCTCCTGACTTCACCTTCTCCTTCTCCTTCTTCTACATCTTCTGCTTCACCCTCCAGACTTCACCTTCTCCTTCTCCTTCTTCTACTTCTTCTGATTCACCCTCCAGACTTGACCTTCTCCTTCTCCTTCTTCTGCTTCTTCTGATTCACCCTCCAGACTTCACCTTCTCCTTCTCCTTCTTCTGCTTCTTCTGCTTCACCGTCCTGACTTCACCTTCTCCTTCTCCTTCTTCTACTTCTTCTGCTTCATCCCCCTGACATCACCTGCTCCTTCTCCTTCTTCTGCTTCTTCTGATTCACCCTCCTAACTTCACCTTCTCCTTCTCCTTCTTCTGCTTCTTCTGATTCACCCTCCTGACTTCACCTTCTCCTTCTCCTTCTTCTGCTTCTTCTGATTCACCCTCCGGACTTCACCTTCTCCTTCTCCTTCTTCTGCTTCTTCTGATTCACCCTCCAGACTTCACCTTCTCCTTCTCCTTCTTCTGCTACTTCTGATTCACCCTCCAGACTTCACCTTCTCCTTCTCCTTCTTCTGCTTCTTCTGAGTCACCCTCCAGACTTCACCTTCTCCTTCTCCTTCTTCTACTTCTTCTGATTCACCCTCCAGACTTCACCTTCTCCATTTCCTTCTTCTGCTTCTTCTGATTCACCCTCCAGACTTCACCTTCTCCTTCTCCTTCTTCTGCTTCTTCTGATTCACCCTCCAGACTTCACCTTCTCCTTCTCCTTCTTCTGCTACTTCTGATTCACCCTCCAGACTTCACCTTCTCCTTCTCCTTCTTCTGCTTCTTCTGAGTCACCCTCCAGACTTCACCTTCTCCTTCTCCTTCTTCTACTTCTTCTGATTCACCCTCCAGACTTCACCTTCTCCATTTCCTTCTTCTGCTTCTTCTGATTCACCCTCCAGACTTCACCTTCTCCTTCTCCTTCGTCTACTTCTTCTGATTCACCCTCCAGACTACACCTTCTCCTTCTCCTTCGTCTACTTCTTCTGATTCACCCTCCAGACTTCACCTTCTCCTTCTCCTTCTTCTGCTTCTTCTGATTCACCCTTCAGACTTCACCTTCTCCTTCTCCTTCTTCTGCTTCTTCTGATTCACCCTCCAGACTTCACCTTCTCCTTCTCCTTCTTCTGCTTCTTCTGATTCACCCTCCTGACTTCACCTTCTCCTTCTCCTTCTTCTACTTCTTCTGATTCACCCTCCTGACTTCACCTTCTCCTTCTCCTTCTTCTACTTCTTCTGCTTCACCCTCCAGACTTCACCTTCTCCTTCTCCTTCTTCTACTTCTTCTGATTCACCCTTCAGACTTCACCTTCTCCTTCTCCTTTTTCTGCTTCTTCTGATTCACCCTCCAGACTTCACCTGCTCCTTCTCCTTCTTCTACTTCTTCTGATTCACCCTCCAGACTTCACCTTCTACTTCTCCTTCTTCTGCTTCTTCTGATTCACCCTCCAGACTCCACCTTCTCCTTCTCCTTATTCTGCTTCTTCTGATTCACCCTCCAGACTTCACCTTCTCCTTCTCCTTCTTCTGCTTCTTCTGATTCACCCTCCAGACTTCACCTTCTCCTTCTCCTTCTTCTGTTTCTTCTGATTCACCGTCCATACTTCACCTTCTCCTTCTCCTTCTTCTACTACTTCTGATTCACCCTCCAGACTTCACCTTCTCCTTCTCCTTCTTCTACTTCTTCTGATTCACCCTCCAGACTTCATCTTCTCCTTCTCCTTCTTCTGCTTCTTCTGATTCACCCTCCAGACTTCACCTTCTCCTTCTCCTTCTTCTGCTTCTTCTGATTCACCCTCCAGACTTCACCTTCTCCTTCTCCTTCTTCTACTTCTTCTGATTCACCCTCCAGACTTCACCTTCTCCTTCTCCTTCTTCTACTTCTTCTGATTCACCCTCCAGTCTTCACCTTCTCCTTCTCCTTCTTCTGTTTCTTCTGCTTCACCCTCCAGACTTCAACTTCTCCTTCTCTTTCTTCTGCTTCTTCTGATTCACCCTCCAGACTTCACCTTCTCCTTCTCCTTCTTCTGATTCTGCTGATTCACCCTCCAGACTTCACCTTCTCCTTCTCCTTCTTCTGCTTCTTCTGATTCACCCTCCTGACTTCACCTTCTCCTTCTTCTTCTTCTACTTCTTCTGATTCACCCTCCTGACTTCACCTTCTCCTTCTCCTTCTTCTACTTCTTCTGCTTCACCCTCCAGACTTCACCTTCTCCTTCTCCTTCTTGTACTTCTTCTGCTTCATCCCCCTGACATCACCTGCTCTTTCTCCTTCTTCTGCTTCTTCTGATTCACCCTCCTAACTTCACCTTCTCCTTCTCCTTCTTCTGCTTCTTCTGATTCACCCTCCTGACTTCACCTTCTCCTTCTCCTTCTTCTGCTTCTTCTGATTCATCCTCCAGACTTCACCTTCTCCTTCTCTTTCTTCTGCTTCTTCTGATTCACCCTCCAGACTTCACCTTCTCCTTCTCCTTCTTCTGATTCTTCTGATTCACCCTCCAGACTTCACCTTCTCCTTCTCCTTCTTCTGCTTCTTCTGATTCACCCTCCTGACTTCACCTTCTCCTTCTTCTTCTTCTACTTCTTCTGATTCACCCTCCTGACTTCACCTTCTCCTTCTCCTTCTTCTACTTCTTCTGCTTCACCCTCCAGACTTCACCTTCTCCTTCTCCTTCTTCTACTTCTTCTGATTCACCCTCCAGACTTGACCTTCTCCTTCTCCTTCTTCTACTTATTCTGATTCACCCTCCAGACTTCACCTTCTCCTTCTCCTTCTTCTGCTTCTTCTGCTTCACCGTCCTGACTTCACCTTCTCCTTCTCCTTCTTCTACTTCTTCTGCTTCATCCCGCTGACATCACCTGCTCCTTCTCCTTCTTCTGCTTCTTCTGATTCACCCTCCTAACTTCACCTTCTCCTTCTCCTTCTTCTGCTTCTTCTGATTCACCCTCCTGACTTCACCTTCTCCTTCTCCTTCTTCTGCTTCTTCTGATTCACCCTCCAGACTTCACCTTCTCCTTCTCCTTCTTCTGCTTCTTCTGATTCACCCTCCAGACTTCACCTTCTCCTTCTCCTTCTTCTGATTCTTCTGATTCACCCTCCAGACTTCACCTTCTCCTTCTCCTTCTTCTGCTTCTTCTGATTCACCCTCCTGACTTCACCTTCTCCTTCTCCTTCTTCTACTTCTTCTGATTCACCCTCCTGAATTCACCTTCTCCTTCTCCTTCTTCTGCTTCTTCTGATTCACCCTCCAGACTTCTCCTTCTCCTTCTCCTTCTTCTGCTACTTCTGATTCACCCTCCAGACTTCACCTTCTCCTTCTCCTTCTTCTGCTTCTTCTGAGTCACCCTCCAGACTTCACCTTCTCCTTCTCCTTCTTCTACTTCTTCTGATTCACCCTCCAGACTTCACCTTCTCCATTTCCTTCTTCTGCTTCTTCTGATTCACCCTCCAGACTTCACCTTCTCCTTCTCCTTCGTCTACTTCTTCTGATTCACCCTCCAGACTACACCTTCTCCTTCTCCTTCTTCTACTTCTTCTGATTCACCCTCCAGACTTCACCTTCTCCTTCTCCTTCTTCTGTTTCTTCTGATTCACCGTCCATACTTCACCTTCTCCTTCTCCTTCTTCTACTACTTCTGATTCACCCTCCAGACTTCACCTTCTCCTTCTCCTTCTTCTACTTCTTCTGATTCACCCTCCAGACTTCATCTTCTCCTTCTCCTTCTTCTGCTTCTTCTGATTCACCCTCCAGACTTCACCTTCTCCTTCTCCTTCTTCTGCTTCTTCTGATTCACCCTCCAGACTTCACCTTCTCCTTCTCCTTCTTCTACTTCTTCTGATTCACCCTCCAGTCTTCACCTTCTCCTTCTCCTTCTTCTGTTTCTTCTGCTTCACCCTCCAGACTTCAACTTCTCCTTCTCTTTCTTCTGCTTCTTCTGATTCACCCTCCAGACTTCACCTTCTCCTTCTCCTTCTTCTGATTCTGCTGATTCACCCTCCAGCCTTCACCTTCTCCTTCTCCTTCTTCTGCTTCTTCTGATTCACCCTCCTGACTTCACCTTCTCCTTCTCCTTCTTCTACTTCTTCTGCTTCACCCTCCAGACTTCACCTTCTCCTTCTCCTTCTTCTACTTCTTCTGATTCACCCTCCAGACTTCATCTTCTCCTTCTCCTTCTTCTGCTTCTTCTGATTCACCCTCCAGACTTCACCTTCTCCTTCTCCTTATTCTGCTTCTTCTGATTCACGCTCCAGACTTCACCTTCTCCTTCTCCTTATTCTGCTTCTTCTGATTCACCCTCCAGTCTTCACCTTCTCCTTCTCCTTCCTCTTCTTCTTCTGATTCACCCTCCAGACTTCACCTTCTCCTTCTCCTTCTTCTGATTCTTCTGATTCACCCTCCAGACTTCACCTTCTCCTTCTCCTTCTTCTGCTTCTTCTGATTCACCCTCCTGACTTCACCTTCTCCTTCTCCTTCTTCTACTTATTCTGATTCACCCTCCTGACTTCACCTTCTCCTTCTCCTTCTTCTACTTCTTCTGATTCACCCTCCAGACTTCACCTTCTCCTTCTCCTTCTTCTGCTTCTTCTGATTCACCCTCCAGACTTCACCTTCTCCTTCTCCTTATTCTGCTTCTTCTGATTCAACCTCCAGACTTCACCTTCTCCTTCTCCTTCTTCTGCTTCTTCTGATTCACACTCCAGACTTCACCTTCTCCTTCTCCTTCTTCTACTTCTTCTGATTCACACTCCAGACTTCACCTTCTCCTTCTCTTTCTTCTGCTTCTTCTGATTCACCCTCCAGACTTCACCTTCTTCTTCTCCTTCTTCTGCTTTTTCTGATTCACCCTCCTGACTTCACCTTCTCCTTCTCCTTCTTCTACTTTTTCTGATTCACCCTCCTGACTTCACCTTCTCCTTCTCCTTCTTCTACTTCTTCTGCTTCACCCTCCAGACTTCACCTTCTCCTTCTCCTTCTTCTACTTCTTCTGATTCACCCTCCAGACTTGACCTTCTCCTTCTCCTTCTTCTACTTCTTCTGATTCACCCTCCAGACTTCACCTTCTCCTTCTCCTTCTTCTGCTTCTTCTGCTTCACCGTCCTGACGTCACCTTCTCCTTCTCCTTCTTCTACTTCTTCTGCTTCATCCCCCTGACATCACCTGCTCCTTCTCCTTCTTCTGCTTCTTCTGATTCACCCTCCTAACTTCACCTTCTCCTTCTCCTTCTTCTGCTTCTTCTGATTCACCCTCCTGACTTCACCTTCTCCTTCTCCTTCTTCTGCTTCTTCTGATTCACCCTCCAGACTTCACCTTCTCCTTCTCCTTCTTCTGCTTCTTCTGATTCACCCTCCAGACTTCACCTTCTCCTTCTCCTTCTTCTGCTTCTTCTGATTCACCCTCCAGACCTCACCTTCTCCTTCTCCTTCTTCTACTTCTTCTGATTCACCCTCCAGACTTCATCTTCTCCTTCTCCTTCTTCTGCTTCTTCTGATTCACCCTCCAGACTTCACCTTCTCCTTCTCCTTCTTCTGCTTCTTCTGATTCACCCTCCAGACTTCACCTTCTCCTTCTCCTTCTTCTACTTCTTCTGATTCACCCTCCAGACTTCACCTTCTCCTTCTCCTTCTTCTACTTCTTCTGATTCACCCTCCAGTCTTCACCTTCTCCTTCTCCTTCTTCTGTTTCTTCTGCTTCACCCTCCAGACTTCACCTTCTCCTTCTCTTTCTTCTGCTTCTTCTGATTCACCCTCCAGACTTCACCTTCTCCTTCTCCTTCTTCTGATTCTTCTGATTCACCCTCCAGACTTCAACTTCTCCTTCTCCTTCTTCTGCTTCTTCTGATTCACCCTCCTGACTTCACCTTCTCCTTCTCCTTCTTCTACTTCTTCTGATTCACCCTCCTGACTTCACCTTCTCCTTCTCCTTCTTCTACTTCTTCTGCTTCACCCTCCAGACTTCACCTTCTCCTTCTCCTTCTTCTACTTCTTCTGATTCACCCTTCAGACTTCACCTTCTCCTTCTCCTTTTTCTGCTTCTTCTGATTCACCCTCCAGACTTCACCTTCTCCTTCTCCTTATTCTGCTTCTTCTGATTCACCCTCCAGACTTCACCTTCTTCTTCTCCTTCTTCTGCTTCTTCTGATTCACCCTCCAGACTTCACCTTCTCCTTCTCCTTCTTCTGCTTCTTCTGATTCACCCTCCAGACTTCACCTTCTCCTTCTCCTTCGTCTACTTCTTCTGATTCACCCTCCAGACAACACCTTCTCCTTCTCCTTCTTCTACTTCTTCTGATTCACCCTCCAGACTTCACCTTCTCCTTCTCCTTCTTCTGCTTCTTCTGATTCACCCTCCTGACTTCACCTTCTCCTTCTCCTTCTTCTACTTCTTCTGATTCACCCTCCTGACTTCACCTTCTCCTTCTCCTTCTTCTACTTCTTCTGCTTCACCCTCCAGACTTCACCTTCTCCTTCTCCTTCTTCTACTTCTTCTGATTCACCCTCCAGACTTGACCTTCTCCTTCTCCTTCTTCTACTTATTCTGATTCACCCTCCAGACTTCACATTCTCCTTCTCCTTCTTCTGCTTCTTCTGCTTCACCGTCCTGACTTCACCTTCTCCTTCTCCTTCTTCTACTTCTTCTGCTTCATCCCGCTGACATCACCTGCACCTTCTCCTCCTTCTGCTTCTTCTGATTCACCCTCCTAACTTCACCTTCTCCTTCTCCTTCTTCTGCTTCTTCTGATTCACCCTCCTGACTTCACCTTCTCCTTCTCCTTCTTCTGCTTCTTCTGATTCACCCTCCAGACTTCACCTTCTCCTTCTCCTTCTTCGGCTTCTTCTGATTCACCCTCCAGACTTCACCTTCTCCTTCTCCTTCTTCTGATTCTTCTGATTCACCCTCCAGACTTCACCTTCTCCTTCTCCTTCTTCTGCTTCTTCTGATTCACCCTCCTGACTTCACCTTCTCCTTCTCCTTCTTCTACTTCTTCTGATTCACCCTCCTGACTTCACCTTCTCCTTCTCCTTCTTCTACTTCTTCTGCTTCACCCTCCAGACTTCACCTTCTCCTTCTCCTTCTTCTACTTCTTCTGATTCACCCTCCAGACTTCACCTTCTCCTTCTCCTTCTTCTGCTTCTTCTGATTCACCCTCCAGACTTCACCTTCTCCTTCTCCTTATTCTGCTTCTTCTGATTCACCCTCAAGACTTCACCTTCTCCTTCTCCTTCTTCTGCTTCTTCTGATTCACACTCCAGACTTCACCTTCTCCTTCTCCTTCTTCTACTTCTTCTGATTCACCCTCCAGACTTCACCTTCTCCTTCTCTTTCTTCTGCTTCTTCTGATTCACCCTCCAGACTTCACCTTCTCCTTCTCCTTCTTCTGATTCTTCTTATTCACCCTCCAGACTTCACCTTCTTCTTCTCCTTCTTCTGCTTCTTCTGATTCACCCTCCTGACTTCACCTTCTCCTTCTCCTTCTTCTACTTCTTCTGATTCACCCTCCTGACTTCACCTTCTCCTTCTCCTTCTTCTACATCTTCTGCTTCACCCTCCAGACTTCACCTTCTCCTTCTCCTTCTTCTACTTCTTCTGATTCACCCTCCAGACTTGACCTTCTCCTTCTCCTTCTTCTGCTTCTTCTGATTCACCCTCCAGACTTCACCTTCTCCTTCTCCTTCTTCTGCTTCTTCTGCTTCACCGTCCTGACTTCACCTTCTCCTTCTCCTTCTTCTACTTCTTCTGCTTCATCCCCCTGACATCACCTGCTCCTTCTCCTTCTTCTGCTTCTTCTGATTCACCCTCCTAACTTCACCTTCTCCTTCTCCTTCTTCTGCTTCTTCTGATTCACCCTCCTGACTTCACCTTCTCCTTCTCCTTCTTCTGCTTCTTCTGATTCACCCTCCAGACTTCACCTTCTCCTTCTCCTTCTTCTGCTTCTTCTGATTCACCCTCCAGACTTCACCTTCTCCTTCTCCTTCTTCTGCTTCTTCTGATTCACCCTCCAGACCTCACCTTCTCCTTCTCCTTCTTCTACTTCTTCTGATTCACCCTCCAGACTTCATCTTCTCCTTCTCCTTCTTCTGCTTCTTCTGATTCACCCTCCTGACTTCACCTTCTCCTTCTCCTTCTTCTACTTCTTCTGCTTCACCCTCCAGACTTCACCTTCTCCTTCTCCTTCTTCTGCTTCTTCTGATTCACCCTCCAGACTTCTCCTTCTCCTTCTCCTTCTTCTGCTACTTCTGATTCACCCTCCAGACTTCACCTTCTCCTTCTCCTTCTTCTGCTTCTTCTGATTCACCCTCCAGACTTCACCTTCTCCTTCTCCTTCTTCTACTTCTTCTGATTCACCCTCCAGACTTCATCTTCTCCTTCTACTTCTTCTGCTTCTTCTGATTCACCCTCCAGACTTCACCTTCTCCTTCTCCTTATTCTGCTTCTTCTGATTCACCCTCCAGACTTCACCTTCTCCTTCTCCTTATTCTGCTTCTTCTGATTCACCCTCCAGACTTCACCTTCTCCTTCTCCTTCCTCTGCTTCTTCTGATTCACCCTCCAGACTTCTCCTTCTCCTTCTCCTTCTTCTACTTCTTCTGATTCACCCTCCAGACTTCATCTTCTCCTTCTACTTCTTCTGCTTCTTCTGATTCACCCTCCAGACTTCACCTTCTCCTTCTCCTTATTCTGCTTCTTCTGATTCACCCTCCAGACTTCACCTTCTCCTTCTCCTTATTCTGCTTCTTCTGATTCACCCTGCAGACTTCACCTTCTCCTTCTCCTTCTTCTGCTTCTTCTGATTCACCCTCCAGACTTCACCTTCTCCTTCTCCTTCTTCTGCTTCTTCTGATTCACCCTCCAGACTTCACCTTCTCCTTCTCCTTCGTCTACTTCTTCTGATTCACCCTCCAGACAACACCTTCTCCTTCTCCTTCTTCTACTTCTTCTGATTCACCCTCCAGACTTCACCTTCTCCTTCTCCTTCTTCTGCTTCTTCTGATTCACCCTCCTGACTTCACCTTCTCCTTCTCCTTCTTCTACTTCTTCTGCTTCACCCTCCAGACTTCACCTTCTCCTTCTCCTTCTTCTACTTCTTCTGATTCACCCTCCAGACTTGACCTTCTCCTTCTCCTTCTTCTACTTATTCTGATTCACCCTCCAGACTTCACATTCTCCTTCTCCTTCTTCTGCTTCTTCTGCTTCACCGTCCTGACTTCACCTTCTCCTTCTCCTTCTTCTACTTCTTCTGCTTCATCCCGCTGACATCACCTGCTCCTTCTCCTCCTTCTGCTTCTTCTGATTCACCCTCCTAACTTCACCTTCTCCTTCTCCTTCTTCTGCTTCTTCTGATTCACCCTCCTGACTTCACCTTCTCCTTCTCCTTCTTCTGCTTCTTCTGATTCACCCTCCAGACTTCACCTTCTCCTTCTCCTTCTTCGGCTTCTTCTGATTCACCCTCCAGACTTCACCTTCTCCTTCTCCTTCTTCTGATTCTTCTGATTCACCCTCCAGACTTCACCTTCTCCTTCTCCTTCTTCTGCTTCTTCTGATTCACCCTCCTGACTTCACCTTCTCCTTCTCCTTCTTCTACTTCTTCTGATTCACCCTCCTGACTTCACCTTCTCCTTCTCCTTCTTCTACTTCTTCTGCTTCACCCTCCAGACTTCACCTTCTCCTTCTCCTTCTTCTACTTCTTCTGATTCACCCTCCAGACTTCACCTTCTCCTTCTCCTTCTTCTGCTTCTTCTGATTCACCCTCCAGACTTCACCTTCTCCTTCTCCTTATTCTGCTTCTTCTGATTCACCCTCAAGACTTCACCTTCTCCTTCTCCTTCTTCTGCTTCTTCTGATTCACACTCCAGACTTCACCTTCTCCTTCTCCTTCTTCTACTTCTTCTGATTCACCCTCCAGACTTCACCTTCTCCTTCTCTTTCTTCTGCTTCTTCTGATTCACCCTCCAGACTTCACCTTCTCCTTCTCCTTCTTCTGATTCTTCTTATTCACCCTTCAGACTTCACCTTCTTCTTCTCCTTCTTCTGCTTCTTCTGATTCACCCTCCTGACTTCACCTTCTCCTTCTCCTTCTTCTACTTCTTCTGATTCACCCTCCTGACTTCACCTTCTCCTTCTCCTTCTTCTACATCTTCTGCTTCACCCTCCAGACTTCACCTTCTCCTTCTCCTTCTTCTACTTCTTCTGATTCACCCTCCAGACTTGACCTTCTCCTTCTCCTTCTTCTGCTTCTTCTGATTCACCCTCCAGACTTCACCTTCTCCTTCTCCTTCTTCTGCTTCTTCTGCTTCACCGTCCTGACTTCACCTTCTCCTTCTCCTTCTTCTACTTCTTCTGCTTCATCCCCCTGACATCACCTGCTCCTTCTCCTTCTTCTGCTTCTTCTGATTCACCCTCCTAACTTCACCTTCTCCTTCTCCTTCTTCTGCTTCTTCTGATTCACCCTCCTGACTTCACCTTCTCCTTCTCCTTCTTCTGCTTCTTCTGATTCACCCTCCAGACTTCACCTTCTCCTTCTCCTTCTTCTGCTTCTTCTGATTCACCCTCCAGACTTCACCTTCTCCTTCTCCTTCTTCTGCTTCTTCTGATTCACCCTCCAGACCTCACCTTCTCCTTCTCCTTCTTCTACTTCTTCTGATTCACCCTCCAGACTTCATCTTCTCCTTCTCCTTCTTCTGCTTCTTCTGATTCACCCTCCTGACTTCACCTTCTCCTTCTCCTTCTTCTACTTCTTCTGCTTCACCCTCCAGACTTCACCTTCTCCTTCTCCTTCTTCTGCTTCTTCTGATTCACCCTCCAGACTTCTCCTTCTCCTTCTCCTTCTTCTGCTACTTCTGATTCACCCTCCAGACTTCACCTTCTCCTTCTCTATCTTCTGCTTCTTCTGATTCACCCTCCAGACTTCACCTTCTCCTTCTCCTTCTTCTACTTCTTCTGATTCACCCTCCAGACTTCATCTTCTCCTTCTACTTCTTCTGCTTCTTCTGATTCACCCTCCAGACTTCACCTTCTCCTTCTCCTTATTCTGCTTCTTCTGATTCACCCTCCAGACTTCACCTTCTCCTTCTCCTTATTCTGCTTCTTCTGATTCACCCTCCAGACTTCACCTTCTCCTTCTCCTTCCTCTGCTTCTTCTGATTCACCCTCCAGACTTCACCTTCTCCTTCTCCTTCTTCTGATTCTTCTGATTCACCCTCCAGACTTCACCTTCTCCTTCTCCTTTTTCTGCTTCTTCTGATTCACCCTCCAGACTTCACCTTCTCCTTCTCCTTATTCTGCTTCTTCTGATTCACCCTCCAGATTTCACCTTCTCCTTCTCCTTCTTCTGCTTCTTCTGATTCACCCTCCAGACTTCACCTTTTCCTTCTCCTTCTTCTGCTTCTTCTGATTCACCCTCCAGACTTCACCTTCTCCTTCTCCTTCGTCTACTTCTTCTGATTCACCCTCCAGACAACACCTTCTCCTTCTCCTTCTTCTACTTCTTCTGATTCACCCTCCAGACTTCACCTTCTCCTTCTCCTTCTTCTGCTTCTTCTGATTCACCCTCCTGACTTCACCTTCTCCTTCTC
This sequence comes from Somniosus microcephalus, assembly GCF_052327205.1. Classification (NCBI taxonomy): domain Eukaryota; kingdom Metazoa; phylum Chordata; class Chondrichthyes; order Squaliformes; family Somniosidae; genus Somniosus; species Somniosus microcephalus. The sequence goes on from NW_028225369.1 coordinate 430,084, forward strand.
CTTCTTCTACTTCTTCTGATTCACCCTCCTGACTTCACCTTCTCCTTCTCCTTCTTTTACTTCTTCTGCTTCACCCTCCAGACTTCACCTTCTCCTTCTCCTTCTTCTACTTCTTCTGATTCACCCTCCAGACTTGACCTTCTCCTTCTCCTTCTTCTACTTATTCTGATTCACCCTCCAGACTTCACATTCTCCTTCTCCTTCTTCTGCTTCTTCTGATTCACCCTCCAGACTTCACCTTCTCCTTCTCCTTCGTCTACTTCTTCTGATTCACCCTCCAGGCTACACCTTCTCCTTCTCCTTCTTCTACTTCTTCTGATTCACCCTCCAGACTTCACCTTCTCCTTCTCCTTCTTCTGTTTCTTCTGATACACCGTCCAGACTTCACCTTCTCCTTCTCCTTCTTCTACGACTTCTGATTCACCCTCCAGACTTCACCTTCTCCTTCTCCTTCTTCTACTTCTTCTGATTCACCCTCCAGACTTCATCTTCTCCTTCTCCTTCTTCTGCTTCTTCTGATTCTCCCTCCAGACTTCACCTTCTCCTTCTCCTTCTTCTGCTTCTTCTGATTCAACCTCCAGACGTCACCTTCTCCTTCTCCTTCTTCTACTTCTTCTGATTCACCCTCCAGACTTCACCTTCTCCTTCTCCTTCTTCCACTTCTTCTGATTCACCCTCCAGGCTTCACCTTCTCCTTCTCCTTCTTCTGTTTCTTGTGCTTCACCCTCCAGACTTCACCTTCACCTTCTCTTTCTTCTGCTTCTTCTGATTCACCCTCCAGACTTCACCTTCTCCTTCTCCTTCTTCTGATTCTTCTGATTCACCCTCCAGACTTCACCTTCTCCTTCTCCTTCTTCTGCTTCTTCTGATACACCCTCCTGACTTCACCTTCTCCTTCTCCTTCTTCTACTTCTTCTGATTCACCCTCCTGACTTCACCTTCTCCTTCTCCTTCTTCTACTTCTTCTGCTTCACCCTCCAGACTTCACCTTCTCCTTCTCCTTCTTCTACTTCTTCTGATTCACCCTCCAGACATCATCTTCTCCTTCTCCTTCTTCTGCTTCTTCTGATTCACCCTCCAGACTTCACCTTCTCCATCTCCTTATTCTGCTTCTTCTGATTCACCCTCCAGACTTCACCTTCTCCTTCTCCTTATTCTGCTTCTTCTGATTCACCCTCCAGTCTTCACCTTCTCCTTCTCCTTCTTCTGCTTCTTCTTATTCACCCTCCTGACTTCACCTTCTCCTTCTCCTTCTTCTACTTCTTCTGATTCACCCTCCTGACTTCACCTTCTCCTTCTCCTTCTTCTACTTCTTCTGCTTCACCCTCCAGACTTCACCTTTTCCTTCTCCTTCTTCTACTTCTTCTGATTCACCCTCCAGACTTCACCTTCTCCTTCTCCTTCTTCTGCTTCTTCTGATTCACCCTCCATATTTCACCTTCACTTCTCCTTATTCTGCTTCTTCTGATTCACCCTCCAGACTTCAACTTCTCCTTCTCCTTCTTCTGCTTCTTCTGATTCACCCTCCAGACTTCACCTTCTCCTTCTCCTTCTTCTGCTTCTTCTGATTCACCCTCCAGACTTCACCTTCTCCTTCTCCTTCTTCTGCTTCTTCTGATTCACCCTCCAGACTTCACCTTCTCCTTCTCCTTCTTCTACCTCTTCTGATTCACCCTCCAGACTTCACCTTCTCCTTCTCTTTCTTCTGCTTCTTCTGATTCACCCTCCACATTTCATCTTCTCCTTCTCCTTCTTCTGCTTCTTCTGATTCACCCTCCAGATTTCACCTTCTCCTTCTCCTTCTTCTGCTTCTTCTGATTCACCCTCCAGACTTCACCTTCTCCTTCTCCTTCTTCTGCTTCTTCTGTTTCACCCTCCAGACTTCACCTTCTCCTTCTCCTTCTTCTACTTCTTCTGATTCACCCTCCAGACCTCACCTTCTCCTTCTCCTTCTTCTACTTCTTCTGATTCACCCTCCAGATTTCATCTTCTCCTTCTCCTTCTTCTGCTTCTTCTGATTCACCCTCCAGACTTCACCTTCTCCTTCTCCTTCTTCTGCTTCTTCTGATTCACCCTCCTGACTTCATCTTCTCCTTCTCCTTCTTCTACTTCTTCTGATTCACCCTCCTGACTTCACCTTCTCCTTCTCCTTCTTCTACTTCTTCTGCTTCACCCTCCAGACTTCACCTTCTCCTTCTCCTTCTTCTACTTCTTCTGCTTCACCCTACAGACTTGACCTTCTCCTTCTCCTTCTTCTACTTCTTCTGATTCACCCTCCAGACTTGACCTTCTCCTTCTCCTTCTTCTACTTATTCTGATTCACCCTCCAGACTTCACATTCTCCTTCTCCTTCTTCTGCTTCTTCTGCTTCACCGTCCTGACTTCACCTTCTCCTTCTCCTTCTTCTACTTCTTCTGCTTCATCCCGCTGACATCACCTGCTCCTTCTCCTCCTTCTGCTTCTTCTGATTCACCCTCCTAACTTCACCTTCTCCTTCTCCTTCTTCTGCTTCTTCTGATTCACCCTCCTGACTTCACCTTCTCCTTCTCCTTCTTCTGCTTCTTCTGATTCACCCTCCAGACTTCACCTTCTCCTTCTCCTTCTTCGGCTTCTTCTGATTCACCCTCCAGACTTCACCTTCTCCTTCTCCTTCTTCTGATTCTTCTGATTCACCCTCCAGACTTCACCTTCTCCTTCTCCTTCTTCTGCTTCTTCTGATTCACCCTCCTGACTTCACCTTCTCCTTCTCCTTCTTCTACTTCTTCTGATTCACCCTCCTGACTTCACCTTCTCCTTCTCCTTCTTCTACTTCTTCTGCTTCACCCTCCAGACTTCACCTTCTCCTTCTCCTTCTTCTACTTCTTCTGATTCACCCTCCAGACTTCACCTTCTCCTTCTCCTTCTTCTGCTTCTTCTGATTCACCCTCCAGACTTCACCTTCTCCTTCTCCTTATTCTGCTTCTTCTGATTCACCCTCAAGACTTCACCTTCTCCTTCTCCTTCATCTGCTTCTTCTGATTCACACTCCAGACTTCACCTTCTCCTTCTCCTTCTTCTACTTCTTCTGATTCACCCTCCAGACTTCACCTTCTCCTTCTCTTTCTTCTGCTTCTTCTGATTCACCCTCCAGACTTCACCTTCTCCTTCTCCTTCTTCTGATTCTTCTTATTCACCCTCCAGACTTCACCTTCTTCTTCTCCTTCTTCTGCTTCTTCTGATTCACCCTCCTGACTTCACCTTCTCCTTCTCCTTCTTCTACTTCTTCTGATTCACCCTCCTGACTTCACCTTCTCCTTCTCCTTCTTCTACATCTTCTGCTTCACCCTCCAGACTTCACCTTCTCCTTCTCCTTCTTCTACTTCTTCTGATTCACCCTCCAGACTTGACCTTCTCCTTCTCCTTCTTCTGCTTCTTCTGATTCACCCTCCAGACTTCACCTTCTCCTTCTCCTTCTTCTGCTTCTTCTGCTTCACCGTCCTGACTTCACCTTCTCCTTCTCCTTCTTCTACTTCTTCTGCTTCATCCCCCTGACATCACCTGCTCCTTCTCCTTCTTCTGCTTCTTCTGATTCACCCTCCTAACTTCACCTTCTCCTTCTCCTTCTTCTGCTTCTTCTGATTCACCCTCCTGACTTCACCTTCTCCTTCTCCTTCTTCTGCTTCTTCTGATTCACCCTCCAGACTTCACCTTCTCCTTCTCCTTCTTCTGCTTCTTCTGATTCACCCTCCAGACTTCACCTTCTCCTTCTCCTTCTTCTGCTTCTTCTGATTCACCCTCCAGACCTCACCTTCTCCTTCTCCTTCTTCTACTTCTTCTGATTCACCCTCCAGACTTCATCTTCTCCTTCTCCTTCTTCTGCTTCTTCTGATTCACCCTCCTGACTTCACCTTCTCCTTCTCCTTCTTCTACTTCTTCTGCTTCACCCTCCAGACTTCACCTTCTCCTTCTCCTTCTTCTGCTTCTTCTGATTCACCCTCCAGACTTCTCCTTCTCCTTCTCCTTCTTCTGCTACTTCTGATTCACCCTCCAGACTTCACCTTCTCCTTCTCCTTCTTCTGCTTCTTCTGATTCACCCTCCAGACTTCACCTTCTCCTTCTCCTTCTTCTACTTCTTCTGATTCACCCTCCAGACTTCATCTTCTCCTTCTACTTCTTCTGCTTCTTCTGATTCACCCTCCAGACTTCACCTTCTCCTTCTCCTTATTCTGCTTCTTCTGATTCACCCTCCAGACTTCACCTTCTCCTTCTCCTTATTCTGCTTCTTCTGATTCACCCTCCAGACTTCACCTTCTCCTTCTCCTTCCTCTGCTTCTTCTGATTCACCCTCCAGACTTCTCCTTCTCCTTCTCCTTCTTCTACTTCTTCTGATTCACCCTCCAGACTTCATCTTCTCCTTCTACTTCTTCTGCTTCTTCTGATTCACCCTCCAGACTTCACCTTCTCCTTCTCCTTATTCTGCTTCTTCTGATTCACCCTCCAGACTTCACCTTCTCCTTCTCCTTATTCTGCTTCTTCTGATTCACCCTCCAGACTTCACCTTCTCCTTCTCCTTCTTCTGCTTCTTCTGATTCACCCTCCAGACTTCACCTTCTCCTTCTCCTTCTTCTGCTTCTTCTGATTCACCCTCCAGACTTCACCTTCTCCTTCTCCTTCGTCTACTTCTTCTGATTCACCCTCCAGACAACACCTTCTCCTTCTCCTTCTTCTACTTCTTCTGATTCACCCTCCAGACTTCACCTTCTCCTTCTCCTTCTTCTGCTTCTTCTGATTCACCCTCCTGACTTCACCTTCTCCTTCTCCTTCTTCTACTTCTTCTGATTCACCCTCCTGACTTCACCTTCTCCTTCTCCTTCTTCTACTTCTTCTGCTTCACCCTCCAGACTTCACCTTCTCCTTCTCCTTCTTCTACTTCTTCTGATTCACCCTCCAGACTTGACCTTCTCCTTCTCCTTCTTCTACTTATTCTGATTCACCCTCCAGACTTCACATTCTCCTTCTCCTTCTTCTGCTTCTTCTGCTTCACCGTCCTGACTTCACCTTCTCCTTCTCCTTCTTCTACTTCTTCTGCTTCATCCCGCTGACATCACCTGCTCCTTCTCCTCCTTCTGCTTCTTCTGATTCACCCTCCTAACTTCACCTTCTCCTTCTCCTTCTTCTGCTTCTTCTGATTCACCCTCCTGACTTCACCTTCTCCTTCTCCTTCTTCTGCTTCTTCTGATTCACCCTCCAGACTTTACCTTCTCCTTCTCCTTCTTCGGCTTCTTCTGATTCACCCTCCAGACTTCACCTTCTCCTTCTCCTTCTTCTGATTCTTCTGATTCACCCTACAGACTTCACCTTCTCCTTCTCCTTCTTCTGCTTCTTCTGATTCACCCTCCTGACTTCACCTTCTCCTTCTCCTTCTTCTACTTCTTCTGATTCACCCTCCTGACTTCACCTTCTCCTTCTCCTTCTTCTACTTCTTCTGCTTCACCCTCCAGACTTCACCTTCTCCTTCTCCTTCTTCTACTTCTTCTGATTCACCCTCCAGACTTCACCTTCTCCTTCTCCTTCTTCTGCTTCTTCTGATTCACCCTCCAGACTTCACCTTCTCCTTCTCCTTATTCTGCTTCTTCTGATTCACCCTCAAGACTTCACCTTCTCCTTCTCCTTCTTCTGCTTCTTCTGATTCACACTCCAGACTTCACCTTCTCCTTCTCCTTCTTCTACTTCTTCTGATTCACCCTCCAGACTTCACCTTCTCCTTCTCTTTCTTCTGCTTCTTCTGATTCACCCTCCAGACTTCACCTTCTCCTTCTCCTTCTTCTGATTCTTCTTATTCACCCTCCAGACTTCACCTTCTTCTTCTCCTTCTTCTGCTTCTTCTGATTCACCCTCCTGACTTCACCTTCTCCTTCTCCTTCTTCTACTTCTTCTGATTCACCCTCCTGACTTCACCTTCTCCTTCTCCTTCTTCTACATCTTCTGCTTCACCCTCCAGACTTCACCTTCTCCTTCTCCTTCTTCTACTTCTTCTGATTCACCCTCCAGACTTGACCTTCTCCTTCTCCTTCTTCTGCTTCTTCTGATTCACCCTCCAGACTTCACCTTCTCCTTCTCCTTCTTCTGCTTCTTCTGCTTCACCGTCCTGACTTCACCTTCTCCTTCTCCTTCTTCTACTTCTTCTGCTTCAGCCCCCTGACATCACCTGCTCCTTCTCCTTCTTCTGCTTCTTCTGATTCACCCTCCTAACTTCACCTTCTCCTTCTCCTTCTTCTGCTTCTTCTGATTCACCCTCCTGACTTCACCTTCTCCTTCTCCTTCTTCTGCTTCTTCTGATTCACCCTCCAGACTTCACCTTCTCCTTCTCCTTCTTCTGCTTCTTCTGATTCACCCTCCAGACTTCACCTTCTCCTTCTCCTTCTTCTGCTTCTTCTGATTCACCCTCCAGACCTCACCTTCTCCTTCTCCTTCTTCTACTTCTTCTGATTCACCCTCCAGACTTCATCTTCTCCTTCTCCTTCTTCTGCTTCTTCTGATTCACCCTCCTGACTTCACCTTCTCCTTCTCCTTCTTCTACTTCTTCTGCTTCACCCTCCAGACTTCACCTTCTCCTTCTCCTTCTTCTGCTTCTTCTGATTCACCCTCCAGACTTCTCCTTCTCCTTCTCCTTCTTCTGCTACTTCTGATTCACCCTCCAGACTTCACCTTCTCCTTCTCCTTCTTCTGCTTCTTCTGATTCACCCTCCAGACTTCACCTTCTCCTTCTCCTTCTTCTACTTCTTCTGATTCACCCTCCAGACTTCATCTTCTCCTTCTACTTCTTCTGCTTCTTCTGATTCACCCTCCAGACTTCACCTTCTCCTTCTCCTTATTCTGCTTCTTCTGATTCACCCTCCAGACTTCACCTTCTCCTTCTCCTTATTCTGCTTCTTCTGATTCACCCTCCAGACTTCACCTTCTCCTTCTCCTTCCTCTGCTTCTTCTGATTCACCCTCCAGACTTCACCTTCTCCTTCTCCTTCTTCTGCTTCTTCTGATTCACCCTCCAGACTTCACCTTCTCCTTCTCCTTTTTCTGCTTCTTCTGATTCACCCTCCAGACTTCACCTTCTCCTTCTCCTTTTTCTGCTTCTTCTGATTCACCCTCCAGACTTCACCTTCTCCTTCTCCTTATTCTGCTTCTTCTGATTCACCCTCCAGATTTCACCTTCTCCTTCTCCTTCTTCTGCTTCTTCTGATTCACCCTCCAGACTTCACCTTTTCCTTCTCCTTCTTCTGCTTCTTCTGATTCACCCTCCAGACTTCACCTTCTCCTTCTCCTTCGTCTACTTCTTCTGATTCACCCTCCAGACAACACCTTCTCCTTCTCCTTCTTCTACTTCTTCTGATTCACCCTCCAGACTTCACCTTCTCCTTCTCCTTCTTCTGCTTCTTCTGATTCACCCTCCTGACTTCACCTTCTCCTTCTCCTTCTTCTACTTCTTCTGATTCACCCTCCTGACTTCACCTTCTCCTTCTCCTTCTTCTACTTCTTCTGCTTCACCCTCCAGACTTCACCTTCTCCTTCTCCTTCTTCTACTTCTTCTGATTCACCCTCCAGACTTGACCTTCTCCTTCTCCTTCTTCTACTTATTCTGATTCACCCTCCAGACTTCACATTCTCCTTCTCCTTCTTCTGCTTCTTCTGATTCACCCTCCAGACTTCACCTTCTCCTTCTCCTTCGTCTACTTCTTCTGATTCACCCTCCAGGCTACACCTTCTCCTTCTCCTTCTTCTACTTCTTCTGATTCACCCTCCAGACTTCACCTTCTCCTTCTCCTTCTTCTGTTTCTTCTGATACACCGTCCAGACTTCACCTTCTCCTTCTCCTTCTTCTACGACTTCTGATTCACCCTCCAGACTTCACCTTCTCCTTCTCCTTCTTCTACTTCTTCTGATTCACCCTCCAGACTTCATCTTCTCCTTCTCCTTCTTCTGCTTCTTCTGATTCTCCCTCCAGACTTCACCTTCTCCTTCTCCTTCTTCTGCTTCTTCTGATTCAACCTCCAGACGTCACCTTCTCCTTCTCCTTCTTCTACTTCTTCTGATTCACCCTCCAGACTTCACCTTCTCCTTCTCCTTCTTCCACTTCTTCTGATTCACCCTCCAGGCTTCACCTTCTCCTTCTCCTTCTTCTGTTTCTTGTGCTTCACCCTCCAGACTTCACCTTCACCTTCTCTTTCTTCTGCTTCTTCTGATTCACCCTCCAGACTTCACCTTCTCCTTCTCCTTCTTCTGATTCTTCTGATTCACCCTCCAGACTTCACCTTCTCCTTCTCCTTCTTCTGCTTCTTCTGATACACCCTCCTGACTTCACCTTCTCCTTCTCCTTCTACTTCTTCTGATTCACCCTCCTGACTTCACCTTCTCCTTCTCCTTCTTCTACTTCTTCTGCTTCACCCTCCAGACTTCACCTTCTCCTTCTCCTTCTTCTACTTCTTCTGATTCACCCTCCAGACATCATCTTCTCCTTCTCCTTCTTCTGCTTCTTCTGATTCACCCTCCAGACTTCACCTTCTCCATCTCCTTATTCTGCTTCTTCTGATTCACCCTCCAGACTTCACCTTCTCCTTCTCCTTATTCTGCTTCTTCTGATTCACCCTCCAGTCTTCACCTTCTCCTTCTCCTTCTTCTGCTTCTTCTTATTCACCCTCCTGACTTCACCTTCTCCTTCTCCTTCTTCTACTTCTTCTGATTCACCCTCCTGACTTCACCTTCTCCTTCTCCTTCTTCTACTTCTTCTGCTTCACCCTCCAGACTTCACCTTTTCCTTCTCCTTCTTCTACTTCTTCTGATTCACCCTCCAGACTTCACCTTCTCCTTCTCCTTCTTCTGCTTCTTCTGATTCACCCTCCATACTTCACCTTCACTTCTCCTTATTCTGCTTCTTCTGATTCACCCTCCAGACTTCAACTTCCCTTCTCCTTCTTCTGCTTCTTCTGATTCACCCTCCAGACTTCACCTTCTCCTTCTCCTTCTTCTGCTTCTTCTGATTCACCCTCCAGACTTCACCTTCTCCTTCTCCTTCTTCTGCTTCTTCTGATTCACCCTCCAGACTTCACCTTCTCCTTCTCCTTCTTCTACCTCTTCTGATTCACCCTCCAGACTTCACCTTCTCCTTCTCTTTCTTCTGCTTCTTCTGATTCACCCTCCACATTTCATCTTCTCCTTCTCCTTCTTCTGCTTCTTCTGATTCACCCTCCAGATTTCACCTTCTCCTTCTCCTTCTTCTGCTTCTTCTGATTCACCCTCCAGACTTCACCTTCTCCTTCTCCTTCTTCTGCTTCTTCTGTTTCACCCTCCAGACTTCACCTTCTCCTTCTCCTTCTTCTACTTCTTCTGATTCACCCTCCAGACCTCACCTTCTCCTTCTCCTTCTTCTACTTCTTCTGATTCACCCTCCAGATTTCATCTTCTCCTTCTCCTTCTTCTGCTTCTTCTGATTCACCCTCCAGACTTCACCTTCTCCTTCTCCTTCTTCTGCTTCTTCTGATTCACCCTCCTGACTTCATCTTCTCCTTCTCCTTCTTCTACTTCTTCTGATTCACCCTCCTGACTTCACCTTCTCCTTCTCCTTCTTCTACTTCTTCTGCTTCACCCTCCAGACTTCACCTTCTCCTTCTCCTTCTTCTACTTCTTCTGATTCACCCTACAGACTTGACCTTCTCCTTCTCCTTCTTGTACTTCTTCTGATTCACCCTCCAGACTTCACCTTCTCCTTCTCCTTCTTCTGCTTCTTCTGCTTCACCGTCCTGACTTCACCTTCTCCTTCTCCTTCTTCTACTTCTTCTGCTTCATCCCCCTGACATCACCTGCTCCTTCTCCTTCTTCTGCTTCTTCTGATTCACCCTCCTAACTTCACCTTCTCCTTCTCCTTCTTCTGCTTCTTCTGATTCACCCTCCAGATTTCACCTTCTCCTTCTCCTTCTTCTGCTTCTTCTGATTCACCCTCCAGACTTCACCTTCTCCTTCTCCTTCTTCTGCTTCTTCTGTTTCACCCTCCAGACTTCACCTTCTCCTTCTCCTTCTTCTGCTTCTTCTGTTTCACCCTCCAGACTTCACCTTCTCCTTCTCCTTCTTCTACTTCTTCTGATTCACCCTCCAGACCTCACCTTCTCCTTCTCCTTCTTCTACTTCTTCTGATTCACCCTCCAGATTTCATCTTCTCCTTCTCCTTCTTCTGCTTCTTCTGATTCACCCTCCAGACTTCACCTTCTCCTTCTCCTTCTTCTGCTTCTTCTGATTCACCCTCCTGACTTCATCTTCTCCTTCTCCTTCTTCTACTTCTTCTGATTCACCCTCCTGACTTCACCTTCTCCTTCTCCTTCTTCTACTTCTTCTGCTTCACCCTCCAGACTTCACCTTCTCCTTCTCCTTCTTCTACTTCTTCTGATTCACCCTACAGACTTGACCTTCTCCTTCTCCTTCTTGTACTTCTTCTGATTCACCCTCCAGACTTCACCTTCTCCTTCTCCTTCTTCTGCTTCTTCTGCTTCACCGTCCTGACTTCACCTTCTCCTTCTCCTTCTTCTACTTCTTCTGCTTCATCCCCCTGACATCACCTGCTCCTTCTCCTTCTTCTGCTTCTTCTGATTCACCCTCCTAACTTCACCTTCTCCTTCTCCTTCTTCTGCTTCTTCTGATTCACCCTCCTGACTTCACCTTCTCCTTCTCCTTCTTCTGCTTCTTCTGATTCACCCTCTAGACTTCACCTTCTCCTTCTCTTTCTTCTGCTTCTTCTGATTCACCCTCCAGACTTCACCTTCTCCTTCTCCTTCTTCTGATTCTTCTGATTCACCCTCCAGACTTCAACTTCTCCTTCTCCTTCTTCTGCTTCTTCTGATTCACCCTCCTGACTTCACCTTCTCCTTCTTCTTCTTCTACTTCTTCTGATTCACCCTCCTGACTTCACCTTCTCCTTCTCCTTCTTCTCCTTCTTCTGCTTCACCCTCCAGACTTCACCTTCTCCTTCTCCTTCTTCTACTTCTTCTGATTCACCCTCCAGACTTGACCTTCTCCTTCTCCTTCTTCTACTTATTCTGATTCACCCTCCAGACTTCACCTTCTCCTTCTCCTTCTTCTGCTTCTTCTGCTTCACCGTCCTGACTTCACCTTCTCCTTCTCCTTCTTCTACTTCTTCTGCTTCATCCCGCTGACATCACCTGCTCCTTCTCCTTCTTCTGCTTCTTCTGATTCGCCCTCCTAACTTCACCTTCTCCTTCTCCTTCTTCTGCTTCTTCTGATTCACCCTCCTGACTTCACCTTCTCCTTCTCCTTCTTCTGCTTCTTCTGATTCACCCTCCAGACTTCACCTTCTCCTTCTCCTTCTTCTGCTTGTTCTGATTCACCCTCCAGACTTCACCTTCTCCTTCTCCTTCTTCTGATTCTTCTGATTCACCCTCCAGACTTCACCTTCTCCTTCTCCTTCTTCTGCTTCTTCTGATTCACCCTCCTGACTTCACCTTCTCCTTCTCCTTCTTCTACTTCTTCTGATTCACCCTCCTGACTTCACCTTCTCCTTCTCCTTCTTCTACTTCTTCTGCTTCACCCTCCAGACTTCACCTTCTCCTTCTCCTTCTTCTGCTTCTTCTGATTCACCCTCCAGACTTCTCCTTCTCCTTCTCCTTCTTCTGCTACTTCTGATTCACCCTCCAGACTTCACCTTCTCCTTCTCCTTCTTCTGCTTCTTCTGATTCACCCTCCAGACTTCACCTTCTCCTTCTCCTTCTTCTACTTCTTCTGATTCACCCTCCAGACTTCACCTTCTCCATTTCCTTCTTCTGCTTCTTCTGATTCACCCTCCAGACTTCACCTTCTCCTTCTCCTTCGTCTACTTCTTCTGATTCACCCTCCAGACTACACCTTCTCCTTCTCCTTCTTCTACTTCTTCTGATTCACCCTCCAGACTTCACCTTCTGCTTCTCCTTCTTCTGTTTCTTCTGATTCACCGTCCAGACTTCACCTTCTACTTCTCCTTCTTCTACTACTTCTCATTCACCCTCCAGACTTCACCTTCTCCTTCTCCTTCTTCTACTTCTTCTGATTCAACCTCCAGACTTCATCTTCTCCTTCTCCTTCTTCTGCTTCTTCTGATTCACCCTCCAGACTTCACCTTCTCCTTCTCCTTCTTCTGCTTCTTCTGATTCACCCTCCAGACTTCACCTTCTCCTTCTCCTTCTTCTTCTTCTTCTGATTCACCCTCCAGACTTCACCTTCTCCTTCTCCTTCTTCTACTTCTTCTGATTCACCCTCCAGTCTTCACCTTCTCCTTCTCCTTCTTCTGTTTCTTCTGCTTCACCCTCCAGACTTCAACTTCTCCTTCTCTTTCTTCTGCTTCTTCTGATTCACCCTCCAGACTTCACCTTCTCCTTCTCCTTCTTCTGATTCTTCTGATTCACCCTCCAGACTTCACCTTCTCCTTCTCCTTCTTCTGCTTCTTCTGATTCACCCTCCTGACTTCACCTTCTCCTTCTCCTTCTTCTACTTCTTCTGATTCACCCTCCAGACTTCACCTTCTCCTTCTCCTTCTTCTGCTTCTTCTGATTCACCCTCCTGACTTCACCTTCTCCTTCTCCTTCTTCTACTTCTTCTGATTCACCCTCCTGACTTCACCTTCTCCTTCTCCTTCTTCTACTTCTTCTGCTTCACCCTCCAGACTTCACCTGCTCCTTCTCCTTCTTCTACTTCTTTTGATTCACCCTCCAGACTTCACCTTCTCCTTCTCCTTCTTCTGCTTCTTCTGATTCACCCTCCAGACTTCACCTTCTCCTTCTCCTTATTCTGCTTCTTCTGATTCACCCTCCAGACTTCACCTTCTCCTTCTCCTTCTTCTGCTTCTTCTGATTCACACTCCAGACTTCACCTTCTCCTTCTCCTTCTTCTACTTCTTCCGATTCACACTCCAGACTTCACCTTCTCCTTCTCTTTCTTCTGCTTCTTCTGATTCACCCTCCAGACTTCACCTTCTCCTTCTCCTTCTTCTGATTCTTCTGATTCACCCTCCAGACTTCACCTTCTTCTTCTCCTTCTTCTGCTTCTTCTGATTCACCCTCCTGACTTCACCTTCTCCTTCTCCTTCTTCTACTTCTTCTGATTCACCCTCCTGACTTCACCTTCTCCTTCTCCTTCTTCTACTTCTTCTGCTTCACCCTCCAGACTTCACCTTCTCCTTCTCCTTCTTCTACTTCTTCTGATTCACCCTCCAGACTTGACCTTCTCCTTCTCCTTCTTCTACTTCTTCTGATTCACCCTCCAGACTTCACCTTCTCCTTCTCCTTCTTCTGCTTCTTCTGCTTCACCGTCCTGACGTCACCTTCTCCTTCTCCTTCTTCTACTTCTTCTGCTTCATCCCCCTGACATCACCTGCTCCTCTCCTTCTTCTGCTTCTTCTGATTCACCCTCCTAACTTCACCTTCTCCTTCTCCTTCTTCTGCTTCTTCTGATTCACCCTCCTGACTTCACCATCTCCTTCTCCTTCTTCTGCTTCTTCTGATTCACCCTCCAGACTTCACCTTCTCCTTCTCCTTCTTCTGCTTCTTCTGATTCACCCTCCAGACTTCACCTTCTCCTTCTCCTTCTTCTGCTTCTTCTGATTCATCCTCCAGACCTCACCTTCTCCTTCTCCTTCTTCTACTTCTTCTGATTCACCCTCCAGACTTCATCTTCTCCTTCTCCTTCTTCTGCTTCTTCTGATTCACCCTCCAGACTTCACCTTCTCCTTCTCCTTCTTCTGCTTCTTCTGATTCACCCTCCAGACTTCACCTTCTCCTTCTCCTTCTTCTACTTCTTCTGATTCACCCTCCAGACTTCACCTTCTCCTTCTCCTTCTTCTGCTTCTTCTGATTCACACTCCAGACTTCACCTTCTCCTTCTCCTTCTTCTACTTCTTCTGATTCACCCTCCAGACTTCACCTTCTCCTTCTCTTTCTTCTGCTTCTTCTGATTCACCCTCCAGACTTCACCTTCTCCTTCTCCTTCTTCTGATTCTTCTGATTCACCCTCCAGACTTCACCTTCTTCTTCTCCTTCTTCTGCTTCTTCTGATTCACCCTCCTGACTTCACCTTCTCCTTCTCCTTCTTCTACTTCTTCTGATTCACCCTCCTGACTTCACCTTCTCCTTCTCCTTCTTCTACTTCTTCTGCTTCACCCTCCAGACTTCACCTTCTCCTTCTCCTTCTTCTACTTCTTCTGATTCACCCTCCAGACTTGACCTTCTCCTTCTCCTTCTTCTGCTTCTTCTGATTCACCCTCCAGACTTCACCTTCTCCTTCTCCTTCTTCTGCTTCTTCTGCTTCACCGTCCTGACTTCACCTTCTCCTTCTCCTTCTTCTACTTCTTCTGCTTCATCCTCCTGACATCACCTGCTCCTTCTCCTTCTTCTGCTTCTTCTGATTCACCCTCCTAACTTCACCTTCTCCTTCTCCTTCTGCTTCTTCTGATTCACCCTCCTGACTTCACCTTCTCCTTCTCCTTCTTCTGCTTCTTCTGATTCACCCTCCAGACTTCACCTTCTCCTTCTCCTTCTTCTGCTTCTTCTGATTCACCCTCCAGACTTCACCTTCTCCTTCTCCTTCTTCTGCTTCTTCTGATTCACCCTCCAGACCTCACCTTCTCCTTCTCCTTCTTCTACTTCTTCTGATTCACCCTCCAGACTTCATCTTCTCCTTCTCCTTCTTCTGCTTCTTCTGATTCACCCTCCAGACTTCACCTTCTCCTTCTCCTTCTTCTGCTACTTCTGATTCACCCTCCAGACTTCACCTTCTCCTTCTCCTTCTTCTACTTCTTCTGATTCACCCTCCAGACTTCACCTTCTCCTTCTCCTTCTTCGACTTCTTCTGATTCACCCTCCAGTCTTCACCTTCTCCTTCTCCTTCTTCTGTTTCTTCTGCTTCACCCTCCAGACTTCACCTTCTCCTTCTCTTTCTTCTGCTTCTTCTGATTCACCCTCCAGACTTCACCTTCTCCTGCTCCTTCTTCTGATTCTTCTGATTCACCCTCCAGACTTCAACTTCTCCTTCTCCTTCTTCTGCTTCTTCTGATTCACCCTCCTGACTTCACCTTCTCCTTCTCCTTCTTCTACTTCTTCTGATTCACCCTCCTGACTTCACCTTCTCCTTCTCCTTCTTCTACTTCTTCTGCTTCACCCTCCAGACTTCACCTTCTCCTTCTCCTTCTTCTACTTCTTCTGATTCACCCTTCAGACTTCACCTTCTCCTTCTCCTTTTTCTGCTTCTTCTGATTCACCCTCCAGACTTCACCTTCTCCTTCTCCTTATTCTGCTTCTTCTGATTCACCCTCCAGATTTCACCTTCTCCTTCTCCTTCTTCTGCTTCTTCTGATTCACCCTCCAGACTTCACCTTCTCCTTCTCCTTCTTCTGCTTCTTCTGATTCACCCTCCAGACTTCACCTTCTCCTTCTCCTTCGTCTACATCTTCTGATTCACCCTCCAGACAACACCTTCTCCTTCTCCTTCTTCTACTTCTTCTGATTCACCCTCCAGACTTCACCTTCTCCTTCTCCTTCTTCTGCTTCTTCTGATTCACCCTCCTGACTTCACCTTCTCCTTCTCCTTCTTCTACTTCTTCTGATTCACCCTCCTGACTTCACCTTCTCCTTCTCCTTCTTCTACTTCTTCTGCTTCACCCTCCAGACTTCACCTTCTCCTTCTCCTTCTTCTACTTCTTCTGATTCACCCTCCAGACTTGACCTTCTCCTTCTCCTTCTT
Source organism: Somniosus microcephalus (assembly GCF_052327205.1). Lineage (NCBI taxonomy): Eukaryota > Metazoa > Chordata > Chondrichthyes > Squaliformes > Somniosidae > Somniosus > Somniosus microcephalus. The sequence goes on from NW_028225369.1 coordinate 445,830, forward strand.
CTACTTATTCTGATTCACCCTCCAGACTTCACATTCTCCTTCTCCTTCTTCTGCTTCTTCTGCTTCACCGTCCTGACGTCACCTTCTCCTTCTCCTTCTTCTACTTCTTCTGCTTCATCCCGCTGACATCACCTGCTCCTTCTCCTTCTTCTGCTTCTTCTGATTCACCCTCCTAACTTCACCTTCTCCTTCTCCTTCTTCTGCTTCTTCTGATTCACCCTCCTGACTTCACCTTCTCCTTCTCCTTCTTCTGCTTCTTCTGATTCACCCTCCAGACTTCACCTTCTCCTTCTCCTTCTTCGGCTTCTTCTGATTCACCCTCCAGACTTCACCTTCTCCTTCTCCTTCTTCTGATTCTTCTGATTCACCCTCCAGACTTCACCTTCTCCTTCTCCTTCTTCTGCTTCTTCTGATTCACCCTCCTGACATCACCTTCTCCTTCTCCTTCTTCTACTTCTTCTGATTCACCCTCCTGACTTCACCTTCTCCTTCTCCTTCTTCTACTTCTTCTGCTTCACCCTCCAGACTTCACCTTCTCCTTCTCCTTCTTCTGCTTCTTCTGATTCACCCTCCAGACTTCTCCTTCTCCTTCTCCTTCTTCTGCTTCTTCTGATTCACCCTCCAGACTTCACCTTCTCCTTCTCCTTCTTCTGCTTCATCTGATTCACCCTCCAGACTTCACCTTCTCCTTCTCCTTCTTCTACTTCTTCTGATTCACCCTCCAGACTTCACCTTCTCCATTTCCTTCTTCTGCTTCTTCTGATTCACCCTCCAGACTTCACCTTCTCCTTCTCCTTCGTCTACTTCTTCTGATTCACCTTCCAGACTACAACTTCTCCTTCTCCTTCTTCTACTTCTTCTGATTCACCCTCCAGACTTCACCTTCTCCTTCTCCTTCTTCTGTTTCTTCTGATTCACCGTCCAGACTTCACCTTCTCCTTCTCCTTCTTCTACTTCTTCTGATCCACCCTCCAGACTTCACCTTCTCCTTCTCCTTCTTCTACTTCTTCTGATTCACCCTTCAGACTTCACCTTCTCCTTCTCCTTTTTCTGCTTCTTCTGATTCACCCTCCAGACTTCACCTTCTCCTTCTCCTTATTCTGCTTCTTCTGATTCACCCTCCAGATTTCACCTTCTCCTTCTCCTTTTCTGCTTCTTCTGATTCACCCTCCAGACTTCAGCTTCTCCTTCTCCTTCTTCTGCTTCTTCTGATTCACCCTCCAGACTTCACCTTCTCCTTCTCCTTCGTCTACTTCTTCTGATTCACCCTCCAGACAACACCTTCTCCTTCTCCTTCTTCTACTTCTTCTGATTCACCCTCCAGACTTCACCTTCTCCTTCTCCTTCTTCTGCTTCTTCTGATTCACCCTCCTGACTTCACCTTCTCCTTCTCCTTCTTCTACTTCTTCTGATTCACCCTCCTGACTTCACCTTCTCCTTCTCCCTCTTCTACTTCTTCTGCTTCACCCTCCAGACTTCACCTTCTCCTTCTCCTTCTTCTACTTCTTCTGATACACCCTCCAGACTTGACCTTCTCCTTCTCCTTCTTCTACTTATTCTGATTCACCCTCCAGACTTCACATTCTCCTTCTCCTTCTTCTGCTTCTTCTGATTCACCCTCCAGACTTCACCTTCTCCTTCTCCTTCGTCTACTTCTTCTGATTCACCCTCCAGACTACACCTTCTCCTTCTCCTTCTTCTACGTCTTCTGATTCACCCTCCAGACTTCACCTTCTCCTTCTCCTTCTTCTGTTTCTTCTGATACACCGTCCAGACTTCACCTTCTCCTTCTCCTTCTTCTACTACTTCTGATTCACCCTCCAGACTTCACCTTCTCCTTCTCCTTCTTCTACTTCTTCTGATTCACCCTCCAGACTTCACCTTCTCCTTCTCCTTCTTCTGCTTCTTCTGATTCAACCTCCAGACGTCACCTTCTCCTTCTCCTTCTTCTACTTCTTCTGATTCACCCTCCAGACTTCACCTTCTCCTTCTCCTTCTTCCACTTCTTCTGATTCACCCTCCAGGCTTCACCTTCTCCTTCTCCTTCTTCTGTTTCTTGTGCTTCACCCTCCAGACTTCACCTTCACCTTCTCTTTCTTCTGCTTCTTCTGATTCACCCTCCAGACTTCACCTTCTCCTTCTCCTTCTTCTGATTCTTCTGATTCACCCTCCAGACTTCACCTTCTCCTTCTCCTTCTTCTGCTTCTTCTGATTCACCCTCCTGACTTCACCTTCTCCTTCTCCTTCTTCTACTTCTTCTGATTCACCCTCCTGACTTCACCTTCTCCTTCTCCTTCTTCTACTTCTTCTGCTTCACCCTCCAGACTTCACCTTCTCCTTCTCCTTCTTCTGATTCACCCTCCAGACTTCATCTTCTCCGTCTCCTTCTTCTGCTTCTTCTGATTCACCCTCCAGACTTCACCTTCTCCTTCTCCTTATTCTGCTTCTTCTGATTCACCCTCCAGACTTCACCTTCTCCTTCTCCTTATTCTGCTTCTTCTGATTCACCCTCCAATCTTCACCTTCTCCTTCTCCTTCTTCTGCTTCTTCTTATTCACCCTCCTGACTTCACCTTCTCCTTCTCCTTCTTCTGCTTCTTCTGATTCACCCTCCAGATTTCATCTTCTCCTTCTCCTTCTTCTGCTTCTTCTGATTCACCCTCCAGACTTCACCTTCTCCTTCTCCTTCTTCTGCTTCTTCTGATTCACCCTCCAGACTTCACCTTCTCCTTCTCCTTCTTCTGCTTCTTCTGTTTCACCCTCCAGACTTCACCTTCTCCTTCTCCTTCTTCTACTTCTTCTGATTCACCCTCCAGACCTCACCTTCTCCTTCTCCTTCTTCTACTTCTTCTGAATCACCCTCCAGATTTCATCTTCTCCTTCTCCTTCTTCTGCTTCTTCTGATTCACCCTCCAGACTTCACCTTCTCCTTCTCCTTCTTCTGCTTCTTCTGATTCACCCTCCTGACTTCACCTTCTCCTTCTCCTTCTTCTACTTCTTCTGATTCACCCTCCTGACTTCACCTTCTCCTTCTCCTTCTTCTAATTCTTCTGCTTCACCCTCCAGACTTCACCTTCTCCTTCTCCTTCTTCTACTTCTTCTGATTCACCCTACAGACTTGACCTTCTCCTTCTCCTTCTTCTACTTCTTCTGATTCACCCTCCAGACTTCACCTTCTCCTTCTCCTTCTTCTGCGTCTTCTGCTTCACCGTCCTGACTTCACCTTCTCCTTCTCCTTCTTCTACTTCTTCTGCTTCATCCCCCTGACATCACCTGCTCCTTCTCCTTCTTCTGCTTCTTCTGATTCACCCTCCTAACTTCACCTTCTCCTTCTCCTTCTTCTGCTTCTTCTGATTCACCCTCCTGACTTCACCTTCTCCTTCTCCTTCTTCTGCTTCTTCTGATTCACCCTCCAGACTTCACCTTCTCCTTCTCTTTCTTCTGCTTCTTCTGATTCACCCTCCAGACTTCACCTTCTCCTTCTCCTTCTTCTGATTCTTCTGATTCACCCTCCAGACTTCAACTTCTCCTTCTCCTTCTTCTGCTACTTCTGATACACCCTCCTGACTTCACCTTCTCCTTCTTCTTCTTCTACTTCTTCTGATTCACCCTCCTGACTTCACCTTCTCCTTCTCCTTCTTCTCCTTCTTCTGCTTCACCCTCCAGACTTCACCTTCTCCTTCTCCTTCTTCTACTTCTTCTGATTCACCCTCCAGACTTGACCTTCTCCTTCTCCTTCTTCTACTTATTCTGATTCACCCTCCAGACTTCACCTTCTCCTTCTCCTTCTTCTGCTTCTTCTGCTTCACCGTCCTGACTTCACCTTCTCCTTCTCCTTCTTCTACTTCTTCTGCTTCATCCCGCTGACATCACCTGCTCCTTCTCCTTCTTCTGCTTCTTCTGATTCACCCTCCTAACTTCACCTTCTCCTTCTCCTTCTTCTGCTTCTTCTGATTCACCCTCCTGACTTCACCTTCTCCTTCTCCTTCTTCTGCTTCTTCTGATTCACCCTCCAGACATCACCTTCTCCTTCTCCTTCTTCTGCTTGTTCTGATTCACCCTCCAGACTTCACCTTCTCCTTCTCCTTCTTCTGATTCTTCTGATTCACCGTCCAGACTTCACCTTCTCCTTCTCCTTCTTCTGCTTCTTCTGATTCACCCTCCTGACTTCACCTTCTCCTTCTCCTACTTCTACTTCTTCTGATTCACCCTCCTGACTTCACCTTCTCCTTCTCCTTCTTCTACTTCTTCTGCTTCACCCTCCAGACTTCACCTTCTCCTTCTCCTTCTTCTGCTTCTTCTGATTCACCCTCCAGACTTCTCCTTCTCCTTCTCCTTCTTCTGCTACTTCTGATTCACCCTCCAGACTTCACCTTCTCCTTCTCCTTCTTCTGCTTCTTCTGATTCACCCTCCAGACTTCACCTTCTCCTTCTCCTTCTTCTACTTCTTCTGATTCACCCTCCAGACTTCACCTTCTCCATTTCCTTCTTCTGCTTCTTCTGATTCACCCTCCAGACTTCACCTTCTCCTTCTCCTTCGTCTACTTCTTCTGATTCACCCTCCAGACTACACCTTCTCCTTCTCCTTCTTCTACTTCTTCTGATTCACCCTCCAGACTTCACCTTCTGCTTCTCCTTCTTCTGTTTCTTCTGATTCACCGTCCAGACTTCACCTTCTCCTTCTCCTTCTTCTACTACTTCTGATTCACCCTCCAGACTTCACCTTCTCCTTCTCCTTCTTCTACTTCTTCTGATTCACCCTCCAGACTTCATCTTCTCCTTCTCCTTCTTCTGCTTCTTCTGATTCACCCTCCAGACTTCACCTTCTCCTTCTCCTTCTTCTGCTTCTTCTGATTCACCCTCCAGACTTCACCTTCTCCTTCTCCTTCTTCTTCTTCTTCTGATTCACCCTCCAGACTTCACCTTCTCCTTCTCCTTCTTCTACTTCTTCTGATTCACCCTCCAGTCTTCACCTTCTCCTTCTCCTTCTTCTGTTTCTTCTGCTTCACCCTCCAGACTTCAACTTCTCCTTCTCTTTCTTCTGCTTCTTCTGATTCACCCTCCAGACTTCACCTTCTCCTTCTCCTTCTTCTGATTCTTCTGATTCACCCTCCAGACTTCACCTTCTCCTTCTCCTTCTTCTGCTTCTTCTGATTCACCCGCCTGACTTCACCTTCTCCTTCTCCTTCTTCTACTTCTTCTGCTTCACCCTCCAGACTTCACCTTCTCCTTCTCCTTCTTCTACTTCTTCTGATTCACCCTCCAGACTTCATCTTCTCCTTCTCCTTCTTCTGTTTCTTCTGATTCACCCTCCAGACTTCACCTTCTCCTTCTCCTTATTCTGCTTCTTCCGATTCACCCTCCAGACTTCACCTTCTCCATCTCCTTATTCTGCTTCTTCTGATTCACCCTCCAGACTTCACCTTCTCCTTCTCCTTCCTCTGCTTCTTCTGATTCACCCTCCAGACTTCACCTTCTCCTTCTCCTTCTTCTGATTCTTCTGATTCACCCTCCAGACTTCACCTTCTCCTTCTCCTTCTTCTGCTTCTTCTGATTCACCCTCCTGACTTCACCTTCTCCTTCTCCTTCTTCTACTTCTTCTGATTCACCCTCCTGACTTCACCTTCTCCTTCTCCTTCTTCTACTTCTTCTGCTTCACCCTCCAGACTTCACCTGCTCCTTCTCCTTCTTCTACTTCTTCTGATTCACCCTCCAGACTTCACCTTCTCCTTCTCCTTCTTCTGCTTCTTCTGATTCACCCTCCAGACTTCACCTGCTCCTTCTCCTTATTCTGCTTCTTCTGATTCACCCTCCAGACTTCACCTTCTCCTTCTCCTTCTTCTGCTTCTTCTGATTCACACTCCAGACTTCACCTTCTCCTTCTCCTTCTTCTACTTCTTCTGATTCACACTCCAGACTTCACCTTCTCCTTCTCTTTCTTCTGCTTCTTCTGATTCACCCTCCAGACTTCACCTTCTCCTTCTTCTGATTCTTCTGATTCACCCTCCAGACTTCACCTTCTTCTTCTCCTTCTTCTGCTTCTTCCGATTCACCCTCCTGACTTCACCTTCTCCTTCTCCTTCTTCTACTTCTTCTGATTCACCCTCCTGACTTCACCTTCTCCTTCTCCTTCTTCTACTTCTTCTGCTTCACCCTCCAGACTTCACCTTCTCCTTCTCCTTCTTCTACTTCTTCTGATTCACCCTCCAGACTTGACCTTCTCCTTCTCCTTCTTCTACTTCTTCTGATTCACCCTCCAGACTTCACCTTCTCCTTCTCCTTCTTCTGCTTCTTCTGCTTCACCGTCCTGACGTCACCTTCTCCTTCTCCTTCTTCTACTTCTTCTGCTTCATCCCCCTGACATCACCTGCTCCTTCTCCTTCTTCTGCTTCTTCTGATTCACCCTCCTAACTTCACCTTCTCCTTCTCCTTCTTCTGCTTCTTCTGATTCACCCTCCTGACTTCACCTTCTCCTTCTCCTTCTTCTGCTTCTTCTGATTCACCCTCCAGACTTCACCTTCTCCTTCTCCTTCTTCTGCTTCTTCTGATTCACCCTCCAGACTTCACCTTCTCCTTCTCCTTCTTCTGCTTCTTCTGATTCACCCTCCAGACCTCACCTTCTCCTTCTCCTTCTTCTACTTCTTCTGATTCACCCTCCAGACTTCATCTTCTCCTTCTCCTTCTTCTGCTTCTTCTGATTCACCCTCCAGACTTCACCTTCTCCTTCTCCTTCTTCTGCTTCTTCTGATTCACCCTCCAGACTTCACCTTCTCCTTCTCCTTCTTCTACTTCTTCTGATTCACCCTCCTGACTTCACCTTCTCCTTCTCCTTCTTCTACTTCTTCTACTTCACCCTCCAGACTTCACCTGCTCCTTCTCCTTCTTCTACTTCTTCTGATTCACCCTCCAGACTTCACCTTCTCCTTCTCCTTCTTCTGCTTCTTCTGATTCACCCTCCAGACTTCACCTTCTCCTTCTCCTTATTCTGCTTCTTCTGATTCACCCTCCAGACTTCACCTTCTCCTTCTCCTTCTTCTGCTTCTTCTGATTCACACTCCAGACTTCACCTTCTCCTTCTCCTTCTTCTACTTCTTCTGATTCACACTCCAGACTTCACCTTCTGCTTCTCCTTCTTCTGTTTCTTCTGATTCACCGTCCAGACTTCACCTTCTCCTTCTCCTTCTTCTACTACTTCTGATTCACCCTCCAGACTTCACCTTCTCCTTCTCCTTCTTCTACTTCTTCTGATTCACCCTCCAGACTTCATCTTCTCCTTCTCCTTCTTCTGCTTCTTCTGATTCACCCTCCAGACTTCACCTTCTCCTTCTCCTTCTTCTGATTCACCCTCCAGACTTCACCTTCTCCTTCTCCTTCTTCTTCTTCTTCTGATTCACCCTCCAGACTTCACCTTCTCCTTCTCCTTCTTCTACTTCTTCTGATTCACCCTCCAGTCTTCACCTTCTCCTTCTCCTTCTTCTGTTTCTTCTGCTTCACCCTCCAGACTTCAACTTCTCCTTCTCTTTCTTCTGCTTCTTCTGATTCACCCTCCAGACTTCACCTTCTCCTTCTCCTTCTTCTGATTCTTCTGATTCACCCTCCAGACTTCACCTTCTCCTTCTCCTTCTTCTGCTTCTTCTGATTCACCCTCCTGACTTCACCTTCTCCTTCTCCTTCTTCTACTTCTTCTGCTTCACCCTCCAGACTTCACCTTCTCCTTCTCCTTCTTCTACTTCTTCTGATTCACCCTCCAGACTTCATCTTCTCCTTCTCCTTCTTCTGCTTCTTCTGATTCACCCTCCAGACTTCACCTTCTCCTTCTCCTTATTCTGCTTCTTCTGATTCACCCTCCAGACTTCACCTTCTCCATCTCCTTATTCTGCTTCTTCTGATTCACCCTCCAGACTTCACCTTCTCCTTCTCCTTCCTCTGCTTCTTCTGATTCACCCTCCAGACTTCACCTTCTCCTTCTCCTTCTTCTGATTCTTCTGATTCACCCTCCAGACTTCACCTTCTCCTTCTCCTTCTTCTGCTTCTTCTGATTCACCCTCCTGACTTCACCTTCTCCTTCTCCTTCTTCTACTTCTTCTGATTCACCCTCCTGACTTCACCTTCTCCTTCTCCTTCTTCTACTTCTTCTGCTTCACCCTCCAGACTTCACCTTCTCCTTCTCCTTCTTCTACTTCTTCTGATTCACCCTCCAGACTTGACCTTCTCCTTCTCCTTCTTCTGCTTCTTCTGATTCACCCTCCAGACTTCACCTTCTCCTTCTCCTTCTTCTGCTTCTTCTGCTTCACCGTCCTGACTTCACCTTCTCCTTCTCCTTCTTCTACTTCTTCTGCTTCATCCTCCTGACATCACCTGCTCCTTCTCCTTCTTCTGCTTCTTCTGATTCACCCTCCTAACTTCACCTTCTCCTTCTCCTTCTGCTTCTTCTGATTCACCCTCCTGACTTCACCTTCTCCTTCTCCTTCTTCTGCTTCTTCTGATTCACCCTCCAGACTTCACCTTCTCCTTCTCCTTCTTCTGCTTCTTCTGATTCACCCTCCAGACTTCACCTTCTCCTTCTCCTTCTTCTGCTTCTTCTGATTCACCCTCCAGACCTCACCTTCTCCTTCTCCTTCTTCTACTTCTTCTGATTCACCCTCCAGACTTCATCTTCTCCTTCTCCTTCTTCTGCTTCTTCTGATTCACCCTCCAGACTTCACCTTCTCCTTCTCCTTCTTCTGCTTCTTCTGATTCACCCTCCAGACTTCACCTTCTCCTTCTCCTTCTTCTACTTCTTCTGATTCACCCTCCAGACTTCACCTTCTCCTTCTCCTTCTTCGACTTCTTCTGATTCACCCTCCAGTCTTCACCTTCTCCTTCTCCTTCTTCTGTTTCTTCTGCTTCACCCTCCAGACTTCACCTTCTCCTTCTCTTTCTTCTGCTTCTTCTGATTCACCCTCCAGACTTCACCTTCTCCTTCTCCTTCTTCTGATTCTTCTGATTCACCCTCCAGACTTCAACTTCTCCTTCTCCTTCTTCTGCTTCTTCTGATTCACCCTCCTGACTTCACCTTCTCCTTCTCCTTCTTCTACTTCTTCTGATTCACCCTCCTGACTTCACCTTCTCCTTCTCCTTCTTCTACTTCTTCTGCTTCACCCTCCAGACTTCACCTTCTCCTTCTCCTTCTTCTACTTCTTCTGATTCACCCTTCAGACTTCACCTTCTCCTTCTCCTTTTTCTGCTTCTTCTGATTCACCCTCCAGACTTCACCTTCTCCTTCTCCTTATTCTGCTTCTTCTGATTCACCCTCCAGATTTCACCTTCTCCTTCTCCTTCTTCTGCTTCTTCTGATTCACCCTCCAGACTTCACCTTCTCCTTCTCCTTCTTCTGCTTCTTCTGATTCACCCTCCAGACTTCACCTTCTCCTTCTCCTTCGTCTACTTCTTCTGATTCACCCTCCAGACAACACCTTCTCCTTCTCCTTCTTCTACTTCTTCTGATTCACCCTCCAGACTTCACCTTCTCCTTCTCCTTCTTCTGCTTCTTCTGATTCACCCTCCTGACTTCACCTTCTCCTTCTCCTTCTTCTACTTCTTCTGATTCACCCTCCTGACTTCACCTTCTCCTTCTCCTTCTTCTACTTCTTCTGCTTCACCCTCCAGACTTCACCTTCTCCTTCTCCTTCTTCTACTTCTTCTGATTCACCCTCCAGACTTGACCTTCTCCTTCTCCTTCTTCTACTTATTCTGATTCACCCTCCAGACTTCACATTCTCCTTCTCCTTCTTCTGCTTCTTCTGCTTCACCGTCCTGACGTCACCTTCTCCTTCTCCTTCTTCTACTTCTTCTGCTTCATCCCGCTGACATCACCTGCTCCTTCTCCTTCTTCTGCTTCTTCTGATTCACCCTCCTAACTTCACCTTCTCCTTCTCCTTCTTCTGCTTCTTCTGATTCACCCTCCTGACTTCACCTTCTCCTTCTCCTTCTTCTGCTTCTTCTGATTCACCCTCCAGACTTCACCTTCTCCTTCTCCTTCTTCGGCTTCTTCTGATTCACCCTCCAGACTTCACCTTCTCCTTCTCCTTCTTCTGATTCTTCTGATTCACCCTCCAGACTTCACCTTCTCCTTCTCCTTCTTCTGCTTCTTCTGATTCACCCTCCTGACATCACCTTCTCCTTCTCCTTCTTCTACTTCTTCTGATTCACCCTCCTGACTTCACCTTCTCCTTCTCCTTCTTCTACTTCTTCTGCTTCACCCTCCAGACTTCACCTTCTCCTTCTCCTTCTTCTGCTTCTTCTGATTCACCCTCCAGACTTCTCCTTCTCCTTCTCCTTCTTCTGCTTCTTCTGATTCACCCTCCAGACTTCACCTTCTCCTTCTCCTTCTTCTGCTTCATCTGATTCACCCTCCAGACTTCACCTTCTCCTTCTCCTTCTTCTACTTCTTCTGATTCACCCTCCAGACTTCACCTTCTCCATTTCCTTCTTCTGCTTCTTCTGATTCACCCTCCAGACTTCACCTTCTCCTTCTCCTTCGTCTACTTCTTCTGATTCACCTTCCAGACTACAACTTCTCCTTCTCCTTCTTCTACTTCTTCTGATTCACCCTCCAGACTTCACCTTCTCCTTCTCCTTCTTCTGTTTCTTCTGATTCACCGTCCAGACTTCACCTTCTCCTTCTCCTTCTTCTACTTCTTCTGATCCACCCTCCAGACTTCACCTTCTCCTTCTCCTTCTTCTACTTCTTCTGATTCACCCTTCAGACTTCACCTTCTCCTTCTCCTTTTTCTGCTTCTTCTGATTCACCCTCCAGACTTCACCTTCTCCTTCTCCTTATTCTGCTTCTTCTGATTCACCCTCCAGATTTCACCTTCTCCTTCTCCTTTTCTGCTTCTTCTGATTCACCCTCCAGACTTCAGCTTCTCCTTCTCCTTCTTCTGCTTCTTCTGATTCACCCTCCAGACTTCACCTTCTCCTTCTCCTTCGTCTACTTCTTCTGATTCACCCTCCAGACAACACCTTCTCCTTCTCCTTCTTCTACTTCTTCTGATTCACCCTCCAGACTTCACCTTCTCCTTCTCCTTCTTCTGCTTCTTCTGATTCACCCTCCTGACTTCACCTTCTCCTTCTCCTTCTTCTACTTCTTCTGATTCACCCTCCTGACTTCACCTTCTCCTTCTCCCTCTTCTACTTCTTCTGCTTCACCCTCCAGACTTCACCTTCTCCTTCTCCTTCTTCTACTTCTTCTGATACACCCTCCAGACTTGACCTTCTCCTTCTCCTTCTTCTACTTATTCTGATTCACCCTCCAGACTTCACATTCTCCTTCTCCTTCTTCTGCTTCTTCTGATTCACCCTCCAGACTTCACCTTCTCCTTCTCCTTCGTCTACTTCTTCTGATTCACCCTCCAGACTACACCTTCTCCTTCTCCTTCTTCTACGTCTTCTGATTCACCCTCCAGACTTCACCTTCTCCTTCTCCTTCTTCTGTTTCTTCTGATACACCGTCCAGACTTCACCTTCTCCTTCTCCTTCTTCTACTACTTCTGATTCACCCTCCAGACTTCACCTTCTCCTTCTCCTTCTTCTACTTCTTCTGATTCACCCTCCAGACTTCACCTTCTCCTTCTCCTTCTTCTGCTTCTTCTGATTCAACCTCCAGACGTCACCTTCTCCTTCTCCTTCTTCTACTTCTTCTGATTCACCCTCCAGACTTCACCTTCTCCTTCTCCTTCTTCCACTTCTTCTGATTCACCCTCCAGGCTTCACCTTCTCCTTCTCCTTCTTCTGTTTCTTGTGCTTCACCCTCCAGACTTCACCTTCACCTTCTCTTTCTTCTGCTTCTTCTGATTCACCCTCCAGACTTCACCTTCTCCTTCTCCTTCTTCTGATTCTTCTGATTCACCCTCCAGACTTCACCTTCTCCTTCTCCTTCTTCTGCTTCTTCTGATTCACCCTCCTGACTTCACCTTCTCCTTCTCCTTCTTCTACTTCTTCTGATTCACCCTCCTGACTTCACCTTCTCCTTCTCCTTCTTCTACTTCTTCTGCTTCACCCTCCAGACTTCACCTTCTCCTTCTCCTTCTTCTGATTCACCCTCCAGACTTCATCTTCTCCGTCTCCTTCTTCTGCTTCTTCTGATTCACCCTCCAGACTTCACCTTCTCCTTCTCCTTATTCTGCTTCTTCTGATTCACCCTCCAGACTTCACCTTCTCCTTCTCCTTATTCTGCTTCTTCTGATTCACCCTCCAGTCTTCACCTTCTCCTTCTCCTTCTTCTGCTTCTTCTTATTCACCCTCCTGACTTCACCTTCTCCTTCTCCTTCTTCTGCTTCTTCTGATTCACCCTCCAGATTTCATCTTCTCCTTCTCCTTCTTCTGCTTCTTCTGATTCACCCTCCAGACTTCACCTTCTCCTTCTCCTTCTTCTGCTTCTTCTGATTCACCCTCCAGATTTCATCTTCTCCTTCTCCTTCTTCTACTTCTTCTGAATCACCCTCCAGATTTCATCTTCTCCTTCTCCTTCTTCTGCTTCTTCTGATTCACCCTCCAGACTTCACCTTCTCCTTCTCCTTCTTCTGCTTCTTCTGATTCACCCTCCTGACTTCACCTTCTCCTTCTCCTTCTTCTGCTTCTTCTGATTCACCCTCCAGACTTCACCTTCTCCTTCTCCTTCTTCTGCTTCTTCTGATTCACCCTCCTGACTTCACCTTCTCCTTCTCCTTCTTCTACTTCTTCTGATTCACCCTCCTGACTTCACCTTCTCCTTCTCCTTCTTCTACTTCTTCTGCTTCATCCCCCTGACATCACCTGCTCCTTCTCCTTCTTCTGCTTCTTCTGATTCACCCTCCTAACTTCACCTTCTCCTTCTCCTTCTTCTGCTTCTTCTGATTCACCCTCCTGACTTCACCTTCTCCTTCTCCTTCTTCTGCTTCTTCTGATTCACCCTCCAGACTTCACCTTCTCCTTCTCTTTCTTCTGCTTCTTCTGATTCACCCTCCAGACTTCACCTTCTCCTTCTCCTTCTTCTGATTCTTCTGATTCACCCTCCAGACTTCAACTTCTCCTTCTCCTTCTTCTGCTACTTCTGATACACCCTCCTGACTTCACCTTCTCCTTCTTCTTCTTCTACTTCTTCTGATTCACCCTCCTGACTTCACCTTCTCCTTCTCCTTCTTCTCCTTCTTCTGCTTCACCCTCCAGACTTCACCTTCTCCTTCTCCTTCTTCTACTTCTTCTGATTCACCCTCCAGACTTGACCTTCTCCTTCTCCTTCTTCTACTTATTCTGATTCACCCTCCAGACTTCACCTTCTCCTTCTCCTTCTTCTGCTTCTTCTGCTTCACCGTCCTGACTTCACCTTCTCCTTCTCCTTCTTCTACTTCTTCTGCTTCATCCCGCTGACATCACCTGCTCCTTCTCCTTCTTCTGCTTCTTCTGATTCACCCTCCTAACTTCACCTTCTCCTTCTCCTTCTTCTGCTTCTTCTGATTCACCCTCCTGACTTCACCTTCTCCTTCTCCTTCTTCTGCTTCTTCTGATTCACCCTCCAGACTTCACCTTCTCCTTCTCCTTCTTCTGCTTGTTCTGATTCACCCTCCAGACTTCACCTTCTCCTTCTCCTTCTTCTGATTCTTCTGATTCACCGTCCAGACTTCACCTTCTCCTTCTCCTTCTTCTGCTTCTTCTGATTCACCCTCCTGACTTCACCTTCTCCTTCTCCTACTTCTACTTCTTCTGATTCACCCTCCATACTTCACCTTCTCCTTCTCCTTCTTCTACTTCTTCTGCTTCACCCTCCAGACTTCACCTTCTCCTTCTCCTTCTTCTGCTTCTTCTGATTCACCCTCCAGACTTCTCCTTCTCCTTCTCCTTCTTCTGCTACTTCTGATTCACCCTCCAGACTTCACCTTCTCCTTCTCCTTCTTCTGCTTCTTCTGATTCACCCTCCTAACTTCACCTTCTCCTTCTCCTTCTTCTGCTTCTTCTGATTCACCCTCCTGACTTCACCTTCTCCTTCTCCTTCTTCTGCTTCTTCTGATTCACCCTCCAGACTTCTCCTTCTCCTTCTCCTTCTTCTGCTACTTCTGATTCACCCTCCAGACTTCACCTTCTCCTTCTCCTTCTTCTGCTTCTTCTGATTCACCCTCCAGACTTCACCTTCTCCTTCTCCTTCTTCTACTTCTTCTGATTCACCCTCCAGACTTCACCTTCTCCATTTCCTTCTTCTGCTTCTTCTGATTCACCCTCCAGACTTCACCTTCTCCTTCTCCTTCGTCTACTTCTTCTGATTCACCCTCCAGACTACACCTTCTCCTTCTCCTTCTTCTACTTCTTCTGATTCACCCTCCAGACTTCACCTTCTGCTTCTCCTTCTTCTGTTTCTTCTGATTCACCGTCCAGACTTCACCTTCTCCTTCTCCTTCTTCTACTACTTCTGATTCACCCTCCAGACTTCACCTTCTCCTTCTCCTTCTTCTACTTCTTCTGATTCACCCTCCAGACTTCATCTTCTCCTTCTCCTTCTTCTGCTTCTTCTGATTCACCCTCCAGACTTCACCTTCTCCTTCTCCTTCTTCTGCTTCTTCTGATTCACCCTCCAGACTTCACCTTCTCCTTCTCCTTCTTCTTCTTCTTCTGATTCACCCTCCAGACTTCACCTTCTCCTTCTCCTTCTTCTACTTCTTCTGATTCACCCTCCAGTCTTCACCTTCTCCTTATCCTTCTTCTGTTTCTTCTGCTTCACCCTCCAGACTTCAACTTCTCCTTCTCTTTCTTCTGCTTCTTCTGATTCACCCTCCAGACTTCACCTTCTCCTTCTCCTTCTTCTGATTCTTCTGATTCACCCTCCAGACTTCACCTTCTCCTTCTCCTTCTTCTGCTTCTTCTGATTCACCCGCCTGACTTCACCTTCTCCTTCTCCTTCTTCTACTTCTTCTGCTTCACCCTCCAGACTTCACCTTCTCCTTCTCCTTCTTCTACTTCTTCTGATTCACCCTCCAGACTTCATCTTCTCCTTCTCCTTCTTCTGCTTCTTCTGATTCACCCTCCAGACTTCACCTTCTCCTTCTCCTTATTCTGCTTCTTCCGATTCACCCTCCAGACTTCACCTTCTCCATCTCCTTATTCTGCTTCTTCTGATTCACCCTCCAGACTTCACCTTCTCCTTCTCCTTCCTCTGCTTCTTCTGATTCACCCTCCAGACTTCACCTTCTCCTTCTCCTTCTTCTGATTCTTCTGATTCACCCTCCAGACTTCACCTTCTCCTTCTCCTTCTTCTGCTTCTTCTGATTCACCCTCCTGACTTCACCTTCTCCTTCTCCTTCTTCTACTTCTTCTGATTCACCCTCCTGACTTCACCTTCTCCTTCTCCTTCTTCTACTTCTTCTGCTTCACCCTCCAGACTTCACCTGCTCCTTCTCCTTCTTCTACTTCTTCTGATTCACCCTCCAGACTTCACCTTCTCCTTCTCCTTCTTCTGCTTCTTCTGATTCACCCTCCAGACTTCACCTGCTCCTTCTCCTTATTCTGCTTCTTCTGATTCACCCTCCAGACTTCACCTTCTCCTTCTCCTTCTTCTGCTTCTTCTGATTCACACTCCAGACTTCACCTTCTCCTTCTCCTTCTTCTACTTCTTCTGATTCACACTCCAGACTTCACCTTCTCCTTCTCTTTCTTCTGCTTCTTCTGATTCACCCTCCAGACTTCACCTTCTCCTTCTTCTGATTCTTCTGATTCACCCTCCAGACTTCACCTTCTTCTTCTCCTTCTTCTGCTTCTTCCGATTCACCCTCCTGACTTCACCTTCTCCTTCTCCTTCTTCTACTTCTTCTGATTCACCCTCCTGACTTCACCTTCTCCTTCTCCTTCTTCTACTTCTTCTGCTTCACCCTCCAGACTTCACCTTCTCCTTCTCCTTCTTCTACTTCTTCTGATTCACCCTCCAGACTTGACCTTCTCCTTCTCCTTCTTCTACTTCTTCTGATTCACCCTCCAGACTTCACCTTCTCCTTCTCCTTCTTCTGCTTCTTCTGCTTCACCGTCCTGACGTCACCTTCTCCTTCTCCTTCTTCTACTTCTTCTGCTTCATCCCCCTGACATCACCTGCTCCTTCTCCTTCTTCTGCTTCTTCTGATTCACCCTCCTAACTTCACCTTCTCCTTCTCCTTCTTCTGCTTCTTCTGATTCACCCTCCTGACTTCACCTTCTCCTTCTCCTTCTTCTGCTTCTTCTGATTCACCCTCCAGACTTCACCTTCTCCTTCTCCTTCTTCTGCTTCTTCTGATTCACCCTCCAGACTTCACCTTCTCCTTCTCCTTCTTCTGCTTCTTCTGATTCACCCTCCAGACCTCACCTTCTCCTTCTCCTTCTTCTACTTCTTCTGATTCACCCTCCAGACTTCATCTTCTCCTTCTCCTTCTTCTGCTTCTTCTGATTCACCCTCCAGACTTCACCTTCTCCTTCTCCTTCTTCTGCTTCTTCTGATTCACCCTCCAGACTTCACCTTCTCCTTCTCCTTCTTCTACTTCTTCTGATTCACCCTCCTGACTTCACCTTCTCCTTCTCCTTCTTCTACTTCTTCTACTTCACCCTCCAGACTTCACCTGCTCCTTCTCCTTCTTCTACTTCTTCTGATTCACCCTCCAGACTTCACCTTCTCCTTCTCCTTCTTCTGCTTCTTCTGATTCACCCTCCAGACTTCACCTTCTCCTTCTCCTTATTCTGCTTCTTCTGATTCACCCTCCAGACTTCACCTTCTCCTTCTCCTTCTTCTGCTTCTTCTGATTCACACTCCAGACTTCACCTTCTCCTTCTCCTTCTTCTACTTCTTCTGATTCACACTCCAGACTTCACCTTCTGCTTCTCCTTCTTCTGTTTCTTCTGATTCACCGTCCAGACTTCACCTTCTCCTTCTCCTTCTTCTACTACTTCTGATTCACCCTCCAGACTTCACCTTCTCCTTCTCCTTCTTCTACTTCTTCTGATTCACCCTCCAGACTTCATCTTCTCCTTCTCCTTCTTCTGCTTCTTCTGATTCACCCTCCAGACTTCACCTTCTCCTTCTCCTTCTTCTGATTCACCCTCCAGACTTCACCTTCTCCTTCTCCTTCTTCTTCTTCTTCTGATTCACCCTCCAGACTTCACCTTCTCCTTCTCCTTCTTCTACTTCTTCTGATTCACCCTCCAGTCTTCACCTTCTCCTTCTCCTTCTTCTGTTTCTTCTGCTTCACCCTCCAGACTTCAACTTCTCCTTCTCTTTATTCTGCTTCTTCTGATTCACCCTCCAGACTTCACCTTCTCCTTCTCCTTCTTCTGATTCTTCTGATTCACCCTCCAGACTTCACCTTCTCCTTCTCCTTCTTCTGCTTCTTCTGATTCACCCTCCTGACTTCACCTTCTCCTTCTCCTTCTTCTACTTCTTCTGCTTCACCCTCCAGACTTCACCTTCTCCTTCTCCTTCTTCTACTTCTTCTGATTCACCCTCCAGACTTCATCTTCTCCTTCTCCTTCTTCTGCTTCTTCTGATTCACCCTCCAGACTTCACCTTCTCCTTCTCCTTATTCTGCTTCTTCTGATTCACCCTCCAGACTTCACCTTCTCCATCTCCTTATTCTGCTTCTTCTGATTCACCCTCCAGACTTCACCTTCTCCTTCTCCTTCCTCTGCTTCTTCTGATTCACCCTCCAGACTTCACCTTCTCCTTCTCCTTCTTCTGATTCTTCTGATTCACCCTCCAGACTTCACCTTCTCCTTCTCCTTCTTCTGCTTCTTCTGATTCACCCTCCTGACTTCACCTTCTCCTTCTCCTTCTTCTACTTCTTCTGATTCACCCTCCTGACTTCACCTTCTCCTTCTCCTTCTTCTACTTCTTCTGCTTCACCCTCCAGACTTCACCTGCTCCTTCTCCTTCTTCTACTTCTTCTGATTCACCCTCCAGACTTCACCTTCTCCTTCTCCTTCTTCTGCTTCTTCTGATTCACCCTCCAGACTTCACCTGCTCCTTCTCCTTCTTCTGCTTCTTCTGATTCACCCTCCAGACTTCACCTTCTCCTTTTCCTTCTTCTGCTTCTTCTGATTCACACTCCAGACTTCACCTTCTCCTTCTCCTTCTTCTACTTCTTCTGATTCACACTCCAGACTTCACCTTCTCCTTCTCTTTCTTCTGCTTCTTCTGATTCACCCTCCAGACTTCACCTTCTCCTTCTCCTTCTTCTGATTCTTCTGATTCACCCTCCAGACTTCACCTTCTTCTTCTCCTTCTTCTGCTTCTTCTGATTCACCCTCCTGACTTCACCTTCTCCTTCTCCTTCTTCTACTTCTTCTGTTTCACCCTCCTGACTTCACCTTCTCCTTCTCCTTCTTCTACTTCTTCTGCTTCACCCTCCAGACTTCACCTTCTCCTTCTCCTTCTTCTACTTCTTCTGATTCACCCTCCAGACTTGACCTTCTCCTTCTCCTTCTTCTACTTCTTCTGATTCACCCTCCAGACTTCACCTTCTCCTTCTCCTTCTTCTGCTTCTTCTGCTTCACCGTCCTGACGTCACCTTCTCCTTCTCCTTCTTCTACTTCTTCTGCTTCATCCCCCTGACATCACCTGCTCCTTCTCCTTCTTCTGCTTCTTCTGATTCACCCTCCTAACTTCACCTTCTCCTTCTCCTTCTTCTGTTTCTTCTGATTCACCCTCCTGACTTCACCTTCTCCTTCTCCTTCTTCTGCTTCTTCTGATTCACCCTCCAGACTTCACCTTCTCCTTCTCCTTCTTCTGCTTCTTCTGATTCACCCTCCAGACTTCACCTTCTCCTTCTCCTTCTTCTGCTTCTTCTGATTCACCCTCCAGACCTCACCTTCTCCTTCTCCTTCTTCTACTTCTTCTGATTCACCCTCCAGACTTCATCTTCTCCTTCTCCTTCTTCTGCTTCTTCTGATTCACCCTCCAGACTTCACCTTCTCCTTCTCCTTCTTCTGCTTCTTCTGATTCACCCTCCAGACTTCACCTTCTCCTTCTCCTTCTTCTACTTCTTCTGATTCACCCTCCTGACTTCACCTTCTCCTTCTCCTTCTTCTACTTCTTCTACTTCACCCTCCAGACTTCACCTGCTCCTTCTCCTTCTTCTACTTCTTCTGATTCACCCTCCAGACTTCACCTTCTCCTTCTCCTTCTTCTGCTTCTTCTGATTCACCCTCCAGACTTCACCTTCTCCTTCTCCTTATTCTGCTTCTTCTGATTCACCCTCCAGACTTCACCTTCTCCTTCTCCTTCTTCTGCTTCTTCTGATTCACACTCCAGACTTCACCTTCTCCTTCTCCTTCTTCTACTTCTTCTGATTCACACTCCAGACTTCACCTTCTCCTTCTCTTTCTTCTGCTTCTTCTGATTCACCCTCCAGACTTCACCTTCTCCTTCTCCTTCTTCTGATTCTTCTGATTCACCCTCCAGACTTCACCTTCTTCTTCTCCTTCTTCTGCTTCTTCTGATTCACCCTCCTGACTTCACCTTCTCCTTCTCCTTCTTCTACTTCTTCTGATTCACCCACCTGACTTCACCTTCTCCTTCTCGTTCTTCTACTTCTTCGGCTTCACCCTCCAGACTTCACCTTCTCCTTCTCCTTCTTCTACTTCTTCTGATACACCCTACAGACTTGACCTTCTCCTTCTCCTTCTTCTACTTCTTCTGATTCACCCTCCAGACTTCACCTTCTCCTTCTCCTTCTTCTGCGTCTTCTGCTTCACCGTCCTGACTTCACCTTCTCCTTCTCCTTCTTCTACTTCTTCTGCTTCATCCCCCTGACATCACCTGCTCCTTCTCCTTCTTCAGCTTCTTCTGATTCACCCTCCTAACTTCACCTTCTCCTGCTCCTTCTTCTGCTTCTTCTGATTCACCCTCCTGACTTCACCTTCTCCTTCTCCTTCTTCTGCTTCTTCTGATTCACCCTCCAGACTTCACCTTCTCCTTCTCTTTCTTCTGCTTCTTCTGATTCACCCTCCAGACTTCACCTTCTCCTTCTCCTTCTTCTGATTCTTCTGATTCACCCTCCAGACTTCAACTTCTCCTTCTCCTTCTTCTGCTTCTTCTGATACACCCTCCTGACTTCACCTTCTCCTTCTTCTTCTTCTACTTCTTCTGATTCACCCTCCTGACTTCACCTTCTCCTTCTCCTTCTTCTCCTTCTTCTGCTTCACCCTCCAGACTTCACCTTCTCCTTCTCCTTCTTCTACTTCTTCTGATTCACCCTCCAGACTTGACCTTCTACTTCTCCTTCTTCTACTTATTCTGATTCACCCTCCAGACTTCACCTTCTCCTTCTCCTTCTTCTGCTTCTTCTGCTTCACCTTCCTGACTTCACCTACTCCTTCTCCTTCTTCTACTTCTTCTGCTTCATCCCGCTGACATCACCTGCTCCTTCTCCTTCTTCTGCTTCTTCTGATTCACCCTCCTAACTTCACCTTCTCCTTCTCCTTCTTCTGCTTCTTCTGATTCACCCTCCTGACTTCACCTTCTCCTTCTCCTTCTTCTGCTTCTTCTGATTCACCCTCCAGACTTCACCTTCTCCTTCTCCTTCTTCTGCTTGTTCTGATTCACCCTCCAGACTTCCCCTTCTCCTTCTCCTTCTTCTGATTCTTCTGATTCACCCTCCAGACTTCACCTTCTCCTTCTCCTTCTTCTGCTTCTTCTGATTCACCCTCCTGACTTCACCTTCTCCTTCTCCTACTTCTACTTCTTCTGATTCACCCTCCTGACTTCACCTTCTCCTTCTCCTTGTTCTACTTCTTCTGCTTCACCCTCCAGACTTCACCTTCTCCTTCTCCTTCTTCTGCTTCTTCTGATTCACCCTCCAGACTTCTCCTTCTCCTTCTCCTTCTTCTGCTACTTCTGCTTCACCCTCCAGACTTCACCTTCTCCTTCTCCTTCTTCTGCTTCTTCTGATTCACCCTCCAGAATTCACCTTCTCCTTCTCCTTCTTCTACTTCTTCTGATTCACCCTCCAGACTTCACCTTCTCCATTTCCTTCTTCTGCTTCTTCTGATTCACCCTCCAGACTTCACCTTCTCCTTCTCCTTCGTCTACTTCTTCTGATTCACCCTCCAGACTACACCTTCTCCTTCTCCTTCTTCTACTTCTTCTGATTCACCCTCCAGACTTCACCTTCTGCTTCTCCTTCTTCTGTTTCTTCTGATTCACCGTCCAGACTTCACCTTCTCCTTCTCCTTCTTCTACTACTTCTGATTCACCCTCCAGACTTCACCTTCTCCTTCTCCTTCTTCTACTTCTTCTGATTCACCCTCCAGACTTCATCTTCTCCTTCTCCTTCTTCTGCTTCTTCTGATTCACCCTCCAGACTTCACCTTCTCCTTCTCCTTCTTCTGCTTCTTCTGATTCACCCTCCAGACTTCACCTTCTCCTTCTCCTTCTTCTTCTTCTTCTGATTCACCCTCCAGACTTCACCTTCTCCTTCTCCTTCTTCTACTTCTTCTGATTCACCCTCCAGTCTTCACCTTCTCCTTCTCCTTCTTCTGTTTCTTCTGCTTCACCCTCCAGACTTCAACTTCTCCTTCTCTTTCTTCTGCTTCTTCTGATTCACCCTCCAGACTTCACCTTCTCCTTCTCCTTCTTCTGATTCTTCTGATTCACCCTCCAGACTTCACCTTCTCCTTCTCCTTCTTCTGCTTCTTCTGATTCACCCTCCTGACTTCACCTTCTCCTTCTCCTTCTTCTACTTCTTCTGCTTCACCCTCCAGACTTCACCTTCTCCTTCTCCTTCTTCTACTTCTTCTAATTCACCCTCCAGACTTCATCTTCTCCTTCTCCTTCTTCTGCTTCTTCTGATTCACCCTCCAGACTTCACCTTCTCCTTCTCCTTATTCTGCTTCTTCTGATTCACCCTCCAGACTTCACCTTCTCCTTCTCCTTATTCTGCTTCTTCTGATTCACCCTCCAGACTTCACCTTCTCCTTCTCCTTCCTCTGCTTCTTCTGATTCACCCTCCAGACTTCACCTTCTCCTTCTCCTTCTTCTGATTCTTCTGATTCACCCTCCAGACTTCACCTTCTCCTTCTCCTTCTTCTGCTTCTTCTGATTCACCCTCCTGACTTCACCTTCTCCTTCTCCTTCTTCTACTTCTTCTGCTTCACCCTCCAGACTTCACCTGCTCCTTCTCCTTCTTCTACTTCTTCTGATTCACCCTCCAGACTTTACCTTCTCCTTCTCCTTCTTCTGCTTCTTCTGATTCACCCTCCAGACTTCACCTGCTCCTTCTCCTTATTCTGCTTCTTCTGATTCACCCTCCAGACTTCACCTTCTCCTTCTCCTTCTTCTGCTTCTTCTGATTCACACTCCAGACTTCACCTTCTCCTTCTCCTTCTTCTACTTCTTCTGATTCACACTCCAGACTTCACCTTCTCCTTCTCTTTCTTCTGCTTCTTCTGATTCACCCTCCAGACTTCACCTTCTCCTTCTCCTTCTTCTGATTCTTCTGATTCACCCTCCAGACTTCACCTTCTTCTTCTCCTTCTTCTGCTTCTTCTGATTCACCCTCCTGACTTCACCTTCTCCTTCTCCTTCTTCTACTTCTTCTGATTCACCCTCCTGACTTCACCTTCTCCTTCTCCTTCTTCTACTTCTTCTGCTTCACCCTCCAGACTTCACCTTCTCCTTCTCCTTCTTCTACTTCTTCTGATTCACCCTCCAGACTTGACCTTCTCCTTCTCCTTCTTCTACTTCTTCTGATTCACCCTCCAGACTTCACCTTCTCCTTCTCCTTCTTCTGCTTCTTCTGCTTCACCGTCCTGACGTCACCTTCTCCTTCTCCTTCTTCTACTTCTTCTGCTTCATCCCCCTGACATCACCTGCTCCTTCTCCTTCTTCTGCTTCTTCTGATTCACCCTCCTAACTTCACCTTCTCCTTCTCCTTCTTCTGCTTCTTCTGATTCACCCTCCTGACTTCACCTTCTCCTTCTCCTTCTTCTGCTTCTTCTGATTCACCCTCCAGACTTCACCTTCTCCTTCTCCTTCTTCTGCTTCTTCTGATTCACCCTCCAGACTTCACCTTCTCCTTCTCCTTCTTCTGCTTCTTCTGATTCACCCTCCAGACCTCACCTTCTCCTTCTCCTTCTTCTACTTCTTCTGATTCACCCTCCAGACTTCATCTTCTCCTTCTCCTTCTTCTGCTTCTTCTGATTCACCCTCCAGACTTCACCTTCTCCTTCTCCTTCTTCTGCTTCTTCTGATTCACCCTCCAGACTTCACCTTCTCCTTCTCCTTCTTCTACTTCTTCTGATTCACCCTCCTGACTTCACCTTCTCCTTCTCCTTCTTCTACTTCTTCTACTTCACCCTCCAGACTTCACCTGCTCCTTCTCCTTCTTCTACTTCTTCTGATTCACCCTCCAGACTTCACCTTCTCCTTCTCCTTCTTCTGCTTCTTCTGATTCACCCTCCAGACTTCACCTTCTCCTTCTCCTTATTCTGCTTCTTCTGATTCACCCTCCAGACTTCACCTTCTCCTTCTCCTTCTTCTGCTTCTTCTGATGCACACTCCAGACTTCACCTTCTCCTTCTCCTTCTTCTACTTCTTCTGATTCACACTCCAGACTTCACCTTCTCCTTCTCTTTCTTCTGCTTCTTCTGATTCACCCTCCAGACTTCACCTTCTCCTTCTCCTTCTTCTGCTTCTTCTGATTCACCCTCCTGACTTCACCTTCTCCTTCTCCTTCTTCTACTTCTTCTGATTCACCCTCCTGACTTCACCTTCTCCTTCTCCTTCTTCTACTTCTTCTGCTTCACCCTCCAGACTTCACCTTCTCCTTCTCCTTCTTCTACTTCTTCTGATTCACCCTCCAGACTTGACCTTCTCCTTCTCCTTCTTCTACTTCTTCTGATTCACCCTCCAGACTTCACCTTCTCCTTCTCCTTCTTCTGCTTCTTCTGCTTCACTGTCCTGACGTCACCTTCTCCTTCTCCTTCTTCTACTTCTTCTGCTTCATCCCCCTGACATCACCTGCTCCTTCTCCTTCTTCTGCTTCTTCTGATTCACCCTCCCAACTTCACCTTCTCCTTCTTCTGCTTCTTCTGATTCACCCTCCTGACTTCACCTTCTCCTTTACCTTCTTCTGCTTCTTCTGATTCACCCTCCAGACTTCACCTTCTCCTTCTCCTTCTTCTGCTTCTTCTGATTCACCCTCCAGACTTCACCTTCTCCTTCTCCTTCTTCTGCTTCTTCTGATTCACCCTCCAGACCTCACCTTCTCCTTCTCCTTCTTCTTCTGATTCACCCTCCAGACTTCATCTTCTCCTTCTCCTTCTTCTGCTTCTTCTGATTCACCCTCCAGACTTCACCTTCTCCTTCTCCTTCTTCTGCTTCTTCTGATTCACCCTCCAGACTTCACCTTCTCCTTCTCCTTCTTCTACTTCTTCTGATTCACCCTCCAGACTTCACCTTCTCCTTCTCCTTCTTCTGCTTCTTCTGATTCACACTCCAGACTTCACCTTCTCCTTCTCCTTCTTCTACTTCTTCTGATTCACCCTCCAGACTTCACCTTCTCCTTCTCTTTCTTCTGCTTCTTCTGACTCACCCTCCAGACTTCACCTTCTCCTTCTCCTTCTTCTGATTTTTCTGATTCACCCTCCAGACTTCACCTTCTTCTTCTCCTTCTTCTGCTTCTTCTGATTCACCCTCCTGACTTCACCTTCTCCTTCTCCTTCTTCTACTTCTTCTGATTCACCCTCCTGACTTCACCTTCTCCTTCTCCTTCTTCTACTTCTTCTGCTTCACCCTCCAGACTTCACCTTCTCCTTCTCCTTCTTCTACTTCTTCTGATTCACCCTCCAGACTTGACCTTCTCCTTCTCCTTCTTCTGCTTCTTCTGATTCACCCTCCAGACTACACCTTCTCCTTCTCCTTCTTCTGCTTCTTCTGCTTCACCGTCCTGACTTCACCTTCTCCTTCTCCTTCTTCTACTTCTTCTGCTTCATCCCCCTGACATCACCTGCTCCTTCTCCTTCTTCTGCTTCTTCTGATTCACCCTCCTAACTTCACCTTCTCCTTCTCCTTCTGCTTCTTCTGATTCACCCTCCTGACTTCACCTTCTCCTTCTCCTTCTTCTGCTTCTTCTGATTCACCCTCCAGACTTCACCTTCTCCTTCTCCTTCTTCTGCTTCTTCTGATTCACCCTCCAGACCTCACCTTCTCCTTCTCCTTCTTCTACTTCTTCTGATTCACCCTCCAGACTTCATCTTCTCCTTCTCCTTCTTCTGCTTCTTCTGATTCACCCTCCAGACTTCACCTTCTCCTTCTCCTTCTTCTGCTTCTTCTGATTCACCCTCCAGACTTCACCTTCTCCTTCTCCTTCTTCTACTTATTCTGATTCACCCTCCAGACTTCACCTTCTCCTTCTCCTTCTTCTACTTCTTCTGATTCACCCTCCAGTCTTCACCTTCTCCTTCTCCTTCTTCTGTTTCTTCTGCTTCACCCTCCAGACTTCACCTTCTCCTTCTCTTTCTTCTGCTTCTTCTGATTCACCCTCCAGACTTCACCTTCTCCTTCTCCTTCTTCTGATTCTTCTGATTCACCCTCCAGAATTCAACTTCTCCTTCTCCTTCTTCTGCTTCTTCTGATTCACCCTCCTGACTTCACCTTCTCCTTCTCCTTCTTCTACTTCTTCTGATTCACCCTCCTGACTTCACCTTCTCCTTCTCCTTCTTCTACTTCTTCTGCTTCACCCTCCAGACTTCACCTTCTCCTTCTCCTTCTTCTACTTCTTCTGATTCACCCTTCAGACTTCAACTTCTCCTTCTCCTTTTTCTGCTTCTTCTGATTCACCCTCCAGACTTCACCTTCTCCTTCTCCTTATTCTGCTTCTTCTGATTCACCCTCCAGATTTCACCTTCTCCTTCTCCTTCTTCTGCTTCTTCTGATTCACCCTCCAGACTTCACCTTCTCCTTCTCCTTCTTCTGCTTCTTCTGATTCACCCTCCAGACTTCACCTTCTGCTTCTCCTTCGTCTACTTCTTCTGATTCACCCTCCAGACAACACCTTCTCCTTCTCCTTCTTCTACTTCTTCTGATTCACCCTCCAGACTTCACCTTCTCCTTCTCCTTCTTCTGCTTCTTCTGATTCACCCTCCTGACTTCACCTTCTCCTTCTCCTTCTTCTACTTCTTCTGATTCACCCTCCTGACTTCACCTTCTCCTTCTCCTTCTTCTACTTCTTCTGCTTCACCCTCCAGACTTCACCTTCTCCTTCTCCTTCTTCTACTTCTTCTGATTCACCCTCCAGACTTGACCTTCTCCTTCTCCTTCTTCTACTTATTCTGATTCACCCTCCAGACTTCACATTCTCCTTCTCCTTCTTCTGCTTCTTCTGCTTCACCGTCCTGACGTCACCTTCTCCTTCTCCTTCTTCTACTTCTTCTGCTTCATCCCGCTGACATCACCTGCTCCTTCTCCTTCTTCTGCTTCTTCTGATTCACCCTCCTAACTTCACCTTCTCCTTCTCCTTCTTCTGCTTCTTCTGATTCACCCTCCTGACTTCACCTTCTCCTTCTCCTTCTTCTGCTTCTTCTGATTCACCCTCCAGACTTCACCTTCTCCTTCTCCTTCTTCGGCTTCTTCTGATTCACCCTCCAGACTTCACCTTCTCCTTCTCCTTCTTCTGATTCTTCTGATTCACCCTCCAGACTTCACCTTCTCCTTCTCCTTCTTCTGCTTCTTCTGATTCACCCTCCTGACTTCACCTTCTACTTCTCCTTCTTCTACTTCTTCTGATTCACCCTCCTGACTTCACCTTCTCCTTCTCCTTCTTCTACTTCTTCTGCTTCACCCTCCAGACTTCACCTTCTCCTTCTCCTTCTTCTGCTTCTTCTGATTCACCCTCCAGACTTCTCCTTCTCCTTCTCCTTCTTCTGCTTCTTCTGATTCACCCTCCAGACTTCACCTTCTCCTTCTCCTTCTTCTGCTTCTTCTGATTCACCCTCCAGACTTCACCTTCTCCTTCTTCTACTTCTTCTGATTCACCCTCCAGACTTCACCTTCTCCATTTCCTTCTTCTGCTTCTTCTGATTCACCCTCCAGACTTCACCTTCTCCTTCTCCTTCGTCTACTTCTTCTGATTCACCCTCCAGACTTCACCTTCTCCTTCTCCTTCTTCTGCTTCTTCTGATTCACCCTCCAGACTTCACCTTCTCCTTCTCCTTCTTCTGCTTCTTCTGATTCACCCTCCAGACTTCACCTTCTCCTTCTCCTTCTTCTACTTCTTCTGATTCACCCTCCAGACTTCATCTTCTCCTTCTCCTTCTTCTGCTTCTTCTGATTCACCCTCCAGACTTCACCTTCTCCTTCTCCTTCTTCTGCTTCTTCTGATTCACCCTCCAGACTTCACCTTCTCCTTCTCCTTCTTCTACTTCTTCTGATTCACCCTCCAGACTTCACCTTCTCCTTCTCCTTCGTCTACTTCTTCTGATTCACCCTCCAGACTACAACTTCTCCTTCTCCTTCTTCTACTTCTTCTGATTCACCCTCCAGACTTCACCTAGGGACAGCATAAAATCAAAAAAAAGGGCATATCAACTGGCAAAAAAAAGCACCAGACCGGAAGATTGGGGGCAGTACAGGATACAGCAGAAGAGGACAAAGGGATTAATCAGGAAGGGGAAAATAGAATACGAATGTAAACTTGCAGCAAAAATAAAGACAGACTGCAAAAGCTTTTATCGGTATATCAGGAGGAAAAGACTGGTAAAATCCCAAGTCGGTCCCCTGCAGTCCGATTCGGGAGAATATATAATGGAGAATAAGGAAATGGCAGACCAATTAAACTCATACTTTGGTTCTGTATTCACAAAGGAGGACACAAATAACCTCCCAGGAATATCGGCAAACATAGGGACTAATGAGAGGGAGGAGCTGACAGAAATTAGTATCTCTAGGGATATGGTGTTGGGTAAGTTGAGGGGACTGAAGGCCGACAAATCCCCGGGGCCTGATAAACTACATCCTAGGGTACTTAAGGAGGTGGCCCTGGAGATAGCAGATGCTCTAAGGATCATCTTCCGGAACTCCATTGACTCGCGAACAGTACCCGTGGATTGGAGGGTAGCTAATGCTACCCCAATATTTAAAAAGGGGGTAGAGAGAAAGCAGGGAATTATAGACCAGTAAGCCTTACATCGGTTGTGGGCAAAATGCTAGAGTCCATTATTAAGGATAAAATAGCGGAGCACTTGACAAATGGGGAAAGGATCGGACAGAGTCAACATGGATTTACAAAGGGTAAATCGTGTTTGACTAATCTGCTGGAATTTTTTGAGGAAGTAACTGGTAAAATAGATGGGGGAGAGCCAGTGGATGTGGTGTACCTTGACTTCCAGAAAGCCTTCGATAAGGTTCCACACAAAAGATTGTCATGCAAAATTAAGGCTCATGGGATTGGGGGCAAAGTATTAACGTGGATAGAGAACTGGCTGGCGGATAGAAAACAGAGAGTTGGAATAAACGGCTCGTTTTCAGAGTGGCAGGCAGTGACCAGCGGGGTGCCGCAAGGATCTGTCCTGGGACCCCAGCTGTTCACAATATATATAAATGATCTGGATCAGGGAATTGGATGCAATATTTCCAAATTCGCTGACGACACTAAACTAGGAGGACGGGTGGGCTCTGATGAGGATGTCAGGAGGCTACAGTGCGATTTGGACAGGTTGGGGGAATGGGCGGATACGTGGCAGATGCACTATAATGTGGATAAATGCGAGGTTATCCACTTTGGGGGTAAAAACAGGAGGGTAGATTATTATCTAAATGGCAATAGATTGGGAGATGGGGAAGTGCAGAGGGACCTGGGTGTTCTTGTGCACCAGTCACTGAAGGAGAGCATGCAGGTGCAACAGGCGATTAAGAAGGCAAATGGTATGTTGGCCTTCATATCAAGGGGGTTCGAGTATAGGAATAGGGATACCTTACTACAGCTGTACAAGGTGCTGGTGAGACCGCATCTGGAGTATTGTGTACAGTTTTGGTCGCCCCATCTGCGGAAGGATGTTCTTGCCATGGAAAGAGTGCAACGGCGATTCACCAGGCTGATACCTGGAATGGCGGGAATGACCTACGAAGAGAGATTAAATAGTTTGGGCTTGTACTCACTGGAGTTTAGAAGATTGAGAGGGGATCTCATCGAAACATATAAAATTATGGCAGGCCTGGACAGGCTGAATTCAGAGAGAATGTTTCCAATGGCCAGGGAGCACAGAACCAGGGGCCACAGTCTAAAAATAGCGGGCAAATCATTTAAAACAGAGATGAGGAAGAATTTCTTCACTCAAAGAGTGGTGAGCCTGTGGAATTCGCTGCCACAGAGGGCTGTGAAGGCTAATTCAATAAATATTTTCAAGAGAGAATTGGATATATTTCTGAAGGCTAAGGGGATTAAGGGTTACGGAGAAAAGGCGGGGACGGGGTACTGAACTGGTAAGATCAGCTATGATCTCAGACGAGGATCAGCCATGATCTCATTGAATGGCGGAGCAGGCTCGAAGGGCCGAAGGGTCTACTCCTGTTCCTATCTCTATGTTACTATGTTATTTCTTCTGATTCACCCTCCAGACTTCACCTTCTCCTTCTCCTTCTTCTACTTCTTCTGATTCACCCTCCAGTCTCCACCTTCTCCTTCTCCTTCTTCTGTTTCTTCTGCTTCACCCTCCAGACTTCACCTTCTCCTTCTCTTTCTTCTGCTTCTTCTGATTCACCCTCCAGACTTCACCTTCTCCTTCTCCTTCTTCTGATTCTTCTGATTCACCCTCCAGACTTCACCTTCTCCTTCTCCTTCTTCTGCTTCTTCAGATTCACCCTCCTGACTTCACCTTCTCCTTCTCCTTCTTCTACTTCTTCTGATTCACCCTCCTGACTTCACCTTCTCCTTCTCCTTCTTCTACTTCTTCTGCTTCACCCTCCAGACTTCACCTTCTCCTTCTCCTTCTTCTACTTCTTCTGCTTCACCCTCCAGACTTCATCTTCTCCTTCTCCTTCTTCTGCTTCTTCTGATTCACCCTCCAGACTTCACCTTCTCCTTCTCCTTATTCTGCTTCTTCTGATTCACCCTCCAGACTTCACCTTCTCCTTCTCCTTCCTCTGCTTCTTCTGATTCACCCTCCAGACTTCAGCTTCTCCTTCTCCTTCTTCTGATTCTTCTGATTCACCCTCCAGACTTCACCTTCTCCTTCTCCTTCTTCTGCTTCTTCTGATTCACCCTCCTGACTTCACCTTCTCCTTCTCCTTCTTCTACTTCTTCTGATTCACCCTCCTGACTTCACCTTCTCCTTCTCCTTCTTCTACTTCTTCTGCTTCACCCTCCAGACTTCACCTTCTCCTTCTCCTTCTTCTACTTCTTCTGCTTCACCCTCCAGACTTCATCTTCTCCTTCTCCTTCTTCTGCTTCTTCTGATTCACCCTCCAGACTTCACCTTCTCCTTCTCCTTATTCTGCTTCTTCTGATTCACCCTTCAGACTTCACCTTCTCCTTCTCCTTATTCTGCTTCTTCTGATTCACCCTCCAGACTTCACCTTCTCCTTCTCCTTCCTCTGCTTCTTCTGATTCACCCTCCAGACTTCAGCTTCTCCTTCTCCTTCTTCTGATTCTTCTGATTCACCCTCCAGACTTCACCTTCTCCTTCTCCTTCTTCTGCTTCTTCTGATTCACCCTCCTGACTTCACCTTCTCCTTCTCCTTCTTCTACTTCTTCTGATTCACCCTCCTGACTTCACCTTCTCCTTCTCCTTCTTCTACTTCTTCTGCTTCACCCTCCAGACTTCACCTTCTCCTTCTCCTTCTTCTACTTCTTCTGATTCACCCTCCAGACTTCACCTTCTCCTTCTCCTTCTTCTGCTTCTTCTGATTCACCCTCCAGACTTCACCTTCTCCTTCTCCTTATTCTGCTTCTTCTGATTCACCCTCCAGACTTCACCTTCTCCTTCTCCTTCTTCTGCTTCTTCTGATTCACACTCCAGACTTCACCTTCTCCTTCTCCTTCTTCTACTTCTTCTGATTCACCCTCCAGACTTCACCTTCTCCTTCTCTTTCTTCTGCTTCTTCTGATTCACCCTCCAGACTTCACCTTCTCCTTCTCCTTCTTCTGATTCTTCTGATTCACCCTCCAGACTTCACCTTCTTCTTCTCCTTCTTCTGCTTCATCTGATTCACCCTCCTGACTACACCTTCTCCTTCTCCTTCTTCTACTTCTTCTGCTTCACCCTCCAGACTTCACCTTCTCCTTCTCCTTCTTCTACTTCTTCTGATTCACCCTCCAGACTTGACCTTCTCCTTCTCCTTCTTCTACTTCTTCTGATTCACCCTCCAGACTTCACCTTCTCCTTCTCCTTCTTCTGCTTCTTCTGCTTCACCGTCCTGACTTCACCTTCTCCTTCTCCATCTTCTACTTCTTCTGCTTCATCCCCCTGCCATCACCTGCTCCTTCTCCTTCTTCTGCTTCTTCTGATTCACCCTCCTAACTTCACCTTCTCCTTCTCCTTCTTCTGCTTCTTCTGATTCACCCTCCTGACTTCACCTTATCCTTCTCCTTCTTCTGCTTCTTCTGATTCACGCTCCAGACTTCACCTTCTCCTTCTCCTTCTTCTGCTTCTTCTGATTCACCCTCCAGACTTCACCTTCTCCTTCTCCTTCTTCTGCTTCTTCTGATTCACCCTCCAGACCTCACCTTCTCCTTCTCCTTCTTCTACTTCTGATTCACCCTCCAGACTTCATTTTCTCCTTCTCCTTCTTCTGCTTCTTCTGATTCACCCTCCAGACTTCACCTTCTCCTTCTCCTTCTTCTACTTCTTCTGATTCACCCTCCAGACTTCACCTTCTCCTTCTCCTTCTTCTACTTCTTCTGATTCACCCTCCAGTCTTCACCTTCTCCTTCTCCTTCTTCTGTTTCTTCTGCTTCACCCTCCAGACTTCACCTTCTCCTTCTCTTTCTTCTACTTCTTCTGATTCACCCTCCTGACTTCACCTTCTCCTTCTCCTTCTTCTACTTCTTCTGATTCATCCTTCAGACTTCACCTTCTCCTTCTCCTTTTTCTGCTTCTTCTGATTCACCCTCCAGACTTCACCTTCTCCTTCTCCTTCTTCTGCTTCTTCTGATTCACCCTCCAGACTTCACCTTCTCCTTCTCCTTCTTCTGCTTCTTCTGATTCACCCTCCAGACTTCACCTTCTCCTTCTCTTTCTTCTGCTTCTTCTGATTCACCCTCCAGACTTCACCTTCTCCTTCTCCTTCGTCTACTTCTTCTGATTCACCCTCCAGACTACACCTTCTCCTTCTCCTTCTTCTACTTCTTCTGATTCACCCTCCAGACTTCACCTTCTCCTTCTCCTTCTTCTGTTTCTTCTGATTCACCGTCCAGACTTCACCTTCTCCTTCTCCTTCTTCTACTACTTCTGATTCACCCTCCAGACTTCACCTTCTCCTTCTCCTTCTTCTACTTCTTCTGATTCACCCTCCAGACTTCATCTTCTCCTTCTCCTTCTTCTGCTTCTTCTGATTCACCCTCCAGACTTCACCTTCTCCTTCTCCTTCTTCTGCTTCTTCTGATTCACCCTCCAGACTTCACCTTCTCCTTCTCCTTCTTCTACTTCTTCTGATTCACCCTCCAGACTTCACCTTCTCCTTCTCCTTCTTCTACTTCTTCTGATTCACCCTCCAATCTTCACCTTCTCCTTCTCCTTCTTCTGTTTCTTCTGCTTCACCCTCCAGACTTCACCTTCTCCTTCTCTTTCTTCTGCTTCTTCTGATTCACCCTCCAGACTTCACCTTCTACTTCTCCTTCTTCTGATTCTTCTGATTCACCCTCCAGACTTCACCTTCTCCTTCTCCTTCTTCTGCTTCTTCTGATTCACCCTCCTGACTTCACCTTCTCCTTCTTCTTCTTCTACTTCTTCTGATTCACCCTCCTGACTTCACCTTCTCCTTCTCCTTCTTCTACTTCTTCTGCTTCACCCTCCAGACTTCACCTTCTCCTTCTCCTTCTTCTACTTCTTCTGATTCACCCTCCAGACTTCATCTTCTCCTTCTCCTTCTTCTGCTTCTTCTGATTCACCCTCCAGACTTCACCTTCTCCTTCTCCTTATTCTGCTTCTTCTGATTCACCCTCCAGACTTCACCTTCTCCTTCTCCTTATTCTGCTTCTTCTTATTCACCCTCCAGACTTCACCTTCTCCTTCTCCTTCCTCTGCTTCTTCTGATTCACCCTCCAGACTTCACCTTCTCCTTCTCCTTCTTCTGCTTCTTCTGATTCACCCTCCTGACTTCACCTTCTCCTTCTCCTTCTTCTACTTCTTCTGATTCACCCTCCTGACTTCACCTTCTCCTTCTCCTTCTTCTACTTCTTCTGCTTCACCCTCCAGACTTCACCTTTTCCTTCTCCTTCTTCTACTTCTTCTGATTCACCCTCCAGACTTCACCTTCTCCTTCTCCTTCTTCTGCTTCTTCTGATTCACCCTCCAGACTTCACCTTCTCCTTCTCCTTATTCTGCTTCTTCTGATTCACCCTCCAGACTTCATCTTCTCCTTCTCCTTCTTCTGCTTCTTCTGATTCACACTCCAGACTTCACCTTCTCCTTCTCCTTCTTCTACTTCTTCTGATTCACCCTCCAGATTTCACCTTCTCCTTCTCTTTCTTCTGCTTCTTCTGATTCACCCTCCAGACTTCACCTTCTCCTTCTCCTTATTCTACTTCTTCTGATTCACCCTCCAGACTTGACCTTCTCCTTCTCCTTCTTCTACTTCTTCTGATTCACCCTCCAGACTTCACCTTCTCCTTCTCCTTCTTCTGCTTCTTCTGCTTCACCGTCCTGACTTCACCTTCTCCTTCTCCTTCTTCTACTTCTTCTGCTTCATCCCCCTGGCATCCCCTGCTCCTTCTCCTTCTTCTGCTTCTTCTGATTCACCCTCCTAACTTCACCTTCTCCTTCTCCTTCTTCTGCTTCTTCTGATTCACCCTCCTGACTTCACCTTCTCCTTCTCCTTCTTCTGCTTCTTCTGATTCACCCTCCAGACTTCACCTTCTCCTTCTCCTTCTTCTGCTTCTTCTGATTCACCCTCCAGACTTCACCTTCTCCTTCTCCTTCTTCTGCTTCTTCTGATTCACCCTCCAGACTTCACCTTCTCCTTCTCCTTCTTCTACTTCTTCTGATTCACCCTCCAGACTTCACCTTCTCCTTCTCCTTCTTCTACTTCTTCTGATTCACCTCCAGTCTTCACCTTCTCCTTCTCCTTCTTCTGTTTCTTCTGCTTCACCCTCCAGACTTCACCTTCTCCTTCTCTTTCTTCTGCTTCTTCTGATTCACCCTTCAGACTTCACCTTCTCCTTCTCCTTCTTCTGATTCTTCTGATTCACCCTCCAGACTTCACCTTCTCCTTCTCCTTCTTCTGCTTCTTCTGATTCACCCTCCTGACTTCACCTTCTCCTTCTCCTTCTTCTACTTCTTCTGATTCACCCTCCTGACTTCACCTTCTCCTTCTCCTTCTTCTACTTCTTCTGCTTCACCCTCCAGACTTCACCTTCTCCTTCTCCTTCTTCTACTTCTTCTGATTCACCCTTCAGACTTCACCTTCTCCTTCTCCTTTTTCTGCTTCTTCTGATTCACCCTCCAGACTTCACCTTCTCCTTCTCCTTATTCTGCTTCTTCTGATTCACCCTCCAGACTTCACCTTCTCCTTCTCCTTATTCTGCTTCTTCTGATTCACCCTCCAGACTTCACCTTCTCCTTCTCCTTCCTCTGCTTCTTCTGATTCACCCTCCAGACTTCACCTTCTCCTTCTCCTTCTTCTGCTTCTTCTGATTCACCCTCCTGACTTCACCTTCTCCTTCTCCTTCTTCTACTTCTTCTGATTCACCCTCCTGACTTCACCTTCTCCTTCTCCTTCTTCTACTTCTTCTGCTTCACCCTCCAGACTTCACCTTCTCCTTCTCCTTCTTCTACTTCTTCTGATTCACCCTCCAGACTTCACCTTCTCCTTCTCCTTCTTCTGCTTCTTCTGATTCACCCTCCAGACTTCACCTTCTCCTTCTCCTTATTCTGCTTCTTCTGATTCACCCTCCAGACTTCATCTTCTCCTTCTCCTTCTTCTGCTTCTTCTGATTCACACTCCAGACTTCACCTTCTCCTTCTCCTTCTTCTACTTCTTCTGATTCACCCTCCAGATTTCACCTTCTCCTTCTCTTTCTTCTGCTTCTTCTGATTCACCCTCCAGACTTCACCTTCTCCTTCTCCTTATTCCACTTCTTCTGATTCACCCTCCAGACTTGACCTTCTCCTTCTCCTTCTTCTACTTCTTCTGATTCACCCTCCAGACTTCACCTTCTCCTTCTCCTTCTTCTGCTTCTTCTGCTTCACCGTCCTGACTTCACCTTCTCCTTCTCCTTCTTCTACTTCTTCCGCTTCATCCCCCTGGCATCCCCTGCTCCTTCTCCTTCTTCTGCTTCTTCTGATTCACCCTCCTAACTTCACCTTCTCCTTCTCCTTCTTCTGCTTCTTCTGATTCACCCTCCTGACTTCACCTTCTCCTTCTCCTTCTTCTGCTTCTTCTGATTCACCCTCCAGACTTCACCTTCTCCTTCTCCTTCTTCTGCTTCTTCTGATTCACCCTCCAGAATTCACCTTCTCCTTCTCCTTCTTCTGCTTCTTCTGATTCACCCTCCAGACCTCACCTTCTCCTTCTCCTTCTTCTACTTCTTCTGATTCACCCTCCAGACTTCATCTTCTCCTTCTCCTTCTTCTGCTTCTTCTGATTCACCCTCCAGACTTCACCTTCTCCTTCTCCTTCTTCTGCTTCTTCTGATTCACCCTCCAGACTTCACCTTCTCCTTCTCCTTCTTCTACTTCTTCTGATTCACCCTCCAGACTTCACCTTCTCCTTCTCCTTCTTCTACTTCTTCTGATTCACCCTCCAGTCTTCACCTTCTCCTTCTCCTTCTTCTGTTTCTTCTGCTTCACCCTCCAGACTTCACCTTCTCCTTCTCTTTCTTCTGCTTCTTCTGATTCACCCTTCAGACTTCACCTTCTCCTTCTCCTTCTTCTGATTCTTCTGATTCACCCTCCAGACTTCACCTTCTCCTTCTCCTTCTTCTGCTTCTTCTGATTCACCCTCCTGACTTCACCTTCTCCTTCTCCTTCTTCTACTTCTTCTGATTCACCCTCCTGACTTCACCTTCTCCTTCTCCTTCTTCTACTTCTTCTGCTTCACCCTCCAGACTTCACCTTCTCCTTCTCCTTCTTCTACTTCTTCTGATTCACCCTTCAGACTTCACCTTCTCCTTCTCCTTTTTCTGCTTCTTCTGATTCACCCTCCAGACTTCACCTTCTCCTTCTCCTTATTCTGCTTCTTCTGATTCACCCTCCAGACTTCACCTTCTCCTTCTCCTTCTTCTGCTTCTTCTGATTCACCCTCCAGACTTCACCTTCTCCTTCTCCTTCTTCTGCTTCTTCTGATTCACCCTCCAGACTTCACCTTCTCCTTCTCCTTCTTCTGCTTTTTCTGATTCACCCTCCAGACTTCACCTTCTCCTTCTCCTTCTTCTACTTCTTCTGATTCACCCTCCAGACTTCACCTTCTCCTTCTCTTTCTTCTGCTTCTTCTGATTCACCCTCCAGACTTCACCTTCTCCTTCTCCTTCTTCTGATTCTTCTGATTCACCCTCCAGACTTCACCTTCTCCTTCTCCTTCTTCTGCTTCTTCTGATTCACCCTCCTGACTTCACCTTCTCCTTCTCCTTCTTCAACTTCTTCTGATTCACCCTCCTGACTTCACCTTCTCCTTCTCCTTCTTCTACTTCTTCTGCTTCACCCTCCAGACTTCACCTTCTCCTTCTCCTTCTTCTACTTCTTCTGATTCACCCTCCAGACTTCACCTTCTCCTTCTCCTTCTTTTGCTTCTTCTGCTTCACACTCCAGACTTCACCTTCTCCTTCTTCTTCTTCTGCTTCTTCTGATTCACCCTCCTTACTTCACCTTCTCCTTCTCCTTCTTCTGCTTCTTCTGATTCACCCTCCTGACTTCACATTCTCCTTCTCCTTATTCTGCTTCTTCTGTTTCACCCTCCAGACTTCACCTTCTCCTTCTCCTTCTTCTGCTTCTTTTGATTCACCCTCCAGACTTCACCTTCTCCTTCTCCTTCTTCTGCTTCTTCTGATTCACCCTCCAGACTTCACCTTCTCCTTCTCCTTCTTCTACTTCTTCTGATTCACCCTCCAGACTTCACCTTCTCCTTCTCCTTCTTCTGCTTCTTCTGGTTCACCCTCCAGACTTCACCTTCTCCTTCTCCTTCGTCTCCTTCTTCTGATTCACCCTCCAGACTACACCTTCTCCTTCTACTTCTTCTACTTCTTCTGATTCACCCTCCAGACTTCACCTTCTCCTTCTCCTTCTTCTGTTTCTTCTGATTCACCCTCCAGACTTCACCTTCTCCTTCTCCTTCTTCTACTTCTTCTGATTCACCCTCCAGACTTCACCTTCTCCTTCTCCTTCTTCTACTTCTTCTGATTCACCCTCCAGACTTCACCTTCTCCTTCTCCTTCTTCTACTTCTTCTGCTTCTCCCTCCAGACTTCACCTTCTCCTTCTCCTTCTTCTGCTTCTTCTGATTCACCCTCCAGACTTCACCTTCTCCTTCTCTTTCTTCTGCTTCTTCTGATTCACCCTCCAGACTTCACCTTCTCCTTCTCATTCTTCTGATTCTTCTGATTCACCCTCCAGACTT
Organism: Somniosus microcephalus; assembly: GCF_052327205.1. Taxonomy (NCBI): domain Eukaryota; kingdom Metazoa; phylum Chordata; class Chondrichthyes; order Squaliformes; family Somniosidae; genus Somniosus; species Somniosus microcephalus. The sequence goes on from NW_028225369.1 coordinate 483,554, forward strand.
CACCTTCTCCTTCTCCTTCTTCTGCTTCTTCTGATTCACCCTCCTGACTTCACCTTCTCCTTCTCCTTCTTCTACTTCTTCTGATTCACCCTCCTGACTTCACCTTCTCCTTCTCCTTCTTCTACTTCTTCTGCTTCACCCTCCAGACTTCACCTTCTCCTTCTCCTTCTTCTACTTCTTCTGATTCACCCTCCAGACTTCACCTTCTCCTTCTCCTTCTTTTGCTTCTTCTGCTTCACACTCCAGACTTCACCTTCTCCTTCTCCTTCTTCTGCTTCTTCTGATTCACCCTCCTTACTTCACCTTCTCCTTCTCCTTCTTCTGCTTCTTCTGATTCACCCTCCTGACTTCACCTTCTCCTTCTCCTTATTCTGCTTCTTCTGTTTCACCCTCCAGACTTCACCTTCTCCTTCTCCTTCTTCTGCTTCTTCTGATTCACCCTCCAGACTTCACCTTCTCCTTCTCCTTCTTCTGCTTCTTCTGATTCACCCTCCAGACTTCACCTTCTCCTTCTCCTTCTTCTACTTCTTCTGATTCACCCTCCAGACTTCACCTTCTCCTTCTCCTTCTTCTGCTTCTTCTGATTCACCCTCCAGACTTCACCTTCTCCTTCTCCTTCGTCTACTTCTTCTGATTCACCCTCCAGACTACACCTTCTCCTTCTCCTTCTTCTACTTCTTCTGATTCACCCTCCAGACTTCACCTTCTCCTTCTCCTTCTTCTGTTTCTTCTGATTCACCCTCCAGACTTCACCTTCTCCTTCTCCTTCTTCTACTTCTTCTGATTCACCCCCCAGACTTCACCTTCTCCTTCTCCTTCTTCTACTTCTTCTGATTCACCCTCCAGACTTCACCTTCTCCTTCTCCTTCTTCTACTTCTTCTGCTTCTCCCTCCAGACTTCACCTTCTCCTTCTCCTTCTTCTGCTTCTTCTGATTCACCCTCCAGACTTCACCTTCTCCTTCTCCTTCTTCTACTTCTTCTGATTCACCCTCCAGACTTCACCTTCTACTTCTCCTTCTTCTACTTCTTCTGATTCACCCTCCAGACTTCACCTTCTCCTTCTCCTTCTTCTACTTCTTCCGATTCATCCTCCTGACTTCACATTCTCCTTCTCCTTCTTCTGCTTCTTCTGCTTCACCCTCCTGACTTCACCTTCTCCTTCTCCTTCTTCTACTTCTTCTGATTCACCCTCCAGACTTCATCTTCTCCTTCTCCTTCTTCTGCTTCCTCTGCTTCACCCTCCAGACTTCACCTTCTCCTTCTCCTTCTTCTGCTTCTTCTGCTTCACCCTCCTGACTTCACCTTCTCCTTCTCCTTCTTCTACTTCTTCTGTTTCACCCCCCTGACTTCACCTGCTCCTTCTCCTTCTTCTGCTTCTTCTGATTCACCCTCCTAACTTCACCTTCTCCTTCTCCTTCTTCTGCTTTTTCTGATTCACCCTCCAGACTTCACCTTCTCCTTCTCCTTCTTCTGCTTCTTCTGATTGACCCTTCAGACCTCACCTTCTCCTTCTCCTTCTTCTACTTCTTCTGATTCACCCTCCAGACTTCATCTTCTCCTTCTCCTTCTTCTGCTTCTTCTGATTCACCCTCCTGACTTCACCTTCTCCTTCTCCTTCTTCTGCTTCTTCTGATTCACCCTCCAGACTTCACCTTCTCCTTCTCCTTCTTCTACTTCTTCTGGTTCACCCTCCAGACTTCACCTTCTCCTTCTCCTTCTTCTGCTTCTTCTGATTCACCCTCCAGACTTCACCTTCTCCTTCTCCTTCGTCTACCTCTTCTGATTCACCCTCCAGACTACACCTTCTCCTTCTCCTTCTTCTACTTCTTCTGATTCACCCTCCAGACTTCACCTTCTCCTTCTCCTTCTTCTGTTTCTTCTGATTCACCCTCCAGACTTCACCTTCTCCTTCTCCTTCTTCTACTTCTTCTGATTCACCCCCCAGACTTCACCTTCTCCTTCTCCTTCTTCTACTTCTTCTGCTTCTCCCTCCAGACTTCACCTTCTCCTTCTCCTTCTTCTGCTTCTTCTGATTCACCCTCCAGACTTCACCTTCTCCTTCTCTTTCTTCTGCTTCTTCTGATTCACCCTCCAGACTTCACCTTCTCCTTCTCCTTCTTCTGATTCTTCTGATTCACCCTCCAGACTTCACCTTCTCCTTCTCCTTCTTCTGCTTCTTCTGATTCACCCTCCTGACTTCACCTTCTCCTTCTCCTTCTTCTACTTCTTCTGATTCACCCTCCTGACTTCACCTTCTCCTTCTCCTTCTTCTACTTCTTCTGCTTCACCCTCCAGACTTCACCTTCTCCTTCTCCTTCTTCTACTTCTTCTGATTCACCCTCCAGACTTCACCTTCTCCTTCTCCTTCTTTTGCTTCTTCTGCTTCACACTCCAGACTTCACCTTCTCCTTCTCCTTCTTCTGCTTCTTCTGATTCACCCTCCTTACTTCACCTTCTCCTTCTCCTTCTTCTGCTTCTTCTGATTCACCCTCCTGACTTCACCTTCTCCTTCTCCTTATTCTGCTTCTTCTGTTTCACCCTCCAGACTTCACCTTCTCCTTCTCCTTCTTCTGCTTCTTCTGATTTACCCTCCAGACTTCACCTTCTCCTTCTCCTTCTTCTGCTTCTTCTGATTCACCCTCCAGACTTCACCTTCTCCTTCTCCTTCTTCTACTTCTTCTGATTCACCCTCCAGACTTCACCTTCTCCTTCTCCTTCTTCTGCTTCTTCTGATTCACCCTCCAGACTTCACCTTCTCCTTCTCCTTCGTCTACTTCTTCTGATTCACCCTCCAGACTACACCTTCTCCTTCTCCTTCTTCTACTTCTTCTGATTCACCCTCCAGACTTCACCTTCTCCTTCTCCTTCTTCTGTTTCTTCTGATTCACCCTCCAGACTTCACCTTCTCCTTCTCCTTCTTCTACTTCTTCTGATTCACCCCCCAGACTTCACCTTCTCCTTCTCCTTCTTCTACTTCTTCTGATTCACCCTCCAGACTTCACCTTCTCCTTCTCCTTCTTCTACTTCTTCTGCTTCTCCCTCCAGACTTCACCTTCTCCTTCTCCTTCTTCTGCTTCTTCTGATTCACCCTCCAGACTTCACCTTCTCCTTCTCCTTCTTCTACTTCTTCTGATTCACCCTCCAGACTTCACCTTCTACTTCTCCTTCTTCTACTTCTTCTGATTCACCCTCCAGACTTCACCTTCTCCTTCTCCTTCTTCTACTTCTTCCGATTCACCCTCCTGACTTCACCTTCTCCTTCTCCTTCTTCTGCTTCTTCTGCTTCACCCTCCTGACTTCACCTTCTCCTTCTCCTTCTTCTACTTCTTCTGATTCACCCTCCAGACTTCATCTTCTCCTTCTCCTTCTTCTGCTTCCTCTGCTTCACCCTCCAGACTTCACCTTCTCCTTCTCCTTCTTCTGCTTCTTCTGCTTCGCCCTCCAGACATCACCTTCTCCTTCTCCTTCTTCTGCTTCTTCTGCTTCACCCTCCAGACTTCACCTTCTCCTTCTCCTTCTTCTGCTTCTTCTGCTTCACTCTCCTGACTTCACCTTCTCCTTCTCCTTCTTCTACATCTTCTGATTCACCCTCCAGACTTCACCTTCTCCTTCTCCTTCTTCTGCTTCTTCTGCTTCACCCTCCAGACTTCACCTTCTCCTTCTCCTTCTTCTGCTTCTTCTGCTGCGCCCTCCAGACTTCACCTTCCCCTTCTCCTTCTTCTGCTTCTTCTGCTTCACCCTCCTGACTTCACCTTCTCCTTCTCCTTCTTCTACTTCTTCTGTTTCACCCCCCTGACTTCACCTGCTCCTTCTCCTTCTTCTGCTTCTTCTGATTCACCCTCCTAACTTCACCTTCTCCTTCTCCTTCTTCTGCTTCTTCTGATTCACCCTCCAGACTTCACCTTCTCCTTCTCCTTCTTCTGCTTCTTCTGATTGACCCTTCAGACCTCACCTTCTCCTTCTCCTTCTTCTACTTCTTCTGATTCACCCTCCAGACTTCATCTTCTCCTTCTCCTTCTTCTGCTTCTTCTGATTCACCCTCCTGACTTCACCTTCTCCTTCTCCTTCTTCTGCTTCTTCTGATTCACCCTCCAGACTTCACCTTCTCCTTCTCCTTCTTCTACTTCTTCAGATTCACCCTCCAGACTTCACCTTCTCCTTCTCCTTCTTCTGCTTCTTCTGATTCACCCTCCAGACTTCACCTTCTCCTTCTCCTTCGTCTACTTCTTCTGATTCACCCTCCAGACTACACCTTCTCCTTCTCCTTCTTCTACTTCTTCTGATTCACCCTCCAGACTTCACCTTCTCCTTCTCCTTCTTCTGTTTCTTCTGATTCACCCTCCAGACTTCACCTTCTCCTTCTCCTTCTTCTACTTCTTCTGATTCACCCCCCAGACTTCACCTTCTCCTTCTCCTTCTTCTACTTCTTCTGATTCACCCTCCAGACTTCACCTTCTCCTTCTCCTTCTTCTACTTCTTCTGCTTCTCCCTCCAGACTTCACCTTCTCCTTCTCCTTCTTCTGCTTCTTCTGATTCACCCTCCAGACTTCACCTTCTCCTTCTCCTTCTTCTACTTCTTCTGATTCACCCTCCTGACTTCACCTTCTCCTTCTCCTTCTTCTGCTTCACCCTCCTGACTTCACCTTCTCCTTCTCCTTCTTCTACTTCTTCTGATTCACCCTCCAGACTTCACCTTCTCCTTCTCCTTCTTCTGCTTCCTCTGCTTCACCCTCCAGACTTCACCTTCTCCTTCTCCTTCTTCTGCTTCTTCTGCTTCGCCCTCCAGACATCACCTTCTCCTTCTCCTTCTTCTGCTTCTTCTGCTTCACCCTCCAGACTTCACCTTCTCCTTCTCCTTCTTCTGCTTCTTCTGCTTCACTCTCCTGACTTCACCTTCTCCTTCTCCTTCTTCTACATCTTCTGATTCACCCTCCAGACTTCACCTTCTCCTTCTCCTTCTTCTGCTTCTTCTGCTTCACCCTCCAGACTTCACCTTCTCCTTCTCCTTCTTCTGCTTCTTCTGCTGCGCCCTCCAGACTTCACCTTCTCCTTCTCCTTCTTCTGCTTCTTCTGCTTCACCCTCCTGACTTCACCTTCTCCTTCTCCTTCTTCTACTTCTTCTGTTTCAACCCCCTGACTTCACCTGCTCCTTCTCCTTCTTCTGCTTCTTCTGATTCACCCTCCTAACTTCACCTTCTCCTTCTCCTTCTTCTGCTTCTTCTGATTCACCCTCCAGACTTCACCTTCTCCTTCTCCTTCTTCTGCTTCTTCTGATTGTCCCTCCAGACCTCACCTTCTCCTTCTCCTTCTTCTACTTCTTCTGATTCACCCTCCAGACTTCATCTTCTCCTTCTCCTTCTTCTGCTTCTTCTGATTCACCCTCCAGACTTCACCTTCTCCTTCTCCTTCTTCTACTTCTTCTGATTCACCCTCCTGACTTCACCTTCTCCTTCTCCTTCTTCTGCTTCTTCTGCTTCACCCTCCAGACTTCACCTTCTCCTGCTCCTTCTTCTGCTTCTTCTGCTTCACCCTGCAGACTTCACCTTCTCCTTCTCCTTCTTCTGCTTCTTCTGCTTCACCCTCCTGATTTCACCTCCTCCTTCTCCTTCTTCTACTTCTTCTGATTCACCCTCCAGACTTCACCTTCTCCTTCTCCTTCTTCTGCTTCTTCTGCTTCACCCTCCAGACTTCACCTTCTCCTTCTCCTTCTTCTGCTTCTTCTGCTTCGCCCTCCAGACTTCACCTTCTCCTTCTCCTTCTTCTGCTTCTTCTGATTCACCCTCCAGACTTCACCTTCTCCTTCTCCTTCTTCTACTTCTTCTGATTCACCCTCCTGACTTCACCTTCTCCTTCTCCTTCTTCTGCTTCTTCTGCTTCACCCTCCAGACGTCACCTTCTCCTGCTCCTTCTTCTGATTCTACTGATTCACCCTCCAGACTTCACCTTCTCCTTCTCCTTCTTCTGCTTCTTCTGATTCACCCTCCTGACTTCACCTTCTCCTTCTCCTTCTTCTACTTCTTCTGATTCACCCTCCTGACTTCACCTTCTCCTTCTCCTTCTTCTACTTCTTCTGCTTCACCCTCCAGACTTCACCTTCTCCTTCTCCTTCTTCTACTTCTTCTGATTCACCCTCCAGACTTCACCTTCTCCTTCTCCTTCTTTTGCTTCTTCTGCTTCACACTCCAGACTTCACCTTCTCCTTCTCCTTCTTCTGCTTCTTCTGATTCACCCTCCTTACTTCACCTTCTCCTTCTTCTGCTTCTTCTGATTCACCCTCCTGACTTCACCTTCTCCTTCTCCTTATTCTGCTTCTTCTGTTTCACCCTCCAGACTTCACCTTCTCCTTCTCCTTCTTCTGCTTCTTCTGCTTCACCCTCCAGACTTCACCGTCTCCTTCTCCTTCTTCTGCTTCTTCTGATTCACCCTCCAGACTTCACCTTCTCCTTCTCCTTCTTCTGTTTCTTCTGATTCACCCTCCAGACTTCACCTTCTCCTTCTCCTTCTTCTACTTCTTCTGATTCACCCTCCAGACTTCACCTTCTCCTTCTCCTTCTTCTACTTCTTCTGATTCCCCCTCCAGACTTCACCTTCTCCTTCTCCTTCTTCTACTTCTTCTGCTTCTCCCTCCAGACTTCACCTTCTCCTTCTCCTTCTTCTGCTTCTTCTGATTCACCTTCCAGACTTCACCTTCTCCTTCTCTTTCTTCTGCTTCTTCTGATTCACCCTCCAGACTTCACCTTCTCCTTCTCCTTCTTCTGATTCTTCTGATTCACCCTCCAGACTTCACCTTCTCCTTCTCCTTCTTCTGCTTCTTCTGATTCACCCTCCTGACTTCACCTTCTCCTTCTCCTTCTTCTACTTCTTCTGATTCACCCTCCTGACTTCACCTTCTCCTTCTCCTTCTTCTACTTCTTCTGCTTCACCCTCCAGACTTCACCTTCTCCTTCTCCTTCTTCTACTTCTTCTGATTCACCCTCCAGACTTCACCTTCTCCTTCTCCTTCTTTTGCTTCTTCTGCTTCACACTCCAGACTTCACCTTCTCCTTCTCCTTCTTCTGCTTCTTCTGATTCACCCTCCTTACTTCACCTTCTCCTTCTCCTTCTTCTGCTTCTTCTGATTCACCCTCCTGACGTCACCTTCTCCTTCTCCTTATTCTGCTTCTTCTGTTTCACCCTCCAGACTTCACCTTCTCCTTCTCCTTCTACCGCTTCTTCTGATTCACCCTCCAGACTTCACCTTCTCCATCTCCTTCTTCTGCTTCTTCTGATTCACCCTCCAGACTTCCCCTTCTCCTTCTCCTTCTTCTACTTCTTCTGATTCACCCTCCAGACTTCACCTTCTCCTTCTCCTTCTTCTGTTTCTTCTGATTCACCCTCCAGACTTCACCTTCTCCTTCTCCTTCTTCTACTTCTTCTGATTCACCCTCCAGACTTCACCTTCTCCTTCTCCTTCTTCTACTTCTTCTGATTCACCCTCCAGACTTCACCTTCTCCTTCTCCTTCTTCTACTTCTTCTGCTTCTCCCTCCAGACTTCACCTTCTCCTTCTCCTTCTTCTGCTTCTTCTGATTCACCCTCCAGACTTCACCTTCTCCTTCTCCTTCTTCTACTTCTTCTGATTCACCCTCCAGACTTCACCTTCTACTTCTCCTTCTTCTACTTCTTCTGATTCACCCTCCAGACTTCACCTTCTCCTTCTCCTTCTTCTACTTCTTCCGATTCACCCTCCTGACTTCACCTTCTCCTTCTCCTTCTTCTGCTTCTTCTGCTTCACACTCCTGACTTCACCTTCTCCTTCTCCTTCTTCTACTTCTTCTGATTCACCCTCCAGACTTCACCTTCTCCTTCTCCTTCTTCTGCTTCCTCTGCTTCACCCTCCAGACTTCACCTTCTCCTTCTCCTTCTTCTGCTTCTTCTGCTTCGTCCTCCAGACATCACCTTCTTCTTCTCCTTCTTCTGCTTCTTCTGCTTCACCCTCCAGACTTCACCTTCTCCTTCTCCTTCTTCTGCTTCTTCTGCTTCACTCTCCTGACTTCACCTTCTCCTTCTCCTTCTTCTACTTCTTCTGATTCATCCTCCAGACTTCACCTTCTCCTTCTCCTTCTTCTGCTTCTTCTGCTTCACCCTCCAGACTTCACCTTCTCCTTCTCCTTCTTCTACTTCTTCTGATTCCCCCTCCAGACTTCACCTTCTCCTTCTCCTTCTTCTACTTCTTCTGCTTCTCCCTCCAGACTTCACCTTCTCCTTCTTCTGCTTCTTCTGATTCACCCTCCAGACTTCACCTTCTCCTTCTCTTTCTTCTGCTTCTTCTGATTCACCCTCCAGACTTCACCTTCTCCTTCTCCTTCTTCTGATTCTTCTGATTCACCCTCCAGACTTCACCTTCTCCTTCTCCTTCTTCTGCTTCTTCTGATTCACCCTCCTGACTTCACCTTCTCCTTCTCCTTCTTCTACTTCTTCTGATTCACCCTCCTGACTTCACCTTCTCCTTCTCCTTCTTCTACTTCTTCTGCTTCACCCTCCAGACTTCACCTTCTCCTTCTCCTTCTTCTACTTCTTCTGATTCACCCTCCAGACTTCACCTTCTCCTTCTCCTTCTTTTGCTTCTTCTGCTTCACACTCCAGACTTCACCTTCTCCTTCTCCTTCTTCTGCTTCTTCTGATTCACCCTCCTGACTTCACCTTCTCCTTCTCCTTATTCTGCTTCTTCTGATTCACCCTCCAGACTTCACCTTCTCCTTCTCCTTCTTCTGCTTCTTCTGATTCACCCTGCAGACTTCACCTTCTCCTTCTCCTTCTTCTACTTCTTCTGATTCACCCTCCAGACTTCACCTTCTCCTTCTCCTTCTTCTGTTTCTTCTGATTCACCCTCCAGACTTCACCTTCTCCTTCTCCTTCTTCTACTTCTTCTGATTCACCCTCCAGACTTCACCTTCTCCTTCTCCTTCTTCTACTTCTTCTGATTCACCCTCCAGACTTCACCTTCTCCTTCTCCTTCTTCTACTTCTTCTGCTTCTCCCTCCAGACTTCACCTTCTCCTTCTCCTTCTTCTGCTTCTTCTGATTCACCCTCCAGACTTCACCTTCTCCTTCTCCTTCTTCTACTTCTTCTGATTCACCCTCCAGACTTCACCTTCTACTTCTCCTTCTTCTACTTCTTCTGATTCACCCTCCAGACTTCACCTTCTCCTTCTCCTTCTTCTACTTCTTCCGATTCACCCTCCTGACTTCACCTTCTCCTTCTCCTTCTTCTGCTTCTTCTGCTTCACCCTCCTGACTTCACCTTCTCCTTCTCCTTCTTCTACTTCTTCTGATTCACCCTCCAGACTTCACCTTCTCCTTCTCCTTCTTCTGCTTCCTCTGCTTCACCCTCCAGACTTCACCTTCTCCTTCTCCTTCTTCTGCTTCTTCTGCTTCGCCCTCCAGACATCACCTTCTCCTTCTCCTTCTTCTGCTTCTTCTGCTTCACCCTCCAGACTTCACCTTCTCCTTCTCCTTCTTCTGCTTCTTCTGCTTCACTCTCCTGACTTCACCTTCTCCTTCTCCTTCTTCTACTTCTTCTGATTCACCCTCCAGACTTCACCTTCTCCTTCTCCTTCTTCTGCTTCTTCTGCTTCACCCTCCAGACTTCACCTTCTCCTTCTCCTTCTTCTGCTTCTTCTGCTGCGCCCTCCAGACTTCACCTTCTCCTTCTCCTTCTTCTGCTTCTTCTGCTTCACCCTCCTGACTTCACCTTCTCCTTCCCCTTCTTCTACTTCTTCTGTTTCACCCCCCTGACTTCACCTGCTCCTTCTCCTTCTTCTGCTTCTTCTGATTCACCCTCCTAACTTTACTTTCTCCTTCTCCTTCTTCTGCTTCTTCTGATTCACCCTCCTGACTTCACCTTCTCCTTCTCCTTCTTCTGCTTCTTCTAATTCACCCTCCAGACTTCACCTTCTCCTTCTCCTTCTTCTGCTTCTTCTGATTCACCCTCCAGACTTCACCTTCTCCTTCTCCTTCTTCTGCTTCTTCTGATTGACCCTCAAGACCTCAACTTCTCCTTCTCCTTCTTCTACTTCTTCTGATTCACCCTCCAGACTTCATCTTCTCCTTCTCTTTCTTCTGCTTCTTCTGATTCACCCTCCAGACTTCACTTTCTCCTTCTCCTTCTTCTGCTTCTTCTGATTCACCCTCCAGACTTCACCTTCTCCTTCTCCTTCTTCTACTTCTTCTGCTTCACCCTCCAGACTTCAGCTTCTCCTTCTCCTTCTTCTGCTTCTTCTGCTGCGCCCTCCATACTTCACCTTCTCCTTCTCCTTCTTCTACTTCTTCTGATTCACCCTCCTGACTTCACCTTCTCCTTCTCCTTCTTCTACTTCTTCTGCTTCACCCCCCTGACTTCACCTGCTCCTTCTCCTTCTTCTGCTTCTTCTGATTCACCCTCCTAACTTCACCTTCTCCTTCTCCTTCTTCTGCTTCTTCTGATTCACCCTCCTTACTTCACCTTCTCCTTCTCCTTCTTCTGCTTCTTCTGATTCACCCTCCAGACTTCACCTTCTCCTTCTCCTTCTTCTGCTTCTTCTGATTCACCCTCCAGACTTCATCTTCTCCTTCTCCTTCTTCTGCTTCTTCTGATTCACCCTCCAGACTTCACCTTCTCCTTCTCCTTCTTCTGCTTCTTCTGATTCACCCTCCAGACTTCACCTTCTCCTTCTCCTTCTTCTACTTCTTCTGATTCACCCTCCAGACTTCACCTTCTCCTTCTCCTTCTTCTACTTCTTCAGATTCACCCTCCAGTCTTCACCTTCTCCTTCTCCTTCTTCTGTTTCTTCTGCTTCACCCTCCAGACTTCACCTTCTCCTTCTCTTTCTTCTGCTTCTTCTGATTCACACTCCAGACTTCACCTTCTCCTTCTCCTTCTTCTGATTCTTCTGATTCACCCTCCAGACATCACCTTCTCCTTCTCCTTCTTCTGCTTCTTCTGATTCACCCTCCAGACTTCACCTTCTCCTTCTCCTTCTTCTGCTTCTTCTGATTCACCCTCCAGACTTCATCTTCTCCTTCTCCTTCTTCTGCTTCTTCTGATTCATCCTCCAGACTTCACCTTCTCCTTCTCCTTCTTCTGCTTCTTCTGATTCACTCTCCAGACTTCACCTTCTCCTTCTCCTTCTTCAACTTCTTCTGATTCACCCTCCAGACTTCACCTTCTCCTTCTCCTTCTTCTACTTCTTCAGATTCACCCTCCAGTCTTCACCTTCTCCTTCTCCTTCTTCTGTTTCTTCTGCTTCACCCTCCAGACTTCACCTTCTCATTCTCTTTCTTCTGCTTCTTCTGATTCACCCTTCAGACTTCACCTTCTCCTTCTCCTTCTTCTGATTCTTCTGATTCACCCTCCAGACTTCACCTTCTCCTTCTCCTTCTTCTGCTTCTTCTGATTCACCCTCCTGACTTCACCTTCTCCTTCTCCTTCTTCTCCTTCTTCTGATTCACCCTCCTGACTTCACCTTCTCCTTCTCCTTCTTCCATTTCTTCTGCTTCACCCTCCAGACTTCACCTTCCCCTTCTCCTTCTTCTACTTCTTCTGATTCACCCTCCAGACTTCAGCTTCTCCTTCTCCTTCTTTTGCTTCTTCTGCTTCACACTCCAGACTTCACCTTCTCCTTCTCCTTCTTCTGCTTCTTCTGATTCACCCTCCTTACTTCACCTTCTCCTTCTCCTTCTTAAGCTTCTTCTGATTCACCCTCCTGACTTCACCTTCTCCTTCTCCTTATTCTGCTTCTTCTGTTTCACCCTCCAGACTTCACCTTCTCCTTCTCCTTCTTCTGCTTCTTCTGATTCACCCTCCAGACTTCACCTTCACCTTCTCCTTCTTCTGCTTCTTCTGATTCACCCTCCAGACTTCACCTTCTCCTTCTCCTTCTTCTACTTCTTCTGATTCACCCTCCAGACTTCACCTTCTCCTTCTCCTTCTTCTGCTTCTTCTGATTCACCCTCCAGACTTCACCTTCTCCTTCTCCTTCGTCTCCTTCTTCTGATTCACCCTCCAGACTACACCTTCTCCTTCTCCTTCTTCTACTTCTTCTGATTCACCCTCCAGACTTCACCTTCTCCTTCTCCTTCTTCTGTTTCTTCTGATTCACCCTCCAGACTTCACCTTCTCCTTCTCCTTCTTCTACTTCTTCTGATTCACCGTCCAGACTTCACCTTCTCCTTCTTCTACTTCTTCTGATTCACCCTCCAGACTTCACCTTCTCCTTCTCCTTCTTCTACTTCTTCTGCTTCTCCCTCCAGACTTCACCTTCTCCTTCTCCTTCTTCTGCTTCTTCTGATTCACCCTCCAGACTTCACCTTCTCCTTCTCCTTCTTCTACTTCTTCTGATTCACCCTCCAGACTTCACCTTCTCCTTCTCCTTCTTCTACTTCTTCTGATTCACCCTCCAGACTTCACCTTCTCCTTCTCCTTCTTCTACTTCTTCCGATTCACCCTCCTGACTTCACCTTCTCCTTCTCCTTCTTCTGCTTCTTCTGCTTCACCCTCCAGACTTCACCTTCTCCTTCTCCTTCTTCTGCTTCTTCTGATTCGCCCTCCAGACATCACCTTCTCCTTCTCCTTCTTCTGCTTCTTCTGCTTCACCCTCCAGACTTCACCTTCTCCTTCTCCTTCTTCTGCTTCTTCTGCTTCACTCTCCTGACTTCACCTTATCCTTCTCCTTCTTCTACTTCTTCTGATTCACCCTCCAGACTTCACCTTCTCCTTCTCCTTCTTCTGCTTCTTCTGCTTCATCCTCCAGACTTCACCTTCTCCTTCTCCTTCTTCTGCTTCTTCTGCTTCGCCCTCCAGACATCACCTTCTCCTTCTCCTTCTTCTGCTTCTTCTGCTTCACCCTCCAGACTTCACCTTCTCCTTCTCCTTCTTCTGCTTCTTCTGCTTCACTCTCCTGACTTCACCTTCTCCTTCACCTTCTTCTACTTCTTCTGATTCACCCTCCAGACTTCACCTTCTCCTTCTCCTTCTTCTGCTTCTTCTGCTTCACCCTCCAGACTTCACCTTCTCCTTCTCCTTCTTCTGCTTCTTCTGCTGCGCCCTCCAGACTTCACCTTCTCCTTCTCCTTCTTCTGCTTCTTCTGCTTCACCCTCCTGACTTCACCTTCTCCTTCTCCTTCTTCTACGTCTTCTGCTTCACCCCCCTGACTTCACCTGCTCCTTCTCCTTCTTCTGCTTCTTCTGATTCACCCTCCTAACTTTACCTTCTCCTTCTCCTTCTTCTGCTTCTTCTGATTCACCCTCCTGACTTCACCTTCTCCTTCTCCTTCTTCTGCTTCTTCTAATTCACCCTCCAGACTTCACCTTCTCCTTCTCCTTCTTCTGCTTCTTCTGATTCACCCTCCAGACTTCACCTTCTCCTTCTCCTTCTTCTGCTTCTTCTGATTGACCCTCCAGACCTCACCTTCTCCTTCTCCTTCTTCTACTTCTTCTGATTCACCCTCCAGACTTCATCTTCTCCTTCTCCTTCTTCTGCTTCTTCTGATTCACCCTCCAGACTTCACCTTCTCCTTCTCCTTCTTCTGCTTCTTCTGATTGACCCTCAAGACCTCAACTTCTCCTTCTCCTTCTTCTACTTCTTCTGATTCACCCTCCAGACTTCATCTTCTCCTTCTCTTTCTTCTGCTTCTTCTGATTCACCCTCCAGACTTCACTTTCTCCTTCTCCTTCTTCTGCTTCTTCTGATTCACCCTCCAGACTTCACCTTCTCCTTCTCCTTCTTCTACTTCTTCTGCTTCACCCTCCAGACTTCAGCTTCTCCTTCTCCTTCTTCTGCTTCTTCTGCTGCGCCCTCCATACTTCACCTTCTCCTTCTCCTTCTTCTACTTCTTCTGATTCACCCTCCTGACTTCACCTTCTCCTTCTCCTTCTTCTACTTCTTCTGCTTCACCCCCCTGACTTCACCTGCTCCTTCTCCTTCTTCTGCTTCTTCTGATTCACCCTCCTAACTTCACCTTCTCCTTCTCCTTCTTCTGCTTCTTCTGATTCACCCTCCTGACTTCACCTTCTCCTTCTCCTTCTTCTGCTTCTTCTGATTCACCCTCCAGACTTCACCTTCTCCTTCTCCTTCTTCTGCTTCTTCTGATTCACCCTCCAGACTTCATCTTCTCCTTCTCCTTCTTCTGCTTCTTCTGATTCACCCTCCAGACTTCACCTTCTCCTTCTCCTTCTTCTGCTTCTTCTGATTCACCCTCCAGACTTCACCTTCTCCTTCTCCTTCTTCTACTTCTTCTGATTCACCCTCCAGACTTCACCTTCTCCTTCTCCTTCTTCTACTTCTTCAGATTCACCCTCCAGTCTTCACCTTCTCCTTCTCCTTCTTCTGTTTCTTCTGCTTCACCCTCCAGACTTCACCTTCTCCTTCTCTTTCTTCTGCTTCTTCTGATTCACACTCCAGACTTCACCTTCTCCTTCTCCTTCTTCTGATTCTTCTGATTCACCCTCCAGACATCACCTTCTCCTTCTCCTTCTTCTGCTTCTTCTGATTCACCCTCCAGACTTCACCTTCTCCTTCTCCTTCTTCTGATTCTTCTGATTCACCCTCCAGACTTCATCTTCTCCTTCTCCTTCTTCTGCTTCTTCTGATTCATCCTCCAGACTTCACCTTCTCCTTCTCCTTCTTCTGCTTCTTCTGATTCACTCTCCAGACTTCACCTTCTCCTTCTCCTTCTTCAACTTCTTCTGATTCACCCTCCAGACTTCACCTTCTCCTTCTCCTTCTTCTACTTCTTCAGATTCACCCTCCAGTCTTCACCTTCTCCTTCTCCTTCTTCTGTTTCTTCTGCTTCACCCTCCAGACTTCACCTTCTCATTCTCTTTCTTCTGCTTCTTCTGATTCACCCTTCAGACTTCACCTTCTCCTTCTCCTTCTTCTGATTCTTCTGATTCACCCTCCAGACTTCACCTTCTCCTTCTCCTTCTTCTGCTTCTTCTGATTCACCCTCCTGACTTCACCTTCTCCTTCTCCTTCTTCTCCTTCTTCTGATTCACCCTCCTGACTTCACCTTCTCCTTCTCCTTCTTCTATTTCTTCTGCTTCACCCTCCAGACTTCACCTTCCCCTTCTCCTTCTTCTACTTCTTCTGATTCACCCTCCAGACTTCAGCTTCTCCTTCTCCTTCTTTTGCTTCTTCTGCTTCACACTCCAGACTTCACCTTCTCCTTCTCCTTCTTCTGCTTCTTCTGATTCACCCTCCTTACTTCACCTTCTCCTTCTCCTTCTTCTGCTTCTTCTGATTCACCCTCCTGACTTCACCTTCTCCTTCTCCTTATTCTGCTTCTTCTGTTTCACCCTCCAGACTTCACCTTCTCTTCTCCTTCTTCTGCTTCTTCTGATTCACCCTCCAGACTTCACCTT
The DNA here is from genome assembly GCF_052327205.1 of Somniosus microcephalus. NCBI lineage: Eukaryota > Metazoa > Chordata > Chondrichthyes > Squaliformes > Somniosidae > Somniosus > Somniosus microcephalus. The sequence continues at coordinate 498,932 of NW_028225369.1, forward strand.
CTCCTTCTCCTTCTTCTGCTTCTTCTGATTCACCCTCCAGACTTCACCTTCTCCTTCTCCTTCTTCTACTTCTTCTGATTCACCCTCCAGACTTCACCTTCTCCTTCTCCTTCTTCTGCTTCTTCTGATTCACCCTCCAGACTTCACCTTCTCCTTCTCCTTCGTCTCCTTCTTCTGATTCACCCTCCAGACTACACCTTCTCCTTCTCCTTCTTCTACTTCTTCTGATTCACCCTCCAGACTTCACCTTCTCCTTCTCCTTCTTCTGTTTCTTCTGATTCACCCTCCAGACTTCACCTTCTCCTTCTCCTTCTTCTACTTCTTCTGATTCACCCTCCAGACTTCACCTTCTCCTTCTTCTACTTCTTCTGATTCACCCTCCAGACTTCACCTTCTCCTTCTCCTTCTTCTACTTCTTCTGCTTCTCCCTCCAGACTTCACCTTCTCCTTCTCCTTCTTCTGCTTCTTCTGATTCACCCTCCAGACTTCACCTTCTCCTTCTCCTTCTTCTACTTCTTCTGATTCACCCTCCAGACTTCACCTTCTCCTTCTCCTTCTTCTACTTCTTCTGATTCACCCTCCAGACTTCACCTTCTCCTTCTCCTTCTTCTACTTCTTCCGATTCACCCTCCTGACTTCACCTTCTCCTTCTCCTTCTTCTGCTTCTTCTGCTTCACCCTCCTGACTTCACCTTCTCCTTCTCCTTCTTCTACTTCTTCTGATTCACCCTCCAGACTTCACCTTCTCCTTCTCCTTCTTCTGCTTCTTCTGCTTCACCCTCCAGACTTCACCTTCTCCTTCTCCTTCTTCTGCTTCTTCTGATTCGCCCTCCAGACATCACCTTCTCCTTCTCCTTCTTCTGCTTCTTCTGCTTCACCCTCCAGACTTCACCTTCTCCTTCTCCTTCTTCTGCTTCTTCTGCTTCACTCTCCTGACTTCACCTTATCCTTCTCCTTCTTCTACTTCTTCTGATTCACCCTCCAGACTTCACCTTCTCCTTCTCCTTCTTCTGCTTCTTCTGCTTCATCCTCCAGACTTCACCTTCTCCTTCTCCTTCTTCTGCTTCTTCTGCTTCGCCCTCCAGACATCACCTTCTCCTTCTCCTTCTTCTGCTTCTTCTGCTTCACCCTCCAGACTTCACCTTCTCCTTCTCCTTCTTCTGCTTCTTCTGCTTCACTCTCCTGACTTCACCTTCTCCTTCACCTTCTTCTACTTCTTCTGATTCACCCTCCAGACTTCACCTTCTCCTTCTCCTTCTTCTGCTTCTTCTGCTTCACCCTCCAGACTTCACCTTCTCCTTCTCCTTCTTCTGCTTCTTCTGCTGCGCCCTCCAGACTTCACCTTCTCCTTCTCCTTCTTCTGCTTCTTCTGCTTCACCCTCCTGACTTCACCTTCTCCTTCTCCTTCTTCTACGTCTTCTGCTTCACCCCCCTGACTTCACCTGCTCCTTCTCCTTCTTCTGCTTCTTCTGATTCACCCTCCTAACTTTACCTTCTCCTTCTTCTGCTTCTTCTGATTCACCCTCCTGACTTCACCTTCTCCTTCTCCTTCTTCTGCTTCTTCTAATTCACCCTCCAGACTTCACCTTCTCCTTCTCCTTCTTCTGCTTCTTCTGATTCACCCTCCAGACTTCACCTTCTCCTTCTCCTTCTTCTGCTTCTTCTGATTGACCCTCCAGACCTCACCTTCTCCTTCTCCTTCTTCTACTTCTTCTGATTCACCCTCCAGACTTCATCTTCTCCTTCTCCTTCTTCTGCTTCTTCTGATTCACCCTCCAGACTTCACCTTCTCCTTCTCCTTCTTCTGCTTCTTCTGATTCACCCTCCAGACTTCACCTTCTCCTTCTCCTTCTTCTACTTCTTCTGATTCACCCTCCTGACTTCACCTTCTCCTTCTCCTTCTTCTGCTTCTTCTGCTTCACCCTCCAGACTTCACCTTCTCCTGCTCCTTCTTCTGCTTCTTCTGCTTCACCCTCCAGACTTCACCTTCTCCTTCTCCTTCTTCTGCTTCTTCTGCTTCACCCTCCTGACTTCATCTTCTCCTCCTCCTTCTTCTACTTCTTCTGATTCACCCTCCAGACTTCACCTTCTCCTTCTCCTTCTTCTGCTTCTTCTGCTTCACCCTCCAGACTTCACCTTCTCCTTCTCCTTCTTCTGCTTCTTCTGCTTCGCCCTCCAGACTTCACCTTCTCCTTCTCCATCTTCTGCTTCTTCTGCTTCACTCTCCTGACTTCACCTTCTCCTTCTCCTTCTTCTACTTCTTCTGATTCACCCTCCAGACTTCACCTTCTCCTTCTCCTTCTTCTGCTTCTTCTGCTTCACCCTCCAGACTTCAGCTTCTCCTTCTCCTTCTTCTGCTTCTTCTGCTGCGCCCTCCAGACTTCACCTTCTCCTTCTCCTTCTTCTGCTTCTTCTGCTTCACCGTCCTGACTTCACCTTCTCCTTCTCCTTCTTCTACTTCTTCTGCTTCACCCCCCTGACTTCACCTGCTCCTTCTCCTTCTTCTGCTTCTTCTGATTCACCCTCCTAACTACACCTTCTCCTTCTCCTTCTTCTGCTTCTTCTGATTCACCCTCCTGACTTCACCTCCTCCTTCTCCTTCTTCTGCTTCTTCTGATTCACCCTCCAGACTTCACCTTCTCCTTCTCCTTCTTCTGCTTCTTCTGATTCACCCTCCAGACTTCACCTTCTCCTTCTCCTTCTTCTGCTTCTTCTGATTCACCCTCCAGACTTCATCTTCTCCTTCTCCTTCTTCTGCTTCTTCTGATTCACCCTCCAGACTTCACCTTCTCCTTCTCCTTCTTCTGCTTCTTCTGATTCACCCTCCAGACTTCACCTTCTCCTTCTCCTTCTTCTACTTCTTCTGATTCACCCTCCAGACTTCACCTTCTCCTTCTCCTTCTTATACTTCTTCAGATTCACCTGCAATTTTAGGACACTGAGTAGCGTCGTGGAACAAAGTGATCTTGGAGAGCATGTCCACAGATCCCTGAAGGTAACAGGTCGGGTAGATAATGTTGTTAAGAAGGCATACGAAATGTTAGACTTTATTATCCGTGGCTTAGAATATAAGAGCGGGGGAGGTGGTGGGGTTTATGCTTCAACTGTATAAAACACTATTTTGGCCTCGGCTAGAGTACTGCCTGCAGTTCTGGTCACCACATTAGAGGAAAGATGTGATTGCACTAGAGAGGGTGCAGAGGAGATTTACAAAGATGTTGCCGGGAGGAGAGAATCTTCGCTATGGGGAAAGACTGGATAGGCTGGGTCTGTTTTCCTTGGGACAGAGGAGGCTGAGGGGAGACCTTATCGAAGTGTATAAAATTATAAGTGCCTCGATAAATTGGATAGAAAGGATCTATTTCCCTCAGCAGCGCGGTCAGAAACCAGGGGGCGCAGATTTAAAGTAATCGGAGGAAGCTTTAGAGGGGATTCGAGGGGACATTTCTTCACCCAGATGGCTGTGGGGGTCTGAAACCTACTGCCTGAAAGGCTGGTATAGGCGGGAACCCGAACTACATTTTAAAATTACTTGTACCAAGATCTGGGAAGTGGGATTGGGCAGGATAGTTCTTTGTTGGCCGGCGCAGACAGAATGGGTGAAATGGCCTCCTTCCCTGCTGTAACTTTCTATGTTTCTAGGGTTCTATGAGACGTGGGGGAGATGGCCGAGGATTGGAAAGTACCAAATGTGACGGCGTGTTTCAAGAGATGGTGTAAGGGCAATCCAAGTAACTACAGGCCGGTCAGTTTAACATCAGGGATGGGTCAAATGTTAGAAACAATAATCGAGGAAGAAATTAACGGGCGCTCGGTGAGGTTTAAGCTAATTCAGGAAAGCCAACACGGATTTGTAAAAGGCAGATCTTGTTTGACTGATCGAATTGAATGTTTTGAGGAAGTGATGGTGAAGATCGACGAAAGGAATTGGAATGGATACTGCCTGTATGCGTTTTAGGAAGGCGTTTGACAAAGTACCGCGTAGAAGGCTGGTTAACCAAATCGAGGTTCGTGGACTAGGTGGATCAGTGGCATCTTGGGTATGGAATTGGCTTAATGACAGAAAACAGCGAGTTTTATCAAATGGCTGCTTTTCAGACTGGAGGATGGTAGACAGTGGTGTTCCCCGGTAGTCAGTGACGGGGCCACTGCTTTTTTGATACATTTAAATGACCTGGATATTGGAATACAAAGTAAAATTCCTCAATTTGTCGATAACACCAAATTTGTGGCAAAGAGTGAGGATGATACCAATCGACTGCAACAGGGCATAGAAAAGCTCGCAGAGTGGGAACACAAGCGACTGATGGAATTTAACTCCGAGACGAGGGTCCTCGATTTAAATAAAGGAAACTACAATGGTCTGAGTTGCGAGTTGGGTAGGATTGATTGGGGAATGGCACTCAAAGGGTTGACGGTGGATAGGCAATGGCAAACATTCAAAGACCGAATGGATGAGCTACATCATTTGTTCATTTAGGCTGAAGGGATCGAGGGATATCGGGGAGAAGGCAGGGACAGGGACTGAATTTGGATGATCATCCATGATCTCATTAAATGGCGGAGCAGGCTCGAGGGGCCGAATGGCCTACTCCTGCTCCTGTCTTCTATATTTCTATGTTTTACCAGCATAAGAGTTCAAAAAATTAAAACATTTTTTTCACTCATTTATAATTTTAAAATGCTTTAAAAATAAAAGTAAGCTTTTTTCAAAACATAAAGTTTTTGTTTAAGATAATTAATTTAATGTAAATGTCACTAATTTTAAATATGTGAGTTTAAAAACAATCTTTAATGTTTCAGTGTGTTTTGGAGTGATCCCTATTCATTGTTTTTGTCCCTGGGATACGGAGACCTCTGCACACACACACCAGGAGAGCCCCAGGAGAGGAAATGTTAAGACCTACGGAGCCGGCGGATAATTTCGTCGATGTTTCCCAGATCGGAGGCATCCGTACACAGGAAGCATCCGAACGAAAATTCCGGGCAATTATGTTCTAGACACAAAAAGGGGGCAAGCCACGTTAGATTTATTACGGAGCAGATTTAGTTAACAGCCTAATTTTGCGTAAACATCTATCCAATCCACGGTGGCATAGTGGTTAGCACTGTTGCCTCATGGCGCCAGGGACCCGGGTTCGAATCCGGCCTCGGGTGACTGTCTGTGTGGAGTTTGCACATTCTCCCCGTGTTTGCGTGGGTTTTCTCCGGGTGCTCCGGTTTCCTCCCACAGTCCAAAGATGTGCGGGTTAGGTTGATTGTGTAGTGTATGTAACCGTTCCACTTTTAAGGGAACTATTTTAAGGGTTGCACTACTTTATCTTGGCTGCTGTATACTGTAATACCGGTGGTGACCACACCGGTATATAAGTGCTGTGTAATGATTTATTGGGCAGTTCCGCCCTGACCTTCGACTAGTAAAGACCTGTTAAAATTTACTCTTGTGGTCTGTGTAATAATTCTCATTATAACACACAGACTTAACAGTGGCAACGAGTACGATCTTACCCTGCGGCAGAGATATATCCAAGGCAGTTTAACGGGCGTCGAGAAGAAGCATCCGCCCTCATCACCCTGCTGAGAAAAGACTCGGGTCTGCAGAGCAAAGGAAGAATTCTGACACGAAGCCTTCCATCAGCAACAGGCAGTGATCATCCCTTCTATCACGGCGGTGGGTAAGCCGATCAGCGACGAGCAGCAAGTCGGCCACGTTGGCTGTGAAGTAGGGGAGGGAAAGACGGAGGATATAAGGGCGGAGAACTCGACCACGGCCGGGGAAAAGAGCCGGACAGAAGTCGGGGCCAGAGGTGCTGAGACAGGGGCAGCGTAAGGCACGGAAGCCGCGGTGAATGCAAATGCAGCCGGTGTGAGAGACCGGGCTGCAAGCGGTCTGGGAGACGCAACAGCGTCGAGAGAGAGCTCGACCGCGACCGGTGAAAAAGGCCGGGCAGCTACCGAGGCCGCGAGGCGCAGCGACAGGGACAGCGTAAGGCACGGGAGAAAATAAAAAAACCGCGGAGAACTCAGCCGCAGCCGGGTGGGGAAAGGACCGGACTGCAAGAGGGGCTGGGAGGCACGATTCGAGAACCGCTGGGGAGGGCGAACGCAGCAATACGGCAATCGCCATCACAGCCAGCGGGGGAGAAAGGCAAACGCGGGAAGCCGCCATTTTCGTAGGCGGGGGAAGAAGACAAGCGCGGGAAACCGCCATTTTGAAAAAAAAAGAAAAATTTCTTTTTGTTTCTCAAGAAGATTGCGAGGATGCCTAAGCGTGGTAACATCAACGATTTCGATCGCGATGTTGAAGATTGGGCCACGTATGTAGAACGCATAGAGATATATTGTAAGGCAAATAAAATATCAAATGAAGATAAAGCACTAACCTTACTAAACTCAATGGGTGCGAAGACATACAGGCTATTGAAGCATCTTCTAGCACCAGCTAAACCGGTGGATCAGACTTTCGCTAATATTGTTGCTGTCCTGAAGAATCATTTGAACCCCACACCGCTGATGTTAGCGGAACGATTTAAATTTTATGCGAGAACGCAACTGAAAGAGGAAAGCAACGCAGAGTATTTAATTGAACTGCGTAAGCTAGCGAAATACTGTCAGTTTGGGGAAAGACTGACAGAGGCACTGAGAGACAAATTCGTGTGTGGATTGTCGAAAGAAGGAACACAAATGCGGCTGCTTGAAGAGGATGATCTTACACTTGATAAGGCTGTCACTATTGCAGCATCGCACGAAGCCGCAGCGAGAGGCACTGCAGAAATGCAGCTGAAGGCAGCGGTACTCAGCGTAGATCAAATGGCTTTGGGTACAGCGAAATGTTATCGTTGTGGGAAGACAACACACGATCAGAACCAATGCTGGTTTAAAAACCAGGAATGTAGAAAATGTGGCAAGCTTGGTCACATAGCTAAAGTATGCCGGTCAGGAAAGAAGACCAGCAACAAAAGGTCACCGCAGGAAAAGTGCAGAAAGGTACATAAGGTGGCTGAGAAGAGTTCGGATGAACAGAATTCGGATTCAGACTCCAACAGCAAGGAACTGGGTAGTCTGAGAATTCACAATGTGAGTAAGGAAGCTGACCGACAAACTATCTGGGTCACACTTCAGATAGCAGGAGTCCAGGTGAAGATGGAATTGGACACCGGATCGGCGTTGACGGTCATGAATAAGCAAGATTACAAAAGGTTATTCACACATATTCCCCTACGGGATACGGAGATAGTATTGCAGACATACACGGGGCAAAGAGTATACCCCATCGGAAAGATAAAAGTCAAGGTGGTACACAAGGGCAAAGAACACCAAGGAATGGACATATATGTACTACCTGAGGGAGGTCCACCACTTCTGGGATGGGAGTGGATCAGGAAAGTAAATATGGACTGGCACTCCCTAAAAGTAAAAACGGGAGATTCCGGAAAAAAAAAAGATGTCAAACCTGCACGATTGTCCAGAATATTGGATGAGGGCATATGCAGCAGTGACAGTGACAAAGCAGAGAGTGAGAACTCGGTGAAGACAATCAGCTCAGACTCTGGAACTGATGATGGTAAGGCCAGCCCATGTGCAAAAGACAAGTCTAAAATGGACTTGCAGACTAATGGTGGAAAAACGAAGGAGTGTATAAATGCTTCAGGAGAGAACAAAGTATCAGAACAGAATTCCACTGAACAACAACAACATAGTTTGACAGAGAATTCTGAGTCTGTCCAGTCTACAGACATGCACATTTCTGAGGAACACCGGGCTCGAACTCAACTCAATTTCAAACTACAACAGCAATTAGAACAAATGATTCGCCGTTTTGAGCAAGAGATGAATGCAAAGAAAAAGTTCTTTGACACGGAGTTGGAGAATCTGGGAAGACAGCAGAAGCAGCTGATTGAGAAAATGGATCAGGAACACACAAACCGTCTGCGCGATGAGGCCAAACGAATCAAAGCTGAGGAAGAAAGGGAATATGTCAAATTCATCGATCAGTTGAAAGCTAAGAAGAAAGAGCACCCTTTTGTGAGCAGTGTCAGCAGTAATAAGCCACTCAGGGAATTGGTGGCAGAGGCAAAAGCTGAAGTGATGGAGGAAATAGAAGACAATAGAGAAGAAGCCGAAGATGATGACTCATCTGAACCATTATCACCCCTACCAGGTCACGCAGGTGGTCCCTCCGAACTGAGCCAAATCAGTCTGGAAGCAGAAAAACTTCCCAAGGTACTCGAGCCTTTAGAAGTCAACAATGCTGGTTCTGAAGTTACGAAAGTTCAAGCTGTTAAGTTCAGTGAAGGACTATTAGATGAGTCACCCCAGCAACGAGAACCTACTACACCACTGAAAACTACTACACCACCGAGGCGTTAGCCGGACCGAGTCAGGAAGCCTCCAGAGAGACTGAATCTGTGAACTGTTTTTACATGAAGTTGTGTATATATGTTATGATGTTATGTTTAATGGGGAATATATACTGTTAAGCTAAAAAGGGAGGATTGTAGTGTATGTAACCGTTCCACCTTTAAGAGAACTATTTTAAGGGGTGCACTACTTTATCTTGGCTGCTGTATACTGTAATACCGGTGGTGACCACACCGGTATATAAGTGCTGTGTAATGATTTATTGGGCAGTTCCGCCCTGACCTTCGACTAGTAAAGACCTGTTAAAAAGTTACTCTTGTGGTCTGTGTAATAATTCTCATTATAACACACAGACTTAACAGATTGGCTATGATAAATTGACCCTTAGTGTTAGGGGGATTAAAATGTGTGGGGTTACGGAGATAGGGTGGAATATGTGTTGGTGTAGGGGTTACGGGGATCGGGTGGGATATGTGTCGGTGCAGGCTCGATGGGCCGAAAATAGCCTCTATCTGCACTGTGGGGTTTCTGTGATTCTGTGATAACATGATCGAGTTCCACGTAGCTTTTGAATGGAAGAAAGGCGAATCAGCTATTAAGGTTTTCGATTAAGGAAAGACAATCTTCAACAGGACTGTCCACAGTAAACTGGGCTAATCTCTTAATGGGTAAATCTACAGAAGATCAGTGGAAGATGTCCAAAAAAAATGTTAATGTGTTATAAACACCAGGTTATAACCCTGAGGGGCAAGAGTTCTACTGGCCAAAACAATGTCACGGACCAGTACAAAGGTAAGGGACAGCATAAAACGAAATAAAAAATGCATACAAAAATGAAAAAAATGGCACAGATCCTGGCGAATGGGAAAGATACAAAGAACATCAAAGGATCACAAAACAGATAGCAAGAGTTGCAAAAATGGAGCACGAAACGACACTTGCAAGGGATATCAGAATCAATGAGAAGAATTTTTAAATGACATTTGGGGAAAGGGGGAAGTCAGGAGCAATGTTGGCCCCTTCAAAACTGAACGCGGTGATATTGTTAATGATAACAAGAAAATGGTAGACATTTTGAATAATTACTTGGTGTCATTATTTACAGCAGCAGAAGTGGACAGCATGCCGGAAATCCCAAGGAATGTAATATTGAATCAGTGACAGGGACTCAATCAAATTAACGTAAGCAAAATAACAATAAGAAGAAAATAATTGCAGTAACGAGTGACAAATCCCCAGGGCCAGTTCGTTTCCATCCCAGGGGTTTAAAGGAAATAGGTGAGCACATTGCAGATGTCCCAACGATAAACTTCCAAAGTTCTGTAGATTCAGTAACTGTTCCTTCAGATTGGAATATTGTGCGTGTCTCTCTGCTGTTGACCAATGGTGAGAGAGGGAAAACAGGGAATCATAGATCAGTTAGCCTAACGACTGTTGTTGGGAAATTGCTAGAATGTATAATTAAGGAGAGAGTGATTGAACACCTCAATGTTGCAGTTGATCAGAGAGAGGCAGCATAGGTTTGTGAACGGCAGGTTATGTCTGACAAACCTGACTGAATTATTTGAAGAGGTGACTGAAGCATTCGACGGGGGAATGTCGACGGATGTTATTTATATCGCCCTCCAGTAGGCATTTGATGAAGTTCCACATAAGATACGGTTACCTGAGGCAGACACCCGTGGAATTGAGGGCAAATTAATGACCTGGTTAGGAGACAGTGTAGGGATAATGGTCGGCACTCTAACGGGCAGGATGTGGCCAGTGGTGTCCCGCAGGGATCTGTGTTGCAGCCTTAACTTTTAAATAAGACTGCCTCAAATTCCTGTTTTCATAAGCGCTGAATAATTTTAAACAGTCTGTAAACTGAGAGGGAATGACAAGTCAGCTAATGCAAAACACAAAAAACTTAATGTTTGGACCATGTTGGTACATCTTTCCGACCGACACTGAAAGTGATTGGTTAATTAATGGCGAACACAGGAATTTCTCTCTTCGTTTTAGCGTTTAGCGATTTTGCATAATTAATACCAAAACTGTTTTGTCAAAGCTGATTTGCTGACCGCAGTTCCCTTCTGAGTTTGGGCTTCGCTCCCCCGGAGCGCTGTGGAGTCGGACTTATTGACTGTAGTCGAGGTGGAGATAGACCGATATTTGAGCTTCGGGGGAGCCCCGCGTTATGGCGAACAGGCGGGAAAGTGGAGTTGAGGCGAAGGTCAGATCAGCCGTGACCATCTTGAACGGCGGAGCAGGCTCGAGGGGCCGAATGGTTAACTGCTGCGGCTATTTCTTAGGTTGTTATGCTGACATTTTAAAAATGCCCCGGTGGTTTCCGCAGTATGACCGTTATCATATTTGTCTGACGTGGGAAAGGTCCGCGGTACCAAACCGACGAGAACATGTTGAAACGCCCTCCGTTAAAAATGAGTCAAAGACGACACAAAGCTGGGCGGGAGGGTAAGCTGCGAGGAGGATGTCGCGAAACTCCAGTACAATTTGGACAGTTTGGGTGATTGGGCAGAAACGTGGCGAACGCACTGTGACGTGGATAAATGTGAGGTTATCCACTTTGATGGCAAAAACAGGAAGGCGGATTATTATTTGAACGGCAACAGATTGGGAGAAGGGGAAGTGCAAAGAGACCTGGGTGTTCTTGTGCACCGGTCGCTGAAGGAAGGCGTGCAGGTGCAGCAGGCGTTCGAGAAGGCAAATGGTGCATTGGCCTTCGTAGCGAGAGGGTTCGAGTACAGGAGCGAGGATGTCTTGCTAGGGTTGTGCGGGGCCTCGGTGAGACCGTGCCTCGAGTATTGTGTGCAGTTTTGGCCGCCTTGCCCGAGGAAGGACGTTCTTGCCGTAAAAGGAGTGCGGCGCAGATTCACCAGGCTGACACCTGGGACGGCAGGAATGGCGTACGAGGAGAGATTCACAGAAATCACAGAAACCCCACAGTGCACTATGGAGGCCATTTCGGCCCATCGAGCCTGCACCGACACATATCCCACCCGATCCCCGTAACCCCTACACCAACACATATCCCACCCTATCCCCGTAACCCCACGTATTTAATCCCCCTAACACTAAGGGTCAATTTATCATAGCCAATCAACCTAACCCGCACATCTTTGGACTGTGGGAGGAAACCGGAGCACCCGGAGAAAACCCACGCAATCACGGGGAGAATGTGCAAACTCCACACAGACAGTCACCCGAGGCCGGATTCGAACCCGGGTCCCTGGCGCTGTGAGGCAACAGTGCTAACCACGATGCCACCGATTGGTTCGATTGGGATTATACTCACTGGAGTTTAGAAGATTGAGAGGGGATCTCATCGAAACCTATAAAATTCTGTCAGGCCTGGACAGACTAGGTGCAGGAAGAATGTTCCCGGTGGCCGGGGAGTCCAGAACCAGGGGTCGCGGTCTAATGATAAGGGGTAAGCCATTTAGGACCGAAATGAGGAGGAACTTCTTCACCCAGAGAGATATCTGTACACTGACTGGTGTCTCTCGGTCCCTCTCTCTCAGGGAGATATCTGTCCACTGACCAGTGTCTCTCGGTCCCTCTCCCTGAGGGAGATATCTGTCCACTGACCGGTGTCTCTCGGCCCCTCTCTCTCTCGGGGAGATATCTGTACACTGACCGGTGTCTCTCGGTCCCTCTCTCTCGGGGAGATATCTGTATGCTGACCGGTGTCTCTCGGTCACTCTCCCTCTTGGGGAGATATCTGGACACTGACCGGTGTCTCTCGGTCCCTCTCTCTCTCAGGAAGATATCTGTCCGCTGACCGGTGTCTCTCGGTCCCTCTCTCTCTCTCAGGGAGATATCTGTCCACTGACCGGTGTCTCTCGGTCCCTCTCTCTCAGGGAGATATCTGTCCACTGACCGGTGTCTCTCGGTCCCTCTCTCTCAGGGAGATATCTGTCCACTGACCGGTGTCTCTCGGTCCCTCTCTCTCAGTGAGATATCTGTACACTGACTGGTGTCTCTCGGTCCCTCTCCCTGAGGGAGATATCTGTCCACTGACCGGTGTCTCTCGGCCCCTCTCTCTCTCGGGGAGATATCTGTACACTGACCGGTGTCTCTCGGTCCCTCTCTCTCGGGGAGATATCTGTACGCTGACCGGTGTCTCTCGGTCACTCTCCCTCTTGGGGAGATATCTGGACACTGACCGGTGTCTCTCGGTCCCTCTCTCTCTCAGGAAGATATCTGTCCGCTGACCGGTGTCTCTCGGTCCCTCTCTCTCTCTCAGGGAGATATCTGTCCACTGACCGGTGTCTCTCAGTCGCTCTCTCTCAGGGAGATATCTGTCCGCTGACTAGGGTCTCTCGGCCGCTCTCTCTCGGGGAGATATCTGTCCACTGACTGGTGTCTCTCAGTCCCTCTCTCCCTCAGGGAGATATCTGTACACTGACCGGTGTCTCTCAGTTCCCTCTCTGCCAGGGAGATATCTGTCCACCGACTGGTGTCTCTCGGTCCCTCTCCCTCGGGGAGATATCTGTACACTGACCGGTGTCTCTCGGTCCCCTCTCTGCCAGGGAGATATCTGTACACTGATTGGTGTCTCTCAGTCCCCCTCTCTCTCGGGGAGATATCTGTCCACTGACCGATGTCTCTCGGTCCCTCTCTCTCAGGGAGACATCCGTCCGCTGACTGGGGTCTCTCGGCCCCTCTCTGCCAGGGAGATATCTGTCCACTGACCGGTGTCTCTCGGTCCCTCTCTCTCGGGGAGATATCCGTCCACTGATTGGGGTCTCTCGGTCCCTCTCTGCCAGGGAGATATCTGTCCGCTGACTGGTGTCTCTCGGCCCATCTCTGCCAGGGAGATATCTGTCCACTGAGTGGTGTCTCTCGGTCCCTCTCTCTCGGGGAGATATCTGTCTGCTGACTGGTGTCTCTCGGCCCCCCTCTCTGCCAGGGAGATATCTGTCCAGTGAGTGGTGTCTCTTGGTCCCTCTCTCTCTCGGGGAGATATCTGTCCGCTGACTGGTGTCTCTCGGCCCCTCTCTCTCAGGGAGATATCTGTCCAGTGACTGGTGTCTCTCGGTCCCTCTCTCTCTGGGAGATATCTGTCCGCTGACTGGTGTCTCTCGGTCCCTCTCTCTCTCGGGGAGATATCTGTCCGCTGACTGGTGTCTCTCGGCCACTCTCTGCCAGGGAGATATCTGTCCACTGACTGGAGTCTCTCGGTCCCTCTTTCAGCGAGATATCTGTCAACTCACTCGTGTCACTCGGTCCCTCTCTCCCATCGCCCCCTGTACCCACTCTCAGAGAGAGAGAGAGAGCCCCCGTCGCCTTCTCTCCGCCGTCCTGTCAATGACGCCCGGGGCAGGCGCAGCAAGGGTTAAAGGCAGAGGGAAGTCGATCGCGCCCGGGGGGCAGGCACAGCAAGGGTTAAAGGCAGAGTGAAGTCGATCGCGCCCGGGGGGCAGGCGCAGCAAGGGTTAAAGGCAGAGGGAAGTCAATCACGCCCGGGGTCAGGCGCTGCAAGGGTTAAAGGCAGAAGGAAGTCACTCGCACCCGGGGGCAGGCGCTCCAAGGGTTAAAGGCAGAGTGAAGTCGATCGCGCCCGGGGGCAGGCGCTGCAAGGGTTAAAGGCAGAGGGAAGGCGATGGCGCCCGGGGGCAGGCGCTGCAAGGGTTAACGGCAGAGGGGGGCTCCCTCGGCACTGTCCCGGTGCTGCAAGGGTTAAAGGCAGAGGGGGGCTCCCTCGGCACTGTCCCGGCGCTGCAAGGGTTAAAGGCAGAGGGGGGCTCCCCCGGCGCTGCAAGGGTTAAATCTAGAGGCAAGCCACTCAGTGCAGCTGAAGGCAGTTAACAAGGGCGAGTGCAGTCATCTGCTGAAGCTGCTTTTCTTGCAGTTGGGCTCAGCAAGTCATTCTTTCAGGGCTTATAAAAACAGGCTCGCAAGTGCGAGCTTGTACGGAGTGCGGGGCTTGCACAGAGTGCCGGCGAGAGTGTGGGGAGTCGGGGGAGTCGGTGGAGGCCGGGGCGAGGAGCTTCGGCGGCAGAGCGGGCCTACGAGGGGCTCCGTAGACCGGGTGAGGCTTACTTGACTGGTGCTATTGAATGAATTGAATTGAAGTGGATTAAAGGGCTGGGTCGTGCCGGGAGAGCCCCGCGACGTGCTCCTCTCGCTCTGTGTGGGAATTGAAGTCCATTCAATTCAAATCAAATCGCTTTATTGGCAGGACAAGTGACATCTTATGTTGCCGAAGCGTCGGGAAACATTCATGGTTGTTCACAAAAAGAGCGATCTATCCGTGCAGTGTATAAACAGATATATCCCTGAGTGTACAAATAGATACTTTCACAGAATTGATAGATACACTTATCTTATATTTACTGGTTGTCCCTCTGTTTATGGCAAGCTGTAACATAGTGTGCCGCTAGTGTTACACCATTTCTCTCTTCCCCCAGCAGGTATGGGAGTTTTTGGTCGTCATTCAAATTTCTGAATTCCGGGCATCTTTTTGTGAATTTTGGGTCGAAAGTCCCCCTTATGCCCTGATATTTTCTACAAGCTGTGAGGAAGTGCGTCTCTGTCTCCACCACTCCCTGACTGCAGTGAGAGCATATCCTGTCCTCTCTTGGTAGCCGGGTCTGCCTGTGTCTACCTTTTTCGATCGCCAGGTTATGTTCACTAAGTCTGTACATTGTCAAAGTTTTTCTCAGTTTGCTATCCTTTACCATGCTCAGGTAATCAGCCATGTTGTATTGTCTGTTTAGGGCCAAGTAGCAATTGAGTTTGCTTTGGGTTTTTGTTGTTTCTGCCCAATATGACAGATCATTTTTCCTTTTGCTTAGTGATGATTGTGTTGGCTCGAATTCTTTGTGTTACGCTGTCACTGTCCTGGGGCTGGTTATTGTTAGTAGTGTTAGTAGTGACTTCACTGAGTCCCAGGACTAGTTGACTGAGGGTATTCTTCTTTATGGTCCTGTCTTGGCATTTCAGGGCTTCGTAGTGATAGCATTGGGGGTTGCTCATTTCTAGGTGTCTCCAAAATGTGGTGGCTCTTTTTTGGATAGTGATTATTAATGGATATTGGCCTAGTTCTGCCCTGCATGCATTGTTGACGGTTTTCCTTTGAGTCCGGAGTATACTTTTACAGAATTCTGCATGTAGGATCTCAATTGGGTGTTTGTCCCATGTTGCAAATTCTTGTGGTGTTAGCGGTCGCCACACCTCACTGCCATAGAGTGCTATTGGTTCAATGAGTGATTTGAAAATTTGGAGCCAAATGCTCATTGGAATTTCTATTTGGATTGATTTTTGAATGGCATAGAAAGCCCTTCTTGCTTTCTCTTTCAGTTCATTCGCAGCCAGTTTGAAATTTCCTGTCGAACTGACTTTAAGCCCAAGTATGTGTAGTTAGTGGTTTGTTCAATTTTGGTTGTTCCGAGTGTGATATTTATTTTGGGTCCCTGATGTCTGGATCTTTGCTGGAACACAAGGACTTTGGTTTTTTGGGGATTTCTTGTCATGGCCCAAGTCTGGCAGTATGACTCCAGCAGATCCGGGTGCTGCTGTCGACCCTCCTTAGTTGGTGACAGCAGAACCAGGTCGTCTGCATAGAGGAGGAATTTAACCTTGGATTCATACAGGGTGAGGCCGGGTGCTGTAGATTGTTCAAGTAGTTTTGCCAATTCATTTATGTAAATATTAAAGAGTGTCGGTGAGATTGCCGAGCCCTGCGTCACCCCCCGCCCCTGTGGGAAGTCTTTTGTTTGTTTGTCTGCAATTTTAACAGCACGTTTGTTGTTTGTATACATTGATTTAATGACATCGTATGTTTTTCCCCCTACCCCGCTTTCGAGAAGTTTCAGGAATAAACCGTCGTGCCGGGTGGAGTCGAAAGCCTTCTGGAAATCTACAAAGCATGCGTAGATTTTGCTTTTGTTTGGATGAACGTGTTTGTCGATGAGGGTCTGTAGGGTCAAGATATGATCTGATATTCTATAGTTTGGCAGGAATCCAATTTGGCTTTTACTCCAGACATTGTGCTCCTCAAGGAAGTTTATCAGTCTTTTGTTTATGATGCTACAGAATACCTTCCCCAGGTGACTGTTTACACAGATGCCTCGATAGTTATTTGGGTCGACTTTGTCCCCACTTTTGTCTATGGGCGTTATGAGTCCTTTGTTCCAGATATCAGGGAAGTCACCGACAACTCAGAACCAAGTTGAAGAGTTTCAGGATAGCCGGTTTCATTTTCTTGTCTGTGTGTTTAATCATCTCGTTTAGTTTGCCGTCTGGCCCGCAAGCTTTTCCTGGTCGCAGGTCCTTGAGTTTTTCAAAAAGTTCTTTTTTTGTTATTATGGAGCCTAGCGGGTTTTGGTTATCTTTTCTGGCCATTTCTAGCTTTTCCAGTTTTTTGCATATTTGGTGTCGCTCTGGCCTCAGTGTGTTTTTCTGCTCTCATTTTTCCAAGTGGTTTTCCAACGTGTCTCCATTTTGAATGGCCAATTCATCGTGTTATTTTCTGTGTAATGTCTTCCAGTTGTCCCAGAAACCATTGGAATCAATGGATTCCTCAATGGAGCTGAGTGTATTCTGAATATCTTGCTCTTTTTGGGTTCTGAGTGTGTTTCTGTATTGTGTTAGTGTCTGACAATAAGTAAGGCGTAATTCCTCGTTTTCTGGATGTCTGTGTTTTTGGTTTGATATTTTTCCAAGTTTTATCCTCATGTTATGGCAATCTGGGTCAAAGCATTTTTCATAGTTTTTTGTTTTGGGTTTGTTCTTGCGAGCTTTCAAGTTTGACCTTGTTGCCAAATGATCCAAAATATTGCTGAGGTTATTCACTGCCCGGTTTGCGCCTTCTTTATTGTGAGTGTATATGTTATCCGGAAAGGTGTCCGTGAGAGCTTGAGTTGAATCATTGCTAATTGCTTTCTGGTCTTTTTCCGTGTCGTTTTTGGCCCATCTGTACGATGTTTTGGTGTTGTGCGGTTTACTGGGTTGTGTTTCTGTGTTGTTTGTTTCTGTCTTTTTAAGAGACATAGTAATTTGACTGTGATCTGACAGTGTTGTTTGTGGTTTGACTGTGAATGCTCTGAAAGAGGATGGGTCCAAGTCCGTGTCCCTGACCGAGACGTGTGCCAGAAATGCATCCGGCTGCAGCTACTGACATAAGAACGTCAGAAATAGGAGCAGGAGTAGGCCGATCGGCCCCTCGAGCCTGCTCCACCGTTCAATAAGATCACGGCTGATCTGATCCTAACCTCAAATCTTCTATCACTGTGCATCCAGCCGAACCCATGTGATCTCCCGGGAGAGGCGAAAAACCAGATAAAGAGCCAATGGCCAATTTGGGAGACAGAAATCTGAGCGATTCCTCTCCGAGCCATCTAGGCGATCGACATTCTTCCAGGAGCTCACTCTGCCTGTATTTTCTATCGTACTTACCTTCTGTCAAGGCGATCTCCACCCCAGCCAGGAACAGGAATAAAACCATCTCCTGAAAGCTAACACCGAATTAGAACACGGGTAGGAGCAGGATCAGGCTTCACGGCCCCTGGGCCCACTCCACTACCCAGAGGGCCGTGACCATCCCGAACCTAGACTCGTGTCCGATTTCCTGCCCGCTCCCCGTAACCCTTAATTGCATTTCCTTCTAGGAAACGATCTCTTGCTGTTTTAAATTTATTGAATGATGTAGCTTCCAAAGCTTCCTGGGGCAGCGAATTCCACAAACCGAGACCGGAGAAGCAGCGGAGGTTAAAAGGGAGCGACCAATGGGATACAGAGTGGAGCTATGGTAGGGGGTGATTTCCAGCCAAAGAGGGAGGAAAAAACAAGTCGGCTGGGAAGGCGGAGCAAATATGTGAAGGCAAAAGGGAATACTGGAAGGCATTTATTTGAATGCAAGGAGTCTTGCGAATAAGGTGGATGAACTGAAGTTGTTGTCGAACACGTGGGAGTACAATCTTGCCGCTATCACGGAGATGTGGTCGAGGGAGGGTCAGGACTGGCGGCTCCGTATTCCGGGGTCTAGAATCTTCGGCCGAGACAGAGGGGGCTGCAAAAGGGGAGGGGGTGTCGCGAGATTAACGAAGGAGTCGCTGACTGCTGTGAGGAGGGGTGATATATTAGCGGGTTCCTCTAATGAGGCCGTCTGGGTCGAACTTCAAAACAAAAAGGGGGCGAGCACTTTGCTGGGCGTGTACTGTAGGTCCCCAGACAGTCAGGGGGAGACGGAGGAACAGAGATGTAGGCAAATCTCAGAAGTGCGAAAAGAAGAAGGCCATAATAGTGGGGGATTTCCACTTCCCCAAGATGAATCGGGATAGTCAGAGTGCGAAAGGCTTAGCGGGTGCAGAATTCTTGTCTCTCGGTCCCTCTTCCTCGGGGAGATATCTGTCCACTGACTGGTGTCTCTCGGTCGCTCTCTCTCAGGGAGATATCTGTCCGCTGACTGGTGTCTCTCGGTCGCCCTCTCTCAGGGAGATATCTGTCCGCTGACCGGGGTCTCTCGGCCCCTCTCTCTCTCGGGGCGAGATCTGTCCACTGATTGGAGTCCCTCAGTCCCTCTTTCAGCAAGATATCTGTAAACTCAGTCGTGTCACTCAGTCCCTCTCTCCCATCGCCCCCTGTACCCACTCTCAGAGAGAGAGAGAGAGAGAGAGCGAGAGCCCCCTGTACCCACTCTCTGTGTGTGATAGAGAGAGAGAGAGCCCCCATCGCCGCCTCTACACTGTCCCATCAATCACGCCCAAGGCAGGTACAGCAAGGGTTAAATCTAGAGCGAAGCTCCCTCTACACTGTCCCGTGAAACACTCCTGGGGCAGGCGCAGCAAGGGTTAAAGGCAGAGTGAAGTCAATCGCGCCCGGGGCAGGCGCAGCAAGGGTTAAAGGCAGAGGGAAGTCGGTCGCGCCCGGGGGGCAGGCGCAGCAAGGGTTAAAGGCAGAGGGGTGCTCCCTCGACACTGTCCCGGCGCTGCAAGGCTTAAATCTAGAGGCCAGCAACTCAGTGCAGCTGAAGGCAGTTAACAAGGGCGAGTGCAGTCACCTGATGAAGCTGCTTCTCCTGCAGCAGAGCTCAGCAAGTCTGGCTTGCAGGGCCTATAAAGAGAGGCTCGCCAGTGCGTTCTGCAGGGAGTGCGGGTTCGAACAGAGTGCCGGCAGTTGGGGGAGTTAGGGGAGGCGAGGGCGAGGAGCTTCGGCGGCACAGCGGGCCTGCGAGGGGCTCCGGAGACCAGGTGAGACTGACTTTACCGGTGGGATTGAATGAATTGAATTGAAGTGGATTCCAGGGGTGGGCCGTGCCGGGAGAGCCCAGCCCCGCGACGTGCTCCTCTCGCTCTGTGTGGGATTTCGGGGATGAGGTCCTGTGGCAAGAATTGAGGTAGCTAGGTAGAAGATTAAAGAGCAGCACCTCCAAGGTTGTCATCTCTGCATTACTCCTGGTGTGCTGTCTCTCTGTAGCGATTGATGTGAGTTTTCCAGTGAATTCAGGGGTTGCAGTAAGTTGGGTCGATTCCCATTGTGCGCTGCCACCCGCTGGCTCTTTGGTACCTAGCGACTGCGGTCAAAGTGCAGTCGAGTGCTGTCGAGCGCAGTATGTGTAAGACTTCGCAATAATTGACAGTTCCGAAGATTCCTTTTTTGGATTAAAGTATCCCTGGGCGATGTGCTTTTAAATTTCCAGGGATCGAATGGCAGTCGCCACGTGGCCGAGACAAAAAGGCTTGGAATGTAGCTTCCTGTGTCTGGAAGTAAGGTTCAATGAAGACAAAGGACAATGCTTTGTTTACAAAGCAACTGAAAGCTATTAGCATTTGTTTAGATACACCTGAAACTGCAGAAGAGACTTTTGCACCTTGAATGGGAAGCGTTCACCTTGCAATGGGTTTCCAATCACCCAGTGCTGGACAATAGAGCAGCTGTATCTCCCTTTTTGTTTCAGCACAGGGAGCTCTGCAAATCGCATTCACTCAATCTAACCACTTTGAGTTAGCCTATCACAGCTTTCGACCCTTTTGGGTGGGGAATTTTTGCACGCAGCCCTTGCGAGGCAGAATGGCAGGGGGGGGTTCGCCAGATATCAAGATAGGGCTGAGAAGCCAGCTCGCTCTCTTGACTTCCTGGGACCATAGGTGAGCTCTCTCTCTCTCTCTCTCTCAACATGTGAGCGGAGTTTCTGACTCCACACAAGGCAACCTAGCAGGAGTAAAGGGGGGATGGTGATTTAAGGGAATTGCTAAGATTGTTTAAATAACATTGTAGCCATTGTATCCCTCCTTTTTGCCGTGTGTACCCCCTTGTTATATAGTTTTACCATTTTACTGTGTTCGTGTGGGCTAGTTTGATAGTGTGATGGTAGTTTCTTTCAGTTAATGAAGCTTGATTTTTGGCTCTCGTCCATACCACTTGTTCCATTTTCATATCATTAATTATAAGTTCCTCCGCTCGGAACTAAAGGAGGGGTCGCGATTCCAAACCGTTGTTTTCAAAGTGGTTGTATTGGAATTGGTCTGATGTGCAGGCAAAGGCTGCAAGAGCAGGACAATTACTTTAAACTGGTTTAAAGAAGCCCCCGAAATCCTTACGTCGGTGCGGTCGAGTAAACTGCAGACCTACGGCGGCACGTGCTCCGGGAAGTTGTCTGGTTCCCGTGCCCGAGTCCTGGATATTCTTTGTCTGTAAGGACTTGAGAATGTTATCGATGATTAGTGTACACTGTATGTTGCAGGAAATGTTGAGTTTGTCACTTTTTTCTCTGTAAGCAAACTTACACGGCTAGCCGTGAAGTGCTCGCTCTCTGGCCGGTTAACTAGTAGCTGTCTTTTGAGGCACTCTCTCCAGGGCTAATTGAAAGAGAATGCCTTCCGGTTTGCTCAATGTATCTTCGCAGTAAGCTGTGTTTGCACGTGTTTGCTCATTGACGTGCCAAATGTACTGTGTCGCTCGGGCGTGCCTCGATTTGTGTACGCGTATCAGTGATGCGCTTGTATACTAATGTGTGCTTCCGTTTCTGTGTTGTCTTTTTCAGTTTTACGACGAAAGACTTTCGGTCGAGCTTGACGAGAAAAGTCGAGCCTTGCGATTGTGATGGGAAGATATCGAGTTGCCAGCTATCTGTCTGCGGTCTACGTTAACGACTCGGATGTGAATGTCAAAGGTCCGATCGGTAAGTTCGCGGATGATGCCGAAATCGGCAGGGTGGTGTGGTGATTATTCCTATGTTTAATAAGAAGTCTTGTGATTGGTGAATGTGGTGGTTGTTCTCTGTGTTAGTAAGAAGTCTGGTAATTGGTTGTTTGTTTCGACCTTGAGATATATGCTGTCAACTCATTGGTAGTTCATGTCAGGTGATTTGTGGTGGCCGTCTTCAATTCGGTTCTCTCCAGTCATGCTCGGAGCCTGGGTGTTGAAAGATGTGCTACTGGATTTGTTCAAGTTAATCGAGCCTAGATTAGAAAGGCCAATCTCTTTATTTCGGGTGGTCGATAGCGAGGAGGGTAGCCTCGGTGTGCAGGACGAGATAGATGGGTCGTTCAGACGGGCGGAACGGTGGCAGATCGGCGGTGTGCACCGAAGGAGTTATTTGACAACTTGCCAAACAAATCTTTTCCGCTGAGAAGAAAGGGGTGTCCGAGAAAAGACAGCCATCCATGGCTAAGTCCAGAAATGAAGGATAGTATTCGACTCAAAACAAGGGCATGTAAGTGTCTTGATTTCTTTGTGGGTTCAATAGCGACTCATTTCTGAAAGAGATGTCGTTTTAATCTAAAGTCTATTCGACTCTTTGGAACAGCCTTTACAGAACACACCGTGCTGTGATGCATCGAGAATGAAACTGAAAGTGAAACTCTCTGCCTGGCGTCTCGCGGTCACGTGACCTCTGCCGGTCAGGTATAAGTCATCGATACCTGCAATCGTCATGCTATTGAGGCATTATCGTCGAACAGGCAAATAACATCACTATTTGCTGATATCATTACAATAAGGTCGCCAAATCTAGTGGGAGGATAGAGGATTGGGAAACCTTTAAAAGACAGCAAAAAAGAACTAAAAGATTGATTCAGAAAGGGAAGATAGATGATGAAAGTAAATTAGGCCAGAAGATCAAAACAGACAGTCCAAGTTTCTACAGTTATATCAAAAGACAAAAGGTGGCTCGAGTCAATGTTGGTCCCTTAGAGGATGAGACCGGGAAATTAATGGTGGGAAACATGGAGATGGCAAAAAGAGTGAACGATGATTTTGTCTCGGTCTTTACAGTAGAGGACACTAAGAAGATCCCAACACTGGACAAACAGGGGGCTCTAGGGGGGAGGAACTCAATACGATGAAGATCACTGAGGAAGTGGTACTCGGTCAAATAATGGGACTCGAGGCGGATAAATCCCCTGGACCTGACGGCTTGCGTCCTAGGGTCTTGAGGGAAGTGGCGGTAGGCATTGCGGATGCGTTGGTCATAAATGTCCCAAACTCACTGGACTGAGCAAAGGTGCCGGCAGATTGGAAAACTGCTAATGTGACGCCCTTTATTTAAAAAGGGTCGTAGGCAGAAGGCTGGTAACTGTAGACCTGTTAGCCTGACATCTGCGGCCGGTCAAATGTTAGAGTCCATTATTAAGGAGACAGTAACGGGACGTTTGGATCCACGTCATTTAATAGGACAAACTTGGCACGGTTTCACGAAGGGGAAGTCGTGTTTGACAAATTTGCTGGAGTTTTTGGAGGAAGTAACGTACAGGGTGGAGAGAGGGGAACCGGTGGACGTCGTGTCTTTAGACTTCCGAAGGGCCTTTGACGAAGTGCCACGCCAAAGATTCTCGCTCCGGATGACAAAATCACGGGATTGTGGGTCATCTTCTGGCGCGGGTGGAGGATCGGCTATCTAAGAGAAGGCAGAGAGTTGGGATAAAGGCTGGGGACCCTCCTCTCTCTCTCTCTCTCTCTCTCTCTCTGCCCGACGCTTCCTCTCCTGTGAGTCCCTCACCTTTGGAGGCTGTAGGCTGGGGATCTGTGTCCTTAGACTGGTCCCTGGCCTTTGGCTTTTCCCTT
This sequence comes from Somniosus microcephalus, assembly GCF_052327205.1. Taxonomy (NCBI): domain Eukaryota; kingdom Metazoa; phylum Chordata; class Chondrichthyes; order Squaliformes; family Somniosidae; genus Somniosus; species Somniosus microcephalus. The sequence continues at coordinate 522,304 of NW_028225369.1, forward strand.
TCTGTTAAGGGCTCTCCTGCGGCTGGATCCATTTAAATTGACACTCGGGTGACCGTGGGAGTTTCTGCGGTGGTATGCCGGGAGACCTCTGTCGTGATCGATAGCATGTCGTTCTATAGTGGACACTAGGTGGAGCCATAGAGCTGTATGTGTAAGACTACGCTACCCAGCTGTATATTATATTAAGACTACGTTACCCATGAGGCTAGGCTACCCACAAGGCAACAGTCAAGATGGCAGCCTGCACACAGGAGCACACGTGCTGCATCTCTACAGATACTGTACCCAGAGAACGTGTACCGAATAAATGACTAGCTAGAAGCTAGCTGTGTTCATAATAAGAATGTCTCGTTATTAATGAACATAAGAACCTCCTTAGGGCTCCGGCCACTGGGGACGTGTCCCAAGTAATTGGCGGGGGGGCCTCGCTGGTGACGCGAGCCGCCGCCCCCGCCTTTGCGGTCTGCGAGTCTGCCGCGGCCGCAGGCTGACGCTCTCTAGTTTGAACGCGGTCGGCCTTTGCTGGCCGTTCCCCTTTCTCGGGTTTAAACAGTTTACGCCGGACAATGTAACCGGCAGCCTGTTTTCCAGTCTCGTCCGCTGCCCCGAACAGGCCTTCTGCGGGCTCCCCGTTCTCTCTCTCTTTACCAGGACGGCCTTGAGGACAGAATCCTGGGCTCGGACCTGCTTTAGGTGCGGGGGCCCAAGCCACCCCCTGTGTGCCTCCCTTGTCCCGGATTGCGGCTACCGCACCTGCTCTGCAGGGATCCCGGAACTCTCCTTTCCCTAGCCCTCTGCTCGGCCACCTCGTCGGTCCTTGGGCCGCCCTCCCGCGTGGTAGGGAGGGATCCTAAATCTATGGCCAATGGATTGGACCTTTCCCCGGCTTGCTCGCTCCCTGTGACTCCCGCCAGGCTAGACGGGACCTCCTCAGACCTGGGTGAATCGGTCGGGTCTTCCGAACGGACCGCCGCGCCGGGAGCTCCAATGTCCGCCGAATATCTCCCCTGCACCGTCTCCGCTCCCGTCTTAACACGGGGGCCTGCCCCCCCCTCGTCCTATTCGAGGGGACGTGAGTCGACGGGCTGCGCTGGCTCTAGTCGTAGGTCTGGGTTGTACGGGGCAGATGGGGTTAAAGCACCCGTGGCTGTGGCTACCTTCCCCGGGTCAGCTGACCAAACTCGAAGCGCAGCTACGGACGAATCGACTGCGGGGGGGGGAGAGGTCGGTGTTTCTGTCTTTGGGCCGGGAGCTGGGGAGTTTAACCCGCACTATCCTTCCAAGGATTTCGACGGTCCCTTCTCCGATGCCCTCTTTTCCCACGCCCGAAGCAGTGACGCCTCGTGTCGGAAGGGTGATCCCCTTCCTGGTGCCGTTCCTGCTTACGCCGGCTGGGTTTTAACTCGTGAACCTTTCCTTTTGTTTGCGGTTCTTCTGCCCCTCTACCGTCGCCGTATACCGGGGTCAGTTGTCTGACCGCTGTCTCCTCGGTGACTCGGGGGCCCTTTGGGTCGAACCGCAGCTCGGCCTCGGCTCTGAACCGTGGCGAGCTGTCTGCCGCCGGACTCCGGAGGCGGCTCACCGGCTCGTCCTGGTTCGTGTTAGCCCGGTCGAGATCCCCATTATGGGCGCTCCTGTACGCAGGCCGCAACCTGTCTGCGAAAGCCTGCGGGGTCTCCCCTGCTAACTGGGTAGTCTTCTCCACCAGGGAGAAAGGACTACCGTCGTTCATGCCCATCGCCTCCAGGAGGCTGAAGGGGATGAATGATGGCGGTCCTTCCTAAGGAGGCTGAAGGGATGTAACCTGTCGCCCCTGATCCTCTCTAACTTTTACCGCTGCGCAATAGAGAGCATCCTGACGAACCGTCTCACGGTGTGGTACGGCAGCTGTAGCTACCGTGACCGGAAAGCCACGCAGCGGGTAGTCAAAACTGCCCGACGCATTACCGGCTGCCGACCGCAGAGCGCATATACCAGAAACACTGTTTACGGAGGTCGCGGTCCATCGTCAAAGACCCTGCCTGTGGTGTATGTGCCTTTAAGAGCAATTATGGTGTATGTGCCATTAAGAGCCCCAGGTGTGCGAAATGCCGGTAATTGCCACTTGGGCTATATAAGCCTGTGTATTGTGTATATCCTTTAGAAACCCCCCCCCCCCAGACTTGCTTAGTAAATACCTATGAACCAACTCCTGTCTTCAGTGTCTTTATCTACACACGGACACTACAGTGGCGACGAAGTGGAAACGGACTTACCTGCAATTCGGCAGCACCTCAAGGACATCGATTCCTCCAGCGTCCAGAAGACTCAAGGAAGTAAGAGAAACTGTGGTTTCACCAGCTGGCCAAGCTGGTGACAGGTACTGCGCTAATCCTTCCTGGGCATCGGGCTGGAGCTCCAGCGGTGGGCTCTACAGCTGAGACAGGCAGCGAAATCGGAGGCAAGCAATAACGGACTGGGAGGGTGCACTCGAGAGACGGCCGGCGCGGCAAGCAGGTCAGCGTTTAGACCTCCGTCGGGAACGAGTCTCCAACAGTGAATAAACGGAAACCACAGTAAAACAGCGTTGTTATCGGTAGCAGCGGCGGGAAAGCGCGGGAAGCGCCATATCGTTGCTACAGAGAGAAAAAAAAAACACGGGAAGCCCCATATCTTTTCTGAAATGCCTAAATCTGGTAATATTGAGGGTTTTGATGGCGAAATAGAAGGTTGGACCACATACGTGGAAAGAGTAGAGGTTTATTGCACTGCAAATGGAATAACAGATGAAAAAAAAGCTTCAGTACTTCTGAACTTAATTGGCGCGAAGACATACGGGCTGTTACGAAATTTAATCACTCCAGCCAAACCAAAGGACAAGACTTTTAAAGAAATTGTTGATACCCTGCAGGAGCATTTAAACCCAACACCGCTGCTGATAGCGGAACGATTCAAGTTCTTCAAGAGAAATCAACACAAGAATGAAAGTAACGCTGATTACCTAAACGAATTAAGAAAGCTATCAAAGTACTGCCAATTCGGAGCAGGACTATCGGATTATCTTCGAGACAAATTTGTTTGCGGTCTCTTAAGTGAAGGAACACAAAAAAGACTGCTTTCTGAAAAAGATTTAACATTGGACAAAGCTTTCAGTATGGCTGTATCATACGAAGCAGCAGCAAAAGGAGCTGCAGAGATACAGCAAGAGACACAGGACTTCGGCACCCATAAAATGACACAGGAGTTCGGAAGATGTTATCGCTGCGGCAGATCCACCCATAACCAGAGGGAATGCTGGTTCAAGGGCAAAGCATGCAGGCAATGTGGTAAGATTGGACACATTGCATGGGTATGCCAATCTGGACAAAATAAATCCACTGACAGAAAACAGAAAATCAATAAAGAAAAGTACAGGAAGGTACAAATGATGACGGACAATAGCTCCGAAGACCAGAATAACGATAGCGACTCCGGAAACAAGAGACTAAGCTGTCTCAAATTACATAATGTACTTGCCAAAGAGGATTACCAAACCATTTGGGTTACCCTCACAATAGCAGGGTCCCCAGTTAAAATGGAGCTAGGTACAGGATCAGCTCTAACCGTAATAAATCGACGAGATTACGAGAGGCTATTTTCGCATATGCCTCTAAAAGACACATCCATTATCTTAAAAACATATACGGGGCAGAAAGTCTACCCCAAAGGAAAAATAAGGGTGCCTGTGGTATACAACGGCAAAGAAATACAAAAGTTGTATTTATACATTCTACAAGATGGTGGTCCACCGTTGTTGGGACGTGAATGGATGAGGAAGATACGTTTAGACTGGCACTCCATTCAGGCACTGACGGTGACCAGTAAGGAAAAAAACAATGATGACATCATACCTGAACGATTAAAAGACATCTTGGCCAACGCCAAAGAAGTGTTTCAAGAGAAACTAGGAACCTTGAAAGGCATCACCGCCTCAATAAAAGTGGAAGACACAGCAATTCCAAAATTTTAAGTCAAGACCGGTGCCATACGCAATACGTCCGGCAGTCGAGGCAGAGCTGAAGAATTTGGAAAAGGCAGGCGTATTATCCAAAATAGATTGGAGCGAATGGGCAACACCCATCGTTCCAGTCATGAAAAAAACATTGAAAAATAACTCTGAGGAACAGAAAAAAATTCGCATCTGTGGGGACTTTAAGGTGACTGTAAACCCGGTCCTTCACACGGTACAGTATCCTCTTCCGAGGATAGAAGATATTTTCGCCTCACTATCCGGAGGGAAACGTTTCACAAAAATTGACTTGGCACAGGCATATCTACAGATGGAGGTTGAGGAGACCTCTAAAAAGTATCTCACAATAAACACACACAAAGGCCTGTACCAGTACAATCGACTGGTTTTTGGAATAGCATCAGCTCCAGCTATCTGGCAAAGAGCTATGGAGCAAGTCCTGCAAGAGATTCCGGGGACTCAATGCTACCTAGATGACATCCTTATAACAGGAGAAAACGACAACGAGCACCTTGCCAATTTGGAGCAGGTGCTCACTAGGCTGAAAGAACGGGGCCTACGAGCAAATCGCCCCAAGTGCGAAATTTTCCAAAATCAGATATCATATTGTGGCCACATAATTAATAAGGAAGGGTTGCATAAGTCACCTGAAAAAATTGAAGTAGTTATAAAAGCCCCAGCACCTGAAAATGTTTCACAATTAAGGTCATTCCTGGGATTAATAAATTACTATCATAAATTTTTACCGAACTTATCAACTATTCTACACCCTCTTAATGATTTTCTACAGACAGGAGTGATTTGGAAATGGAACGAAGACTGTAAACGTGCCTTCCATAAATGTAAAGACTTAATCACATCCGAGAAAATTTTGGCTCATTACAATGCATCACTGCCAATCAGACTGGCGTGCGATGCATCCCCTTACGCCATAGGAGCGGTATTGTCCCATAGATTCCCTGATGGCTCGGAACGACCGGATAGCTTTTGCGTCACGCTCATTGAACTCAGCTGAGCGTAACTATGCCCAGATAGACAGGGAAGCACTCAGCCTGGTATGGGGAGTGAAGAAATTCAACCATTACCTACACGGACAAAAAATTACCTTGCTGACTGACCATCAACCCCTCATCTCCATATTCAACCCTAAAAAAGGTGTCCCCATTATGACGGCACAAAGGTGGTCCCTTTTTCTAGGGGCACACCAATACAACATTGAATACAAAGGGTCAAAACAGCATGGGAATGCTGACGGTTTATCACGCCTACCGTTGACAACGATAGAAGAGGCACCTACAGTAGACCCAGTAGAGATATTCCACTCTACCATAGTGGAATGTCTACCGGTGACAAATTCTGCCATTGAAAGGGAGACAAGAAATGACCCTACTCTCTCACGGGTCTACGATTTAACAGTGAAGGGATGGCCAGCACATGGCGAACCACTGTTGCCAGCATTCTCGCAAAGAAGAGAACAGCTGTCAGTGTGCCGAGGAACCTTGATGTGTGGATCCAGAGTGGTGATTCCACCCAAACTCCAGGATAAAATACTAAAGGAGCTTCACGAGGGGCATCTGGGTGGAGTGAAAATGAAGAACCTAGCTAGGGCGTTTGTATGGTGGCCAGGTATCGATGGAGACATCGAAGACATGACCAAGAGCTGCCTAGGATGCCAGAAGGTCCAAAATGCTCCGCCACAGGCCCCTCTACATCCATGGGAGTGGCCCTCATCTCCCTGGCAAAGGGTGCACATCGACTTTGCTGGTCCATTTATGGACTCAATGTTCTTAATCGCAGTTGATGCACACTCCAAGTGGCCGGAGGTAATAAAGATGTCCTCCACCACCACGGAAAAAACCATCACAGTATTAAGGACCATATTTGCCAGGAATGGGCTGCCGGAGCAGATATGTTCTGATAATGGACCGCAATTTGTGTCCGAAGAATTCAGAAAGTTCTTAAAGAACAATGGGGTAAAGCACTACACGTCCGCCCCATACCATCCCGCCACCAATGGATTGGCTGAAAGGTTTGTCCAGACCTTCAAGAAGGCCATCAAGGCCATGGGTAATGAAGACATAAAACTTCAGCACAAGGTGGATAACTTCTTATTTGCATATAGGAATGCAACGCATATGGTTACTAACCAAACTCCCGCCATGATGTTCTACAATAGAAACCTAAGATGCCAGCTGGATTTGGTCAAGCCCAACATCTGAAGGGACGTGGAGAACCGGCAGTTTCAGGGCATGAATGAAAGGCCAACTAGGGCCTTCCAGATAGGCCAACCGGTTTTGGCCCGGGACTACCGTACCGAGAAATGGCAGCCTGGAAGTATCTGCACACGATTAGGACCACTGATGTATACCGTGGACATCGGAGACAGCATAATAAGGCGCCATGCTGACCAAATCATCAAGTCATCCGAAAAGGGACAACCTACACCACCACTCTATACATCTAACGATGAAGTAGAGATACCCATATCTACCTCCGATCCGGTGATACTGGAGCCCGATGAACACGACACTGGCCTTCAAACCGACTCAGCCTTGCCAGAAGAACCTACTACACCACCAGAAACTACTACACCCCCGAGGCGTTATCCGGACCGAGTCAGGAAGCCTCCTGAGAGACTAACTTATAATTAATTAATACAGCAATGTATATTATTTTGCATATAACATGTAATTAATAATTACTTAAAATATGATGTACTAGTTAGCTAGAAGGGGAGGAATTGTGGTGTATGTGCCTTTAAGAGCCCCAGGTGTGCGTAATGCCGGTAATTGCCACTTGGCTATATAAGCCTGTGTATTGTGTATATCCTTTAGAAACCCCCCCCCCCCAGACTTGCTTAGTAAATACCTATGAACCAACTCCTGTCTTCAGTGTCTTTATCTACACACGGACACTACGCTGCCCACCCCAGCCACGGTCTGTTTGCCCTCCTGCCGTCTGGGAGACGCTACGGATGCATTCGCACCCGTACGACCAGATTTAGGAACGGCTTCTTTCCCGGGGCTGTCGTCCTAATGAACTCCACAAATAAACTCTAAAGCCTGCACATCTGCCGATGCGCTTTATCACGGTTATGTTGACGTTAATGTATTACAAGCCAAGTGAATGTCGAACGTTGAAATGTCTTAATCTAAATGTCCACTCTCGGGAGCCGCGATCCTACATTTCGTTGTACTGCACTCGTGCGCTAACGATGACGATGAAAGTTGATTTGATTTGATTTCCGACGGGTTTCAGTGGATTTAGGAGAAATCATTAAAGGGTCCTGTATCCACTACCATTTGGACTGATTGGGCAGAAACATGGCCAATGCACTATAACGTGGATAAATGTGAGGTTATCCACATTGGTGGCAAAAACAGGAAGGCCGATTATTATTTGAATGGCAATAGATTGGGAGAAGGGGAAGTGCAAAGAGACCTGGGTGTTCTTGTGCACCAGTTGCTGAAGGTAAGCATGCAGGTGCAGCAGGCGGTTAAGAAGGCAAATGGTATGTTGGCCTTCGTAGCAAGAGGGTTCGTGTACAGGAACAAGGATGTCTTGCTACAGTTGTGCAGGGCCTCGGTGAGACAGCACCTTGAGTATTGTGTGCAGCTTTGGTCACCTTACCTGAGGAAGAACGTTCTTGCCATGGAGGGAGTGCAGCGAAGATTCACCAGGCTGATACCTGGGATGGCAGGAATGACGTATGAGGTGAGATTGTGTCGATTGGGATTATACTCACTGGAGTTTAGAAGATTGAGAGTGGCTCTCATCGAAATCTATAAAATTCTGTCAGGCCTGGACAGACTAGATGCAGGAAGGATGCTTATGATGGCCGGGGAGTCCAGAACCAGGAGTCATAGTCTAAGGATAAGGGGTAAGCCATTTAGGACCGAAATGAGGAGGAATTTCTTCACCCAGAGAGTGGTGAACCTGTGGAATTCTCTGCCACAGAGGGCGGTGGAGGCCAGTTCATTAAGTATATTCAAGAAAGAGTTGGATATATTTCTTGAGGCTAAAGGGATCAAGGGACATGGGGAGAAGGCAGGGACAGGGCACTGAATTTGGATGATCAGCCGCGTTCTCATTGAATGGCAGAGCAGGCTCGAGGGGCCGAATGGCCTACTCCTGCTCCTGTCTTCTATGCTTCTATGCATCTATACTACCTCCCACGAATAGCGACAGTTCGAAGCAGCATTTCAGCCACAGCGACAAACCCGTCAGCGTCTCGCTGTTCCTCGTCTCCTGGAGTGAGAAGGTGGCAAAAAGCAACGGCATTCTGGCCGCCTGTTCCACCCGCTCTCGCCAGTCACCCGCTGCAGCCTCAGACGCTTGGAGTTCTGTGAACAGTTCTGGTCTGTATATTATAAAAATTACATATAGGCACTGGACAAGGTGCAAGGTCGATTTATGAGTATGATACCAGAAATGAGAGTTTCTAACTATCAAGAAAAGCTCATCAGGTTGGAGCAAAGAGAACACCGAGGGGTGAACTCATCGAGCTCTTTACGATAATGAAAGTGTTTGATCGGGAGCAACTGTAGGGCCAGAAATATAAAATAGTCGCTTATTAATACCAAATGGAATTCAGGAGCGACTTCTTAACTCAGAGAGTGGTTAGATTGTGGAAGTGGATAACACAGGGATCAGTTGAGGGGAATAGCGAAGATGCATTTAAGTTTATACTAGATAAGCACATGAGTAAGAATGAATGGAAGGATGTATTCAATTCAATTCAATTCAAATCGCTTTATTGGCATGACAAGTTACATCTTATGTTGCCAAAGCATCGGAAAACATTCATGTTTGTTCACAAAAATACAGATCTATCCGTACAGTGTATAAACATATGAGTGTATAAATATACTTTCATATAATTTATATATACTCTTACCTTTAGTGGTTGTCCCTCTGTTTATGGCAAGCTGTAACATAGTGTGCCGCTAGTGTTACGCAATCTCTCTCTTCCCCTAGTAGGTATGGGAGTTTTTGGTCGTCATTCAAATGTCTGAATTCCGGGCATATTTTTGTAAATTTTGGGTAGAAATTCTCCCTTATGCCCTGATATTTTCTACAAGCTGTGAGGAAGTGCGTCTCTGTCTCCACCATTCCCTGACTGCAGTGAGAGCATATCCTGTCCTCTCTTGGTAGCCGGGTCTGCCTGTGTCTACCTTTTTCGATCGCCAGGCTATGTTCGCTATGTCTGCACATTGTCAAGATTTTTCTCAGTTTGCTGTCCTTTACCATGGTCAGGTAATCAGCTATGTTGTATTGTCTGTTTAGGGCCAAGTAGCAATTGAGTTTGCTTTGGGTTTTTGTTGTTTCTGCCCAATATGTCAGATATTTTTCCTTTTGCTTAGCGACGATTGTGTTGGGTCGAATACTTTGTGTTATGCTGTCACTGTCCTGGGGCTGGTTATTGTTAGTAGTGTTAGTCGTTACTTCACTGAGTCCCAGGACTAGTTGACTGAGGGTATTCTTCTTTATGGTCATCTCTTGGCATTTCAGGGCGTCGTAGTGATAGCATTGGGGGTTGCTCATTTCTAGGTGTTTCCAAAATTTGCTGGCTCTTTTTTGGATAGTGATTATTAATGGGTATTGGCCTAGTTCTGCCCTGCATGCATTGTTTACTGTTTTCCTTTGAGTCCGGAGGATACTTTTACCGAATTCTGCATGTAGGATCTCAATTGGGTGTTAAAGAGGGGTGGGAGGAGGCTCGTGTAGAGCGTAAACTCCATCGCAGACCATATGGGTCGCACATTCAGTTAGTCTGCTGTAAATATTTTGTACTGCTTCGTACTATTTTGACCACACGTCACACACACATGGCCGATACACCGTACGTCACACAATCGTGGGTGACCCAACGCGAGGCATACAAACATAGCCGACCTGATGTCAATCAAACGCGGTCGAAAATTTCAGGAAATCATGGCCGCCGCATCACCCAGCACACAATCGTGGTCGACACACAGTAAGTCAGACAAACATGGTCGACCTGACTTAACACAAATATGGCCGCTCGCCTTTGCCCTTTGTCCTGCGGTGGGTAATGCCACAGTACTTGTGCACGTCTCACTGACCGCGACTGATAGTTTCTGATGTCTTCGGTGTATTGATTTCTTTGTGGGTTCAATGACGAGACATTTATGAAAGAGAATGGCCTAGAAATTCAGTTAAGGCCCGCCAGCAGGCTAACACCCAAAAGTTAGCGCTGCGCGCGGAGCCCGTTGCGACCACCAGAAATTCACTTTTAGCACCCCAATTCGGAACCGGGCGCTGTTCCAGGGTGTGCCCGCCTCTGCTTGGGGCGCTGAAAGTGAATTTCAGCGCTCCAGCTGCCGCTGCACCACCCGATGCGGTGCGGCAGGCTGGGGTACTGCAGGCCTCCTCCTTCTCTTAAGGAGGAGCTGCCTGCAGCCGTGAGATCGCCGCTGGATTCTGCCGGCAAATGAGCACGGCACCACGGAGAAGTGCCGGACTCACGGGAATCAGCCACCAATGCCGCGGTGGGGTGGTGGAGGAGGCCGGGGAGGGAGGTGTGGGCAGGCGGCCGCCGAAAAAGCGTCCGGCCGCACCTCCACCTTAAAGCGCCCCAGTAGCGCAGCAGTACGGCCCCGTTTCACGAACGTTGTTTGCGGCCGCTGCAGAAGAGGCGGCCGCAACTAAATATGGGGTTTGGGCCGGAAGCGGGGCGGTACCGGGGCACTGCGCACACCGATGACGTCATCGGTGTCGGCGCAGCGCTACCGGCTACCGCCGCCATTACCGCAGCGCTGAATATCAGCGCAACCTCTTATACTGGCACAGAAACCCTCTTTAGGCGCCAACTGGGCGCAAAGCTTGCAGCGCCTAATTGAATTTGTAGGCCAATGAGTTTTAATCTAAAGTCTGTTCAACTCTTTTATACAGCATTTACAGGAGACATCAGCCTAGTGATGCATCTAGAACGAAACTGAAACTAAAACTAACTGCCTTGCTTCTCTCGGTCACATGCCCTCTGCTGGTCAGGCACAAGCAATCAATACATGCAAACATTCTATTAAGGCATCATAATCGAACAGGCAAATACCATCTCTATTTGCTGATATCATTACATTCGGCTCCATCCCCGCTCTCAGCTCGTGCCGCCTGTGACCCCGAACTTGGCTTCAAATCCCATTGGGGACGTCCTGAGCTGGAAAAAGATACTAACTAAATAACGATTAGTTCTTTATTTTAGTATAAACATTTCATTTGGAAAATTGCGATATTGGAGAAACAGTGTTGATGATACCGATCGACTGCAACAGGACATAGAAAGGCTAGCAGAATGGGAAGACGTGTAGCAGATGGAAGTTAATACAGAGAAGTGTGAGGTGATGCATTTTCACAGAAGGAATAGGGAGTGGCAATATACACTTAATGGTCAGTTTCAAAGAGTGTGCAGGGACAGAGGGACATGTGCCTAGGTCCCTGATGGTGGCAGGACATATTGAGAGAATAGTTAACAAAGCACATGGGCTTCATAAACAGAGTAATTGATTTCACAAGTAACGAAGTTAGGCTGAACATTTATAAAGCTCTGGTTAGTCCACAACTGGAGTATTGCGTACAGTTCTGGTCACCATATTTTAGGAAGGATGTGAAGGCCCTTGAGAGGGTGCAGAGATTTACCAGAATGGTTCCGGGGATGCGGGATCTTATCTATAAGGACAGGTTGGAGAAGCTGGATTTGTTTTCATTAGCGCAACGGAGGTTGAGGGGTGATTTGATAGAGGTGAACGAGATTATGACGGCTTGGGCTAGGCTGGACGAGGGAAGGCTTTTCCCACTAGTTGATGGTACAAGGTCAAGGATATACAGATTTAAGGTTTTGGGCAAGATGTACATGTGGAGATGTGAGGAAAAACATTTTGACTTAGGGAGAGGCGAGGACCTGGAACTCGCTGCCGACGGAAGTGGTGGAAGCGGAAACACTCGATGTTTTCGAGGGGAGACTGGACAGGCACTTGGGGGAAATAAACGTGCGGGGCTACGGGGGTAGAGCGGGGGACTAGAGCTGACTGGGTTGCTCTACAGAGAGCCGGCACGGACTCGATGGGCCCAATTGCCTCCTTTAGTGTTGTTCTGTCTCTATGACTTTAAGTTATTTTAACCTTGTATAGAACCTTGGTGAGACCAAACTTGGCGCACTGTTCACAGTTCTGGTCTCAATATTATGAAAAATATGCACAGGCACTGGGGAAGGAGCAACAATTTATCATTGATGCGAATGGTATAGATGCATTAAACGGGAAGTGTGATAAGGACGTGAGGGAGAAGGGAATAGGAAGACATGTTGATGGGGTGAGATGATGAGGGGTAGGAGGAGTCTCAAGTGGAGCATAAACACCGGCATAGACCTGTATGGCCCGAATGACCAGTTTCTGTGCTGTATCTACTAGGTCAGTTATGCTAAACATCTATAGGTCATGTCACACTTAGAGCACTGTGCATAGTTCCGGACTCCATACTATGCACAGGACATAGGAACACTGGCAAAGTGCTGAATATATGTCTGACAACAACAACAACATTTATTTATATAGCGCCTTTAAAGTAATGAACTCTCTCAAGGCACTTCACAGGAGCGCTATCAAACAACATTTTACACCGAGTCTCCAAAGGAAAAATGAGGACAGATGACCAAAATCTTGGTCAGAGGTAGATTTAAGGGCGCGTCTTAAACGACGAGAGTGAGATACAGAGATGGAAGGGATTAGGCAGGTGTTTGCGTGGGTTTCCTCCGGGTGCTCCGGTTTCCTCCCACAGTCCAAAGATGTGCGGGTTAGGATGATTGGCTATGATAAATTGACCCTTAGTGTTAGGGGGATTAAATACGTGGGGTTACGGGGATAGGGTGGGATATGTGTTGGTGTAGGGGTTACGGGGATCGGGTGGGATATGTGTCGGTGCAGGCTCGATGGGCCAAAATGGCCTCTATCTGCACTGTGGGGTTTCTGTGATTTCTGTGATAGTTGCACAGCTTAGTGCCTAGATCAGCAAAAATGGTCAGATGGGTCAAAGACCGGATGGATGAGCTACAGAATTTGTTCATCCCAGTTTGGCATAAAAATAAAACAAAAAAGGTGACTCAACCGTGGCTAACAAGGGAAATTACAGACAGCATAAGATCCAAGGAGAGGGCATATAAATTGGCCAGAGAAAGCAATAATCCTGAGGATTGGGAGCAGTTTAGGATTCAACAAAGGGATTAATTAAGAAAGGGAAAATAGAATATGAGAGTAAGCTAGCTGGGAACATATAAACTGACTGCAAAAGCTTTTATAGATATGTGAAGAGAAAAAGATTAGTGAAGTCAAGCGTAGGTCCCTTGCAGTCAGAATCAGGGGAATTTATAATGGGGAACAAAGAAATGGCAGAGCAACTAAATTCATACTTTGGTTCTGTCTTCACAAAGGAGGACACAAATAACCTCCCGGAGATTCCGGGGAACATAGGGTCTGATGAAAGGGTGGAACTGAAAGAAATCAGAATTTGTAGGGAAATGGTGTTAGGAAAATTGATGGGACTGAAGGCCGATAAATCCCCAGGGCCTGATAATCTACACCCCAGGGTACTTAAGGAAGTGGCCCTAGAAATAGTAGATGCATTGCTGGTCATCTTCCAGAACTCAATAGACTCTGGAACAGTACACATGGATTGGAGGGTAGCTAATGTTACCCCACTATTCAAAAAAGGTAGTAGAGAGGAAATGGAGAATTATAGACCGGTAAGCCTGACATCGGTAGTGGGGAAAATGCTAGAGTCCATTATAAAAGATGTAATAGCAGAGCACTTGGAAAGCAGTGACCGGATCGGACAAAGTCAACATGGATTTACAAAAGGTAAATCATGCTTGACTAATCTACTGGAACTTTTTTGAGGATGTAACTGGTAAAATAGATAAAGGAGAACCAGTGGATGTGGTGCATTTGGACTTTCAGAAGGCTTTCGATAAGGTCCCACATAAGAGATTAGCGTTCAAAATTAAGGCACATGGGATTGGGGGCAAGGTATTGACTTGGATGGAGAACTGGTTGTCGGACAGAAAGCAAAGAGTTGGAATAAACGGGTCTTTTTCCGAGTGCCAGGCTGTGACTAGTGGGGTACCGCAAGGATCGGTCCTAGGACCCCAGCTGTTCACAATATATATTAATGATCTGGACGAGGGAATATCTCCAAATTTGCAGACGACACAAAGCTGGGTGGGAGGGTAAGCTGCGAGGAGGATGTCGTGAAATTCCAGTATGATTTGGATAGATTGGGTGATTGGGCAGAAACATGGCAAATGCACTATAACGTGGATAAATGTGAGGTTATCCACTTTGGTGGCAAAAACAGGAAGGCAGATTATTATTTGAATGGCAATAGATTGGGAGAAGGGGAACTGCAAAGAGACCTGGGTGTTCTTGTGCACCAGTCGCTGAAGGTAAGCATGCAGGTGCAGCAGGCGGTTAAGAAGGCAAATGGTATGTTGGCCTTCGTAGCAAGAGGGTTCGAGTACAGGAACAAGGATGTCTTGCTACAGTTGTACAGGGCCTTGGTGAGTCCACACCTTGAGTATTGTGTGCAGTTTTGGTCGCCTTACCCGAGGAAGGACGTTCTTGCCATGGAGGGAGTGCAGCGAAGATTCACCAGGCTGATACCTGGGAAGGCAGGAATGACGTACGAGGAGAGATTGTGTCGATTGGGCTTATACTCACTGGAGTTTAGAAGATTGAGAGGGGATCTCATCGAAGCCTATAAAATTCTGTCAGGCCTGGACAGACTAGATGCAGGAAGGATGTTCCCGATGGCCGGTGAGTCCAGAACCAGGGGTCATAGTCTAATGATAAGGGGTAAGCCATTTAGGACCGAAATGAGGAGGAATTTCTTCACAGAGAGTGGTGAACCTGTGGAATTCTCTGCCACAGAGGGCAGTGGAGGCCAATTCATTAAATATATTCAAGAAAGAGTTGGATATATTTCTTAATGCTAAAGGGATCAAGGGACATGGGGAGAAGGCAGGGACAGGGTACTGAATTTGGATGATCAGCCATGATCTCATTGAATGGCGGAGCAGGCTCGAGGGGCCGAAAGGCCTACTCCTGCTCCTGTCTTCTATGTTAATACAGAAAAGTGTGAGGTGATGCTTTTTGGCAGAAGGAACAGGGCGAGGCAATATGAAGTTAATGGCACTGTTTTAAAGTGTGCAGGGACTGAGGGACCTGGGAGTTAACGTGCATTAATCCCTGAAGGTGGCAGGACATAACGAGAGTGTTGTTAACAAAGCATTTGGGATCTTAGGCTTCATATATAGGGGTAATGAGTACAAAATTAGAGAAGTTATGCTGAACATTTATAAAGCACTGGTTAGGCCACAACTGGAGTATTGCGTCCAGTTCTGGTCACCACAATTTAGGAAGGATGTGAAGGCCATTGAGAGGGCGCAGAGCAGATTTACAAGATTGGTTCCGGGGATGGGTGATCTGAGCTACAAGGACAGGTTGGAGCAGCTGGAGTTCCTTTCTTTATAGCAAAGGACGTTGTGGGTTGATTAGATTGAGGTTTACAAGATTATGCCAGGTTTGGATAGGCTAGACAGGGAAAGGCTGTACCCACTAGTTGATGGTTTAAGGGCGAGGGTACACAGATTTCAGATTCTGTGCATGAGATAGTGAGGAAAAACATATTTACCCAGCGAGTGGTGAGGACCTGGAACTCGCTGCCCACAGAAGTGGTGGAAGCGGAGACAATCACTATTGTCAAAGGGAGATTGGAAAGGCACCCGAGGGGAATAATCTTACAGGGCTACGGGGATAGAGCGGGGGAATGGGACTGACTGGGTATCTTTACAGAGAGCTGACATGGACTCGAAGGGCCGAATGGCCTCCTTCTGTGCCGCATTGACTCTATAAACCAGTGGCACTCACAGAGGGTGGTGCCTCATCATCCATCTGGCTCCAAGTGAGAGATGAGTGCAGGAGTGACGCGACACCCTGGAAGTCCATTTCAACACTGACAGCAGAAAGTGTCCTTTCTTATTTGATCAACTTAACAATTAGAGTAAATGGATATTTTACCACCTTAAGCAACTCTTTTCTGAATTTAGTCTGAGCCAGCGCATAAATACATGTGTTTGTACAGGAGCTAAGCAGTTGAAACATTTCACCGGTGTGTTCAGCGATAAAGAAAGGGTCGTTGTAATCTCAAGATTGTAATGCTTCAATATGATCCGGGAAACCAGGAAAAACGTAACATAAGACATTCACAACACGATGAAACTGCCAGAAATGGTGAAGAGTAAAATGATGGATTTTCTTCGGCTCTGGGTCTCTAGATCACTGTCATTACCACTCGAGCACTGCCCCCGAAGGGCCCGACGGATTGCATTGGCCAGCAAAACATGCCTTATGGTCAGAGCATTGAAGAATAAAATCAGAAAATACGGCAGCAGTGGGCAGACGATTGTGTCGAGCCAGTCAAACGCCAGCCAGCCAGGTTGCTCGTGGTAGCTGGGTTTGATGCCAGCTCCCCACTCTGTGTCATCAATTATAGAGACTGGCTGAAAGGCGAAGTACAAGGGGAGGTTTTTTAAACAGAACACAACGCACAAGGTGCATATAACCACCGCCGCCGCTTTCTCAGTGCAATAATTAGGTTTCAGCTTCTGCCAACAAATGGCCACAAATCGATCAAAAGTGAAAGCGACCGTGAACCAGACAGAGCAGTCAATGGACACATAGTTGATAACCTCGTTCAAGGAACGCACGGCTGTGTAGTGCAGGAATGAAAATGGGAAATAGTAACGAAGAATAAAACCGACCATTACATTAGAAACGATAACCAGCAGATCCGCTGTGGTCATGGCCAATAGGTAGAGAGTGACACCTTTAGAAAGACCACAGTTGCCTCTGAAGAGAACGACGATCGTCAGTAAATTCGCTGTAGAGGAAAGAGAAAGATGGCAAAAATCAGGAGCAAGGTTACACTTTAATAGGATAGATAACAAAATGCCGCAATGAATTGAGAACTCGATTAGTAACAGGGCAGCGTGGTTGAAGGAGTAATACTCCATCTGTGAAGCAGTAACTAATGTTTGCAAATGGGGATCAGTTTAAGATGTTGATATTTGTGCATCGCCTGGTTCAGGATGTGACAGAATCGACAGCGTGGGCAGAGGGGAGCAGGTTGTGGCATGATGGGTTTAATGGGACAGGGCGGTGTGAATGGAGCAGGATGGGGAGAATGGGACAGGATGGGGGCTAGGGACAGGGTGAGGAGAATGGGGCAGGATGTGGAGAATGGGACAGGATGGGGAGAATGGGATAGGATGGGGAGAATGGGACAGGATGTGGAGAATGGGACAGGATGTGGAGAATGGGACAGGATGGGGAGAATGGGACAGGATGGGGAGAATGGGACAGGATGGGGAGAATGGGATAGGATGGGGTGAATGGGGCAGGATGGGGAGAATGGGATAGGGTGAGGAGAATGGGACAGGATGGGGAGAATGGGATAGGATGGGGAGAATGGGACAGGATGGGGGCTAGGGACAGGGTGAGGAGAATGGGACAGGGTGAGGAGAATGGGACAGGATGAGGAGAATGGGACAGGATGGGGAGAATGGGATAGGATGGGGTGAATGGGGCAGGATGGGGAGAATGGGACAGGGTGAGGAGAATGGGACAGGACGTGGAGAATGGGATAGGATGAGGAGAATGGGAATAGATGGGGTGAATGGGACAGTATGGGATAGGTTGAGCACGACGAAACACTGACACATGCTGAGAAATATTCAATGGTAAATCTGAGCCTTTATATATCGATTTAACATTTACAGTGAGAAATTAGGTTAATTATGAATGAATCTGAGAATTTCAATAATACGTGCTTGTTGCTAACAGTTTGTCAATCAGGTCATTAGGACTCAGTAAATACAAGATTGAAGGTGGAGTCAGTCGGCTCATTTCACACACGGGGCCATTAGAACATGGAGTGTGTAAGGGTAAGCATGTATAGATTATTCAACAGAAATAGCTAATTGACATTATGCAGAATGATATAATACAGAAGCTTTTAAACACACTAGTGAGAGACACAGAGCGATGCCAGGCAGGCTATTTATCACAGCAGGGTGTGTGTGAAGACCCCAGTGTAGATAAGAGGGTGCACTTCCTTCCATGCTGTCCGTGATTCATCTCTCTCTGCAAAGAGATGATTGGACAAGAACTCATGGGTTTCGGAACAGTAAATAAGTGAATCTAAAGTTCATAGAGTCATAGAGTTATACAGCACGGATAGAGGCCCATCGTGTCCGCGCCGGCCATCACGCCCTGTCTAATCTAATCCCATAGTCCAGCATTTGGTCCGTAGCCTTGTATGCTATGGCATTTCAAGTGCTCATCCAAATGCTTCTTGAATGTTGTGAGGGTTCCAGCCTTCACAACCCTTTCAGGCAGTGAGTTCCAGATTCCAACCACCCTCTGGGTGAAAAAGTTCTTTCTCAAATCCCCTCTAAACCTCCCGCCCTTTACCTTGAATCTATGCCCCCTAGTTATTGACCCTTCTACTAAGGGAAAAAGCTTCTTAGTGTCCATCCTATCTATGCCCCTCATAATTTTGTACACCTCAATCATGTCCCCCCTCAGCCTCCTCTGCTCCAAGGAAAACAAACCCAATCTGCCCAGTCTCTCTTCATAGCTGATGCGCTCCAGCCCTGGTAACATCCTGGTGAATCTCCTCTGCACCCTCTCCAAAGCTATCACATCCTTCCTGTAGTGTGGCGACCAGAACTGCACACAGTATTCCAGCTGTGGCCTAACCAGTGTTTTATACAGCTCCATCATAACCTCCTTGCTCTTATATTCTATGCCTCGGCTAATGAAGGCAAGTACCCCATATGCCTTTTTTACCACCTTATCCACCTGTTCCGCCGCCTTCAGGGATCTGTGTACTTGCACACCCAGATCCCTCTGACCCTCCGTCTTGCCTAGGGTCTTACCATTCATTGTGTATTCCCTTGCCTTGTTAGTCCCCCCAAAGTGCATCACCTCGCACTTTTCCGGGTTAAATTCCATTTGCCACTGTTCCGCCCATCTGACCAACCCATCTATATCGTCCTGCAGACTGAGACTACCCTCCTCGCTATTTACCACCCTACCAATTTTTGTATCATCCGCGAACTTACTGATCATACCTTTTACATTCACATCCAAGTCATTAATGTAGATCACAAACAGCAAGGGACCCAGCACTGATCCCTGTGGTACCCCACTGGCCACAGGCTTCCAGTCACAAAAACAACCTTCGACCATCACCCTCTGGATACAAAACTGGCTTAGTGGCAGAAGGCAATGTGCCAAGGCACCCTGGATTCCATGGGCTCTTACCTTCTTGACCAGCCTCCTGTGCGGGACTTTATCGAAGGCCTTACTGAAATCCATGTATACCACATCCACTGCGTTACCCTCATCCACACATATTTGAACAGACAGCATAATTTAACAAAGCTTAGGTAAATTTCCTCCAATCATACACATATAAAAACCTTGAGCAATGCGCTGCCTTTATCAACTCGAAGCACTTTTGGAAGTTCACGTATTGAAAGCTCACGGCAGTCTGCTTCCCTGGCCAAACTGGTACTAGCCTTCAAACCAAAGAGACTTTTAACTCTTGGCACGTTGACTGATCTCACTGAATGACTGAGTCCAGCCTGTCTCTTGGTGGCCAACAACACTCTGTGTGCGAGGAAGTCACAGCCCAGCAAAGACTGAGGTACCGCTCTCGGAGGGGGCGACTAAATGCTCCGTCAGTCAGGAGTGGAGGCTGATCGGAAATATTTCACTATTCAAGAGGGGACGGTCAGTAAAAAGGCAGGGGGAAGAAGCCTGGGGATGGGAGTGAGAGATGGCCAATCATGTGGATGGATCAAGTGAGGAGGAGAGGCCTATCATCAACCATTTTTTGATAGAATCTTGGGTCTCTACAGCAACAAACATGATTTGGACCATTTAAGGGGGCAGTCACTCTGTGCAGTGAGCGACCATTCATTGTTTCAGTTAACTGATCCTGTGAGACAAACAAAGCCATGGCAACTCATAAGGAGGGATTGGTTAGGAAAATAGGGGCAGGAGAAGGTTCTCAGCCCCTCGCGGCTGTTCCACAATTCAATTGGGTCATGGCGGATTTGTACCTCATTGTCGGTCCATGATGACATGGTGAAGCTGGGAGAGTTTGAATCAGCACAACAATCCTGCTGAAGCGTCACTGGGAAGCAACAGTCTATTATTTGGCGTTCAGATTCCTCCTTTCTCCTGTTGAAGGAGTTAACTCCACAAGCGTACCACTCACTGTCCGGTACCTCGCCCACGTAAACGCCGTCTACGGAGGTCACGGACCATCGTCAAAGACCCTACCCACCCCAGCCACAGTCTGTTCGCCCTCCTGCCATCTGGGAGACGCTACAGCTGCATTCGCAACCAAACGACCAGATTTAGGAACAGCTTCTTTCCCAGGGCTGTCATCCTACTGAACTCCACAAATAACCTCTAAAGCCTGTACATCTGTCAATGTACTTTATTATGGTTATGTTTATGTTAATGTATTACAAGCCAAATGTATGTTGAATGTTTAAATGTCTTAATCTAAATGTACACACTCGGGAGCCGCAAGCCTACATTTCGTTGTACTGCACTTGTGCACTAACAATGACAATACAGTGAGCATTGAGGACCCTATAGCTTCAGTATATATTCTACATTCACAACTTTACTGCCCTGTTGTAGTGCCCAAGAATAGCGATCATCGAACAGATCAGCAATCGGAGCTACCACCTTGAATTCTGCGGGGTCCTGAATCAGGAGGAACATATTCAGAATAAAATGGTTTCCTCGGAGCTCAGAACATAATATAGATGCAAAAAGGACATCATAAACCATAAATATGATAAATGGAGCCACTCTCCTTATTAGAATAATAAAAGGAATCATGAACTGCACCAGAGGAGAAAAGAACCCACGTTACAATATCAGGCAGACAAAAAGAACAACCCGGCAGTCAAACAGAAAACAACACATCTGGTTTGAAATCTCACCAGGAAGTCCAAAGAACGCAAGGACGTGATAGTAGCTGAAGACTATCTGCAGGATGACAGGTATTTCCATTTTCTGGGAGCAGGGAGCAATGACAAGTGGGCAGTCCCGTTTGTGGCAGTGACACAGACAATATTCACCCAGAGCCGCCGTTATTTGTACCAAAAAGGGAATCTCCCGGGATGTAGCTAATGTGCTGTGGGAGTGGAATTTGTTACAGTCCTTTAAACAAACAAATTAAGGTCAAGCGTGTCTAAACTTGTCGTGTTTTATGCAACTTATTTCAATAAACTAAACCGCTGGAATTGTGAAATATTACATTAGTTCCAGGGGTGAGTGTCGGCCTGTTTGCTGCATCGCCTGCTGCACATGTGCCCTGTGACTGCTGTAACTCCGCTCTACAGGAAGTTCTGCAGTAACTGGACCAAAGTTATTGGCCCGCGGCTCCAACCCCTGCCCCCCACTTCACCGAGAACGACAAGAGCAGCAATGTCGTGGTCGCACATTTATCTCCAACTCGCCAACCGTCCTGACCTGAACATGCACACGGTCGTCCCGTCACCCTCACTGATGCACCGACAACGATGAGTCAGCCTACAGAGAGGAGGTCCAGCATCTCGTGAAATGGTGCGCCGATAACAACCTGGCCCTTAACATCAAGAAAACCAAAGGAATCATTGTGGACTTCAGGAAGTCTAAAGGCGGAAGTCACACCCCCATCCACATCCATGGGGCTGTGGTGGAAAGGGTGGACAGCTTTAAGTTCCTCGGAGTCCACATCACGGAAGACCTCTCCTGGTCCCTCAATACCTCCTCTCTGGTGAAGAAGACCGAGCAGCGCCTATATTTCCTAAGGAGGCTGAAGGGATGTAACCTGTCACCCCTGATCCTCTCTAACTGTTAGAGAGGGGAAATCAGCCGGGGTTCCTGCTCCTGATCACTGTCCAGTGACCCCTGGGTGAGAGAGAGAGGGAAATCAGCTAGGGTTATTTAAATCATGTTGCGAGGAAGGGAAATAGTTGGTGCCCCCGTTTGTACCTCAGAGTCTGAGAGACGGAGGGAATGCCAACAGAAAAAGAGGAAACAACATCTCCAAAAACTGATCCCAACTCATCGCCAAGGCTGGGGATAGATAACTTCGCCGCCTTCTTAGGAAGTTTAACCACTTTATTCACTTTCTGATTGGAGCTCCGTTTGGAATTAGACTTTATTTTGTCGGATGTTTGACGACAGCATTGAAGGGGGAAGGAGAAACATGGAGCAACTTCTTCTGTCAAAGCTGCAGTGAGACTTGAAAGTATTTAAAGATTTTTAATGAAACTTTCACCAAAAATGAGCGCGAGAAACATTTGTTCCCCCTAAGTTTCGAACATGATTTTGGAAGAGGCTGAAGCAGAAGCAAATCTTCCCCTCACCTAAACAGTTTCAACCAGGTCTTGAAGTCCACATGCATTTAAAGAGCTCCGAACTGGTTAAAATGTTTTAAAATTGAAATATCTCAAGATTTGATTTTGAGTGATTGACTGCAGTGAGCAGCTTTACACAAACATGCAACCATGGTGTTGAGGAGGGGGAAGGTCGGGGAGGATTTGTAGGAGTTACATATTAATTTGAATGACTTTTTAAAAATATGCCATTAAGACATTTAGGAAGAGAACCAAGAAAGGGGAAAAACACAAACCATTTTATAATGTCTGTCGTTCGATAGTCCTAACAAGTCGCAGGAATAACGTAAATATAGATTTCCTCTTAAACATTTAGTGGAGTGTTAATTGAAGCAAGAGTTATGTAATGATGTATAAAAATTGCAGGAAGCTACTTTAGAAGAAACCACTCTTTGTTTATTGAGAGAGACACAGAAAATACTTTGATTAAAGTGATAACGTACAATTCGATTTGGTTTGAATGTTTGAAATAGGAGATTAAAATTTGTGAGTATAATGACATTTGTTTCCTGCTTTTAATTGCGAAGTACCTCAAATAATTCAACACTCCTTGTGACAAGAGCAGGGATTAATATTGTGGAGAATGTTTGAGAGAAAAACGTTAGAAGCGAAATTGGTAAATTATAAATCTTTACGTCAACACATCAGTAAACATTTGCAAGTCAGTCTGACTGGTTTTGCTGTCCAGGAAGAAAAACAAGTGTTTATTTCTGTTAAGTCATAGCTTTGCCTGCTTTTTGTTTATAATTCAGTGACACAAATTGTGTGTATATTTGTAAATTGTAAAATAACAGCAATAAATCACATTTCTGTGACATTCTTTCTGTCTTAAACGATTCAATTTGTGGCTCGGAATCTAGAAGCTTCTTTACCTGAAAGGTTTGAATGGTTAAAGTTGATCTCAGCTATCAAAAGCTGTTTGCGACATTCCTGCATTGTGGAACAGTATGATGTCTTTGCAGAGACAGGAATTCACATTGTTGAATGGAGGTTTTTCTGATCTGTTGCATCCTGTGCAGATCAGAAACAGTTAAAGGTGTTCATAGTAAACAGCCCAAGATAATGCTTAAACAATGTCTGGCCAATGTCAGAGACTTCAAGCACAGGACATGTGGAATATACAAAACCCCATAGCCCTGTATCAATCCCAAACTAATCACACTGCCCCGATCTCTCCCAATAGCCCTGTATCAATCCCAAACTATTCCCAATGCCTCGCTTTCCCGATAGCCCTGTTTCAATCTCAAACTAATCCCACTGCCCCGATCTCTCCTGATAGCCCTGTATCAATCATCAAACTAATCCCACTGACCCGCACTCTCCCAGCAGCCGTGTATCCATCCCTATACTATTCTCACTGCTCCGCTCTCTCCCCATAGCCCTGTATCAATCCCCAAACTCATCCCACTGCCCCGCTCTCTCCCCATAGCCATGTTTCAATCCCCAAACTAATCCCACTGCCCCGCGCTCTCCCCATAGCCCTGTATCAATCCCCAAACTAATCCCACTGCCCCGCTCTCCCCCCATAGCCCTACATCAATCCTAAACTAATCCCACTGCCCCGCACTCTTCCCATAGTCCTGCATCAATCCCAAACTAATCACACTGCCCTGATCTCTCCCGATAGCCCTGTATCAATCCCAAACTATTCCCAATGCTTCGCTCGCTCCCAATAATCCTGTATCAATCCCAATCTATTCAGACTGCCCTGCTCTCACCCCATAGCCCTGTATCAATCCCAAACTAATACCACTGCCCCGCTCTCCCCCCATAGCCCTGCATCAATCCCAAACTAATCACACTGCCCCGCTCTCTCCCCATAGTATTGCATCAATCCCAAACTAATCCTACTGCCCCGCTCTCCCCCCATAGCCCTGCATCAATCCCAAACTAATCCCACTGCCCCGCTCTCTCCCCAAAGTCCTGCATCAATCCCAAACTAATCACACTGCCCCGCTCTCTCCCCATAGCCCTGTATCAATCCCAAACTATTCCCAATGCCTCGCGCTCTCTCCCGATAGCCCTGTATCAATCCCAAACTAATCCCACTGCCCCGCTCACTCCCCATAGCTCTGTATCAATCCCAAACTAATCCCACTGCCCCGCTCACTCCCGAGAGCCCTGTATCAATCCCAAACTAATCCCACTTTCCTGCTCTCGCCCGATAGCCCTGTATCAATGCCAAACGAATCACACTGCCCCGCTCTCAACCCATAGCCCTGTATCAATCCCCAAACTAATCCCACTGCCCCGCTCTCACCCCAAAGCCCTGTATCAATCCCAAACTAATCCCATTGCCCCGCTCTCTCCCCATAGTCCTGCATCATTCCCAAACTAATCACACTGCCCCGATCTCTCCCGATAGCCCTGTAACAATCCCCAAACTAATCCCACTGTGCCGCTCTCTCCCCATAGCCCTGTATCAATCCCAAACTAATCCCACTGCCCGGCACTCTCCCCATAGCCCTGTATCAATCCCAAGCTAATCCCACTGCCCTGCTCTCTTCCCATAGTACTGCATCAATCCCAAACTAATCCCACTGCCTCGCTCCCCCCTGCATCAATCCCAAACTAATCCCACTTCCCCACTCTCTCCCCATAGCCCTGTATCAATCCCCAAACTAATCCCACTGCCCCGCTCTCACCCCAAAGCCCTGTATCAGCAGGAACCCTGGCTGATTTCCCCTCTCTCTCTAACCCAGGGGTCACTGGGCAGTGATCAATATGTAACAACATGTCACAACCTGAGGACTGTTTAAAAGTAAGACTGTTTACAATTAATATTGTTAAAAGTAATATTGTATGTACCCAACAAATGTCAAATCGATTGACACCTACAGAATGTTGGAAAACTGTACCTTTTTGCTATGTAAGCTTTGGCAATATGGTTCTCTGTAAACTTTCATGCCAATAAAGCATTTGAATTGGAATTGGAATTGGAATTGGATCAGGAGCAGGAACCCTCGCTGATTTCACCTCTCTCTCTAACCCAGGGGTCACTGGACTGTGATCAGGAGCAGGAACCCTGGCTGATTTCCTCACTCTCTAACCCAGTGGTCACTGGACAGTGGTCAGGAGCAGGAACCCTGGCTGATTTCCCCTCTCTCTAACTCAGGGGTCACTGGACAGTGATCAGGAGCAGGAACCCCGGCTGATTTCCCCTCTCTCTAACCCAGGGGTCACTGGACAGTGATCAGGAGCAGGAACCCTGGCTGATTTCCCCTCTCTCTAACTCAGGGATCACTGGACAGTGATCAGGAGCAGGAACCCTGGCTGATTTCCCCTCTCTCTAACCCAGGGGTCACTGGACAGTGATCATGATCAGGAACCCTGGCTGAATTCCCCGCTCTCTAACCCAGTTGTCACTGGTCAGTGATCAGGAGCAGGAACCCTGGCTGATTTCCTCCTCTCTCTAACCCAGGAGTCACTGGGAAGTGGTCAGGAGCAGGAACCCCGGCTGATTTCCCACTCTCTCTAAACCAGTGGTCACTGGGCAGTGATCAGGAGCAGGAACCCTGGCTGATTTCCCCTCTCTCTAACCCAGGAGTCACTGGACAGTAATCAGGAGCAGGAACCCTGGCTGATTTCCCATCTGTCTCTAACCTATGGGTCACTGGACAGTGATCAGGAGCAGGAATCCTGGCTGATTTCCCCTCTCTCTAACACAGAGGTCACTGGATAGTGATCAGGAGCGGGATAAGCATGGGATTGATCCGGGGCTATGGGGAGTGAGCGGGGCAGTGGGATTAGTTTGGGATTGATACACGGCTATGGGGAGAGTGCGGTGCAGTGGGATTTGTTTGGATATAACACAGGGCTATGCGGTGAAAGCGGGTCAGTGGGCTTATGTTGGGGATTGATACAGGGCTATGGGGAGAGAGCGGGGCTGTGGGATTTGTTTGGATATAACACAGGGCTATGGGGAGAAAGCAGGGCATTGGACTTACGTTGCGGATTGATACAGGGCTATGGGATTTGTTTGGGATTGATACAGAGCTATGGGGAGAAAGCGGGGCAGTGCGATTAATTTGGGGAAAGATACAGGGCTATGGGGAGAAAGCGGGGCAGTGGGATTAGTTTGGATATAACACAGGGCTATGGGGAGAAAGCGGGCAGTGGGATTTGTTTGGATATAACACAGGGCTATGGGGAGAAAGCGGGCAGTGGGATTTGTTTGGATATAACACAGGGCTATGGGGAGAAAGCGGGCAGTGGGATTTGTTTGGATATAACACAGGGCCAAGGGGAGAAAGCGGGCAGTGGGCTTACGTTGGGGATTGATACATGGCTATGGGGAGAGAGCAGGGCAGTGGAAATAGTTTGTGATTGATACAGGGCTATGGGGAGAATGCAGGGCAGTGGGATTAGTTTGGGGACTGATACAGGGCTATGGGGAGAGAGCGGGGCAGTGGGATTAGGTTGGGGACTGATACAGGGCTATGGGGAGCGAGCGAGGCAGTGGGATTAGGTTGGCGATTGATAAAGGGCTAACAGGAGAGAGCAGGGCAGTGGGATTAGTTTGGGACTGAGACAGAGGGTTGTCAAGTAGTTGTTCCCAGTCCACTTTGGACAGATCCTGCCTTATCATATTAAAATCGGCCTGTTGTTTGCTAAATTTCCCCAGTGAATTCATTGTTAATCTGCTTTATCAAAACGTGCCTGGATCTCCTGGTGTATTTCAATACTGATCCTCGGTAGATTAACTAAAAGTGTTACCGTGATTTGATTTAAATGCAGAGGAGGGATTCACATGCGGTTGAATGTTGGTCTGCAGATATCTGGGTACACCTTAGAAAAATGAAGCAAATAAAAGACAATTAAAGTCTGTTCTGGGTATTCTTACTGAGATTTGAATGAACTTTAGGCCGTGAGACTCACTGTCTTATACACAGGAGTGAAGGATTACATCAAACAAAGATAATGGCCCTGAAATCATGGTCTCCGTACCAATGACTTAAGCCTTGGTAGAGGCCCCGCAAGTTCCGTGTTTCCGTCTGCGCTGTGTATGCGCTGAATCCCCGGACTTGCAATCTATCAAGGTTTGCTACAGAATCGATAGAGTAAAGCTCTCTTTAAACCAGCCCATCAAAAACTCCCAGGGCAGCAACAACACGGGTTAGATACAGAGTGAAGCTCCCTCTACAATGTCCCATCAAACACTCCCAAGGCAGGTGCTGCACGGCTTAGATACAGAGTAAAGCTCCCTCTACGCTGTCCCATCAAACACTCCCAAGGCAGGTACAGCACGGGTTAGATATATATAGTAATGCTCCCTCTACACTGTCCCATCAAACACTCCCAGGGCTATGGGGAGAGAACGTGGCAGTGGGGTTAGTTTGGGAATGATGCAGGGCTGTGGGCAGAGAGTGGGGCAGAGGGATTATTTTGGAATTGATGCAGGTCTATTGGGAAAAGTTTGGGATTGATGCAGGGCTATGGGGAGAGAGTGGGGCAGTGGGATTAGTTTGGGATTGATACAGGGCTATCGGGAGAGATCGGGGCACTGTGATTAGTTTGGGATTGATACAGTGCCACCGGGAGAAAGCGGGCCTTTGGGATTAGTTTGGGATTGATACAGGGCTATGGGGAGAGAGCGGGGCAATGTCATTAGTTTGGGATAGATACAGGGGTATCGGGAGAGAGTGGGGCAGTGGGATTCGTTTTGGGATTGAAACAGAGCTATGGGGAGAGAGCGGGGAAGTGGGATTAGTTTGGGGATTGATACAGCGCTATGGGCAGAGCACGGGGCAGTGGGATTGGTTTGGGATTGATACAGGGCTATCGGGAGAGATCGGGGCAGTTGGATTAGTTTGAGATTGATACAGGGCTATCGGGAGAGAGTGAGGCATTGGGAATATTTTGGGATTGATACAGGGGTATGGGGAGAGAGCGGGGCAGTGGGATTAGTTTGGGATTGATGCAGTGCTATCGGGAGAGAGCGGGACAGTGTGATTAGTTTGGGATTGATACAGGGCTATCCCGATCTCTCCCGATAGCCCTGTATCAATCCCAAACTATTCCCAATGCCTCGCTCTCTCCCAAAAGCCCTGCATCAATCTCAAACTAATCCCACTGCCCTGATCTCCCCGATAGCCCTGTATCAATCCCAAACTAATCCAACTGCCCCGCTCTCTCCCCATAACCCTGAATCAATCCTAAACTAATCCCACTGCCCCGCTCTCTCCCCATAGCCATGTTTCAATCCCCAAACGAATCCCACTGCCCCGCTCTCTCCCCATAGCCCTGTATCAATCTCCAAACGAATCCCATGGCCCCGCTCTCCCCCATAGCCCTGTATCAATCCTAAACTAATCCCACTGCCCCACTCTCTCCCCATAGCCCTGTATCAATCCCCAAAACTAATCCCACTGCCCCGCTCTCTCCCCATAGCCCTTTATCAAGCCCAAACTAATCCAACTGCCCCGCTCTCTCCCCATAGCCCTGTATCAATCCCAAACTAATCCCACTGCCCCGCTCTCTCCCCATCACCCTGTCTCAATCCCAATCTAATCACACTGCCCCGATCTCTCCCGATAGCCCTTTGTCAATCCCAAACTATTCCCAATGCTTCGCTCGCTCCCGATAACCCTGTATCAATCCCAAACTAATCAGACTGCCCTGCTCTCACCCCATAGTCCTGTATCAATCCCCAAACTAATCCCACTGCCCCGCTCTCTCCCCATAGCCTAGTAACAATCCCCAAACTAATCCCATTGCCCCGCTTTCCCCCCATAGCCCTGTATCAATCCCAAACTAATCCCACTGCCCCGCTCACTCCCGAGAGCCCTGTATCATTCCCAAACTAATCCCACTGCCTCGATCTTTCCCGATAGCCCTGTATCAATCCCCAAACTAATCCCACTGCCCTGCTCACTCCCCATAGTCCTGCATCAATCCCAAACTAATCCCACTGCCCCGCTCTCTCCCCATAGCCCTGTATCAATCCCAAACTAATCCCACTGCCCCGCTCTCTCCCCATAGCCCTGTATCAATCCCAAACTAATCCCACTGCCCCGCTCTCTCCCCATAGCCCTGTATCAATCCCAAACTAATCCCACTGCCCCGATCACTCCCGAGAGCCCTGTATCAATCCCAAACCAATCCCACCGTCCTGCTCTCTCCCGATAGCCCTGTATCAATGTCAAACGAATCACACTGCCCCGCTCTCAACCCATAGTCCTGTATCAATCCCAAACTAATCCCACTGCCTCGCTCCCACCTGCATCAATCCCAAACTAACCCCACTGCCCCCGTGTCTCCCCATAGCACTGTACCAATCCCAAACTAATCACACTTCCCCGCTCTCTCCCCATAGCCCTGTATCAATCCCCAAACTAATCCCACTGCCCCGCTCTCACCCCAAAGCCCTGTATCAGCGGGAACCCTGGCTGATTTCACCTCTCTCTCTAACCCAGGGGTCACTGGACAGTGGTCAGGAACAGGAACCCAGGCTGATTTCCCCTCTCTCTCTAACCCAGGGGTCACTGGACAGTGATCAGGAGCACAAATCCTGGCTGATTTCCCTCTCTCTCTAACCCAGGAATCACTGCACTGTGATCAGGAGCATGAACCCTGGCTGATTTCCCCTCTCTCTAACCCATGGGTCACTGGGCAGTGATCAGGAGCAGGAACCCTGGCTGATTTCTCCTCTCTCTAACCCAAGGGTCACTGGGCAGTGATCAGGAGCAGGAAGCCAGGCTGATTTCCCCTCTCTCTAACCCAGGGGTCACTGGACAGTGATCATGATCAGGAACCCTGGCTGAATTCCCCGCTCTCTAACCCAGTGGTCACTGGTCAGTGATCAGGAGCAGGAACCCTGGCTGATTTCCTCCTCTCTCTAACCCAGGAGTCACTGGGAAGTGATCAGGAGCAGGAACCCCGGCTGATTTCCCCTCCCTCTCTAACCCAGAGGCCACTGGACTGTGGTCAGGAGCAGGAACCCTGGCTGATTTCACCTGTCTCTCTAACCCAGGGGTCACTGGACTGTGATCACGAGCAGGAACCCTGGCTGATTTCCCCTCTCTCTAACCCAAGGCTTCACTGGATAGTGAACAGGAGCATGAACCCTGGCTGATTTCCCCTCTCTCTCTAACCCAGGGGTCACTGGACTGTGATCAGGAGCACGAACCCTGGCTGATTTCCCCTCTCTCTCTAACCCAGGGGTCACTGGACTGTGATCAGGAGCAGGAACCCTGGCTGATTTCACCTCTCTCTCTAACCCAGGGGTCACTGGACAGTGATCAGGAGCTGGAACCCGGGCTCATTTCCCCTCTCTCTAACCCAGGGTTCAATGGACAGTGATCAGGAGCACGAACCCTGGCTGATTTCCCCTCTATCTCTAACCCAGGCGTCACTGGACAGAGATCAGGAGCACGAACCCTGGCTGATTTCCCATCTCTCTAACCCAGGGGTCACTGGACAGTGGTCAGGAGCAGGAACCCTGGCTGATTTCCCATCTCTCTAACCCAGGGGTCACTGGACAGAGATCAGGAGCACGAACCCTGGCTGATTTCCCATCTCTCTAACCCAGGGGTCACTGGACAATGATCAGGAGCACGAACTCTGGCTGATTTCCCCTCTCTCTAACTCAGGGGTCACTGGACAGTGATCAGGAGCAGGAACCCTGGCTGATTTCCCCTCTCTTTAACCCAGGGGTCACTGGGCAGTGATCAGGAGCAGGAACCCTGGCTGAATTCCCCACTCTCTAACCCAGTGGTCACTGGTCAGTGATCAGGAGCAGGAACCCTGGCTGATTTCCTCCTCACTCTAACCCAGGGGTCACTGGGCAGTGATCAGGAGCAGGAACCCCGGCTGATTTCCCCCTCTCTCTAAACCAGTGGTCACTGGGCAGTGATCAGTAGCAGGAACCCTGGCTGATTTCCCCTCTCTCTAACCCAGGAGTCACTGGACAGTGATCAGGAGCTGGAACCCTGGCTGATTTCCCCCTCTCCCTAACCCAGGGTTCACTGGGCAGTGATCAGGAGCTGGAACCCTGGCTGATTTCCCCCTCTCTCTAACCCAGGGTTCACTGGGCAGTGATCAGGAGCAGGAACCCTGGCTGATTTCCCCTCTCTCTGACCAAGGAGTCACTGGACAGTAATCAGGAGCAGGAACCCTGGCTGATTTCCCATCTGTTTCTAACCCATGGGTCACTGGACAGTGACCAGGAGCAGGTATCCTGGCTGATTTCCCCTCTCTCTAACACAGAGGTCACTGGATAGTGATCAGGAGCGGGATAAGCGTGGGATTGATCCGGGGCTATGGGGAGTGAGCGTGGCAGTGGGATTAGTTTGTGATTGATACAGGGCTAGAGGCGAGAGTGGGGCAGTGGGATTAGTTTGGGATTGATACACGGCTATGGGGAGAGCACGGTGCAGAGGGATTAGTTTGGATATAACACAGGGCTATGCGGAGAAAGCGGGGCAGTGGGCTTACGTTGGGGATTGATACAGGGCTATGGGGAGAGAGTGGGGCAGTGGGATTTGTTTGGATATAACACAGGGCTATGGGGAAAAAGCGGGCAGTGGGCTTACGTTGGGGATTGATACAGGGCTATGGGGAGAAAGCAGGGCAGTGGACTTACATTGGGGATTGATACAGGGCTATGGGGAGAGAGCGGGGCAGTGGGATTTGTTTGGATATAACACAGGGCTATGGGGAGAAAGCAGGGCAGTGGACTTACGTTGGGGATTGATACAGGGCTATGGGGAGAGAGCCGGGCAGTGGGATTTGTTTGGGATTGATACAGGGCTATGGGGAGAAAGCGGGGCAGTGGGATTAGTTTGGATATAACACAGGGCTATGGGGAGAAAGCGGGCAGTGGGCTTATGTTGGGGATTGGTACAGGGCTATGGGGAGAGAGCAGGGCAGTGGAAATAGTTTGTGATTGATACAGGGATATGGGGAGAAAGCAGGGCAGTGGGATTAGTTTGGAGATTGATACAGGGCTATGGGGAGTGAGCGCGGCAGTGGGATTAGGTTGGGGACTGATACAGGGCTATGGGGAGAGAGCGAGGCAGTGGGATTAGGTTGGCGATTGATAAAGGGCTAACAGAAGAGAGCAGGGCAGTGGGATTAGTTTGGAGATTGATACAGGGCTATGGGGAGAGAGCGCGGCAGTGGGATTAGGTTGGGGACTGATTCAGGGCTATGCGGAGAGAGCGAGGCAGTGGGATTAGGTTGGCGATTGATAAAGGGCTAACAGGAGAGAGCAGGGCAGTGGGATTAGTTTGGGACTGAGACAGAGGGTTGTCAAGTAACTGTTCCCAGTCCACTTTGGACAGATCCTGCCTTATCATATTAAAATCGGCCTGTTGTTTGCTAAATTTCCCCACTGAATTCATTGTTAATCTGCTTTATCAAAACGTGCCTGGATCTCCTGGTATATTTCAATACTGAACCTTGGTAGATTAAATAAAAGTGTTACCGTGATTTGATTTAAATGCAGAGGAGGGATTCACATGCGGTTGAATGTTGGTCTGCAGATATCTGGGTACACCTTAGAAAAATGAAGCAAATAAAAGACAATTAAAGCCTGTTCTGGGTATTCTTACTGAGATTTGAATGAATTTTAGG
Organism: Somniosus microcephalus; assembly: GCF_052327205.1. Lineage (NCBI taxonomy): Eukaryota > Metazoa > Chordata > Chondrichthyes > Squaliformes > Somniosidae > Somniosus > Somniosus microcephalus. The sequence goes on from NW_028225369.1 coordinate 555,411, forward strand.
CCGTGAGACTCACTGTCTTATACACAGGAGTGAAGGATTACGTCAAACAAAGATAATGGCCCTGAAATCATGGTCTCCGTACCAATGACTTAGGCCTTGGTAGAGGCCCCGCAAGTTCTGTGTTTCCGTCTGCGCTGTGTATGCGCTGAATCCCCGGACTTGCAATCTATCAAGGTTTGCTACAGAATCGATAGAGTAAAGCTCTCTTTAAACCAGCCCATCAAAAATTCCCAGGGCAGGAACAACACGGGTTAGATACAGAGTGAAGCTCCCTCTACACTGTCCCATCAAACACTCCCAAGGCAGGTACATCACGGGTTAGATATAGAGTAATGCTCCTTCTACACTGTCCCATCAAACACTCCCAAGGCAGGTGCTGCACGGGTTAGATATAGAGTAATGCTCCTTCTACACTGTCCCATCAAACACTCCCAAGGCAGGTACATCACGGGTTAGATATAGAGTAATGCTCCTTCTACACTGTCCCATCAAACACTCCCAAGGCAGGTACATCACGGGTTAGATATAGAGTAATGCTCCTTCTACACTGTCCCATCAAACACTCCCAAGGCAGGTACATCACGGGTTAGATATAGAGTAATGCTCCTTCTACACTGTCCCATCAAACACTCCCAAGGCAGGTACATCACGGGTTAGATATAGAGTAATGCTCCTTCTACACTTTCCCATCAAACACTCCCAGGGCTATGGGGAGAGAACGTGGCAGTGGGGTTAGTTTGGGAATGATGCAGGGCTGTGGGCAGAGAGTGGGGCAGAGGGATTAGTTTGGAATTGATGCACGTCTATTGGGAAAAGTTTGGGATTGTTGCAGGGCTCTGGGGAGAGAGTGGGGCAGTGGGATTAGTTTGGGATTGATTCAGGGCTATGGGTGGAGAGCAGGGCAGTGGGATTAGTTTGGGATCAAGACAGAGCTATGGGGGGAGAGCGGGGCAGTGGGATTAGTTTGGGATTGATACAGGGCTATGGGGAGAGAGCGGGGCAATGTGATTAGTTTGGGATAGATACAGGGGTATCGGGAGAGAGCGGGGCAGTGGGATTCGTTTGGGGATTGAGACAGGGCTATGGGGAGAGAGCGGGGAAGTGGGATTAGCTTGGGGATTGATACAGCACTATGGGGAGAGCACGGGGCAGTGGGATTGGTTTGGGATTGATACAGGGATATCAGGAGAGATCGGGGCAGTTGGATTAGTTTGAGATTGATACAGGGCTATCGGGAGAGAGTGAGGCATTGGGAATATTTTGGGATTGATACACGGGCTGTGGGGAGAGAGCGGGGCAGTTGGATTAGTTTGGGATTGATAGCAGTGCTATCGGAGAGAACAGTGGCAGTTTTGGACTTAGTTTGGAGATTGATACAGGGCTTTTGGGAGAGAGCGAGGCAGTGTGGATTAGTTTGGGATTGATACAGGGCTATC